>NW_017189516.1:39622367-39991993 GCF_001704415.2 Capra hircus | reverse complement strand
TCAACATAAACGTAATACATCTATAGTCAGATCAATATACACAAGCCCCTAAAGCTGGATGCTTTAAGGTGCTGCAGTAGGAAAGCTAAGTCTTAAGATTCATAGCACCTTATACATGTATAGACCAGTAGACATCCACACCCAGGCCATGCCCTCAAGAGAGAACCTTTGTCTACCAAGTAACAAAATCAGATTTTGGAAGTGAGAAATCCCTTGTTAATGGTAGTATTGTTTCAATACAGTTGGTCGTGAATAGCAATGATTACTCACTCTCTGAAGATTAAGGTGAAAACTCTTCATAGGAATCCGAAGCTTGCATGGAAGTCTCTTCAGATACTGTCAGTTCCTGTACAGATGGACTCTGCTATGTGCGTGGTGAACATAGCCATTAACTATTACTCACTCTCAGGATTTTAATAGAAGGATCACTATCTATATAAACATGGCTTTTTTCTCAACCCACTAGAGATTCTTGAACCCACCCACCAGTAACTATTCTGAAATAGTCAAATTCCATCCACCCACAATCAGCAGAGGAGTAACAAAGTGAAGTAGGCACGAGTGGCAATAAAAACGTTAGAAGAAGTAGTTCTTTCCAAAATAGTTAGAAGAAAACTTACAATGTTTTGATCTAAGGGAGTACCCAGACAACAATAGGAAGTTTTCCATTTTTCCCCTCCCTCTTTCATTTCTCACCCCCTCCTCTTTTCATATAAAAACTTTAAGTAAAAAACTTTCATCACATCTGTGTCTCTTTTGCTGTCTTGCATACAGGGTTATCATTACCATCTTTCTAAATTCCATATATATGTGTTAGTATACTGTATTTGTGTTTTTCTTTCTAGCTTACTTCACTCTGTATAATCGGCCCCAGTTTCATCCACCTCATTAGATAAAGAACAGACTTTTGGACTCTGTGGGAGAGGGAGAGGGTGGGATGATTTGAGAGAATGGCATTGAAACATGTATACGATCATGTAAGAAACGAATCCCTAGTCTAGGTTCGATACAGGATACAGGATGCTTGGGGCTGGTGCACTGGGATGACCCAGAGAGATGATATGGGGAGGGTGGCGGGAGGGCAGTTCAGGGTTGGGAACTCAGGTACACCTGTGGTGGATTCATGTCAATGTATGGCGAAACGAATACAGTATTGTAAAGTAAAAAAAAATAATAAAAATAAAATAAATAAATAAATAAATAAAATAAAAACCATTAAAAAAAAAAAACTTTCATCACAAATCACATGCAAAAGCAACCAGCCAAAACAGATCTGATTTTGTAATCTTCTAAGTTGCAAAATGGTGGAAAATAAAAGTTATTAACTAAAATTAATTATTTGTTAGTCACTCGGTCGTGTCTTACTCTTTGCGACCCCATGGACAGTAGCCCACCTACAGAGAGAATTCCTCTGTTGCAGAATTCTCCAGGCAAGAATATTAGAGTGGGCAGCTATTCCCTTCTCTTAGGGACCTTCTCTTAGGGACCCAGGAATCAAACCCGTGTCTCCTGCATTGCAGGAAGATTCTTTACTCTCTGAGCCACCAGGGAAGCCAAGTTAGCCAAGTTATTACCTAAAACTCTAAATTATTTAAAGAAAAATAGAAGTAAACTTTTCATCTAGACTGCCCCAAATGTACCATATACTATTCACACAGCAAAATGTGCTTATAATATCTATCCACTTAGTTACCTACCTACCTAATCTGTCTATATATCAATACATATCTTCAGAGCCATATTTAGCATATATAGTCTTCTTCACCAGAAGGAAAGAACAGATGTTCTGAATTTCGATGAAACAGTAAAATAAAGATGAATAGTACTGTTTATCAAACATATTAGATTTAAAGGACACATTATTTAGGCCTGCATATACTGAAACTCCAGTACTTTGGCCACCTCATGTGAAGAGTTGACTCATTGGAAAAGACTGATGCTGGGAGGGATTGGGGGCAGGAGAAGAAGGGGACGGCAGAGGATGAGATGGCTGGATGGCATCACTGACTCGATGGATGTGAGTCTGAGTGAACTCCGGGAGTTGGTGATGGACAGGGAGGCCTGGCGTGCTGCGATTCATGGGGTCGCAAGGAGTCGGACACGACTGAGCAACTGAACTAAACTGAACTGATATATTCACTGGGGAGGGGGGCGGTGTTTCCCAGGTGGCTCAGCGGTAAAGAATTCACCTGCCAATGCAGGATACGCAGAAGACGCGTATTTGATCCCTGCTTTGAGAAGATCCCCTCAAGGAGGAAATGGCAACCCACTCCAGTATGCTTGCCTGGAAAATCCCACGGACAGAGGAGACTGTTAATCTACAGACCATGGATTCCCAAAGCGTAGGACACAACTAAGTGACTGAGCACAAATATATTCATTGAGGATTCAGAGAGTTCTATCATATTATGGGAAAACTTTTAAAATTTTCATCCTCAACTAAGAAATCCAGATAATTAATGTAACATGTCTCACCCTTTTTCTGGTGGTAAGAAAATTAATGAACTTTATTTTTTTTTAAACTTAAAAAAAAAAAAACATTTTATTTTGTGTTGGAGTCTAGCCAATTAACAATGTTGTGATAGTTTCAGGTGAACAGCAAAGGTACTTAGCCATACATATACATGTATCCATTCTCTCTCAAACACCCCTCCCATGCAGGCTGCCACATCACATTGAGCAGAGTTCCATACACTGTACAGTAAGTCTTTGTTGGTTATCCATTTTAAATGTAGCAGTGTGTAAGAAAACTAATGAACTTTAGAAGAAAGAGGTGAGTAGCTAAACATATCAAGCTTGGAGAAGGGAAATGATATTTTATGAAAACACCCAAGAGAATGAAAGAATGAGAAAACATGCCAAGAAAATTCTTCACAAATTGCCTGTTTAGTGAATTCCAAAGTCAACATCTTTAAAATATGTTTAGTGGAAGAAGAAAAATATACGTGTACCATTCACCTCCAATGTAATGTAAACCTCTGCATCTACAGCGAGGTTTACAGAATAAACTATAGGGACACTCTGTCGTTCAGTTTAATTACACCAGGCTTGGCAGGCAGTAAAACATTTGTAAGTTCTCTGGAAAAGACAAAGCTATTAATATATGAATGAAATATAGAAGAATGAATGTATTTTATTAGAATAAGCAACTGATGATTGGGAAAGAGACAAAATGAGACCATCCATTCAATAGTCAGAAATAATACTTTTTGTTTTGACTTACAAAAGGCTTCCAGTTATAACTATTTTTCAGTGTTTTCACAAATAAAGATAGAAAAATAAAGTGTCTATTTTCTACTGAATCCCTCTCACTAAAACGTACATTTGCAATATACATAAGAATACCTCACTATTATCATTTCTTTCTATGAAATGTGGAAAAGAATCAAAAAATTTAAAATATGTTGAATAATCCAATCTGTCACTGGAACTACAAAAAAGAAAAAGAAAATTGGTTATTCATTAAAATGCAGGATGAGACTATCATGTTTGTCAGTTCTTTAACTCTTTTTTTTTTTAAGTTCTTTAACTCTTGAGGAGATCTCAGTAATCTTGGAAATCATCTTATTGTGATATTTTAAAAATTTGCCATGATAGAGAATATTTAATTGCCAGTTGACTTTAAAATTATGTTAAATTTAATTGGTATAAGGTAAAAACAGTGTCAATTGATTTTACTGACACATCAGGCATCAACTATTGCTGAATATTTGTCTATCTTTGTCCTTTACTAGATGAGCCTAATAAAACAGTGTATGTTTGTCTATACCTACAACAGATATTCTCTTCCCATGATGCTAGTCAAACTTTAATTTGGAAGAAAGGGTTTGTGTTGTAATACTTTTAATTTCTGTTATACATCATGTGAGTTACATGCCCTGAGACAGTTAATAATAGCCATCACATATTGAACCCCTAAAATGTGTCAGACTCTGTGATAAAGTACTTTAACTGCATTATTTTATTTAAATCTTCACAACAGTATCTTTAGATATGGATGATTATTATCTCTATTTTGCACAATATTTGTTCATTTAACATTTTCCCACCAAATTTACACCTTTCTTTTTAAAAAATTATTTCCATATTTATTTATTTGGCTTCAGTGAGTTTTAGTTGCAGCACATGGACCCTATCGTTGTGGCACGCAGTCTAAGTTGCCACCCAGCATGTGGCATCTTAGTTCCCTGACCAGGGATTGAACCTGTGTCTCCTACATTATAAAGTGGATTCTTCACTAAACCACCAGAGAAGCCCCAAGTTTACACCTTTCTTGGTGTGTGAGATGCCTCAGTAAACTAAACAAAGATCCTTGCTCTTCTGGAATTCTAGCAAACACCAGGAAAAGTGTTGCAAGGCAAGAGACACCTAAAACAATTAAAAAGTGAAACTGAACAAGGAGACCAAGAGTGTGGAGATGGTGTGCTGCAATTTTAGAGGGTGTGGTCTGAGTAGGTCTCATGGAGAAGATGACACATAAATGCCAAAATGACACACAAAAGGCAAAAATGATAGAGGTGAGAAAGTCAGCCTTGAGCCTTCTGGGAAATGATATTCCAGATCAAGAGAAGAGCCAGTGCAAAAGTCCTAAGGGAAGAATTTACTGATTGTGTTCAAAGACTAGCAAGTTGCAGGTGGAGAGAAATAAGAAATTTAAAGGATAAGTAGGGAAAGTGAAGTCAAAGAAGCAATGTAAGAAAATATCTCTAGGCCACTGCAACTATTTTGCTTTTACTCTGCATAAAACCAGCAATCTTTGCAGGGCTTTGAGCAACAGAGTGACTTGACATGACATCCAGCATCAAAAGACCACTGTAGCCACTTATATGGAGAGCAGGCTGTAGACAGCAAGGCAGTGGCAAGGCAGTTAGGAGGAAAGGGATGAAGGAGGCTCCAGCAAAGACCATAGCAGTAGAAGTGGTGAGCAGTGGTTAAATGCTGGATTCATGTCAAGATAGAACCAACAGGGCTTGATGAGAAGAATGATGCACGACTCTAAGATTTTTGGACTGAACAAATGGGGGGATGAAACCAACCTCCATTGAGATGGGGAAAATGAGTAGAGTATATTTGGATGGGAAAAGAGAAATTTAGTTTTAGACAAAGTAAGTGACAAAGGTCCAATTGGACATATGTGTTTGGAGTTTCAGAGAGAGACCAAGAAGGAGAAATAAATTTAGGAGCAAGTGACAGAAATGATCTCTATAGCCATGCAAGGGGATGGAATCACTAAGGGGTGAGTGTAGACTGAGAAGATGACCAAGAGTTGAACCACTGAACATTCTAGCATGAAGAGAGAAGAGACCAGCAAAGGAGGCTAAAAAGGAACAAACAGTGAAAGAGAAGTTAAACCAAGAGATGATGCCATTCTAAAAGCCAAGTGAACAATATGGAGCAAGGGGAAGGAATGATCCATTTTACAAATGCTGCTTGCAGATTAACTGAGAGGAGGATGGAAAATTGATCATTAGGTACAGTGAGAAAACTAAAGAATGTTCTAACTGCTATATTTTAACACTATAACACATTAGAGTAATAATGATTACCATTGATTCAGTTCAGTTCAGTTCAGCCGCTCAGTCATGTCCGACTCTTTGCGACCCCATGAACAGCAGCACGCCAGGCCTCCCTGTCCGTCACCAACTCTCAGAGTCCACCCAAACCCACATCCGTTGAGTCGGTGATGCCATCCAGCCATCTCATCCTCTGTCGTCCCCTTCTCCTCCTGCCCCCAATCCCTCCCAGCATCAGAGTCTTTTCCAATGAGTCAACTCTTCGCATGAGGTGGCCAAAGTATTGGAGTATCAGCTTTAGCATCCGTCCTTCCAATGAACACCCAGGACTGATCTCCTTTAGGATGGACTGGCTGGATCTCCTTGCAGTCCAAGGGACTCTCAAGAGTCTTCTCCAACACCACAGTTCAAAAGCATCAATTCTTCGGCGCTCAGCTTTCTTCACAGTCCAACTCTTGCATCCATACATGACCACTGGAAAAACCATAGCCTTGACTAGACGGACCTTTGTTGGCAAAGTAATGTCTCTGCTTTTTAATATGCTATCTAGGTTGGTCATAACTTTCCTTCCAAGGAGTAAGCGTCTTTTAATTTCATGGCTGCAGTCACCATCTGCAGTGATTTTGGAGCCCAAAAAAATAGAGTCTGCTAGTGTGTCTACTGTTTCCCCACCTATTTCCCATGAAGTGATTGCATAACTAATATTTGTCAAGCACTGCACTACATGATTTACAAATGTTATTTTACTTTCCCCAACAAATCTAAAGGTAGGCATTCTTTTCTCTTCAGATATCTGGAAACTAAAACTCTGAACCACTAACTGACCTGGCAAAGATTACACGGCTAAGAAATGTTACACTCAAAACTGGAACTCAGGCTTGCCTCGGTCCTAATGTCAATTTTACCATACCATGCTATCTTTTGCAACCAGGACTAGGAAGGAGAGTAAAAATCAAAATGTAGGGGTTTCTTAAAAGCTTCTTCTTAACGGATACTTACATGTAGGAAAAAAAAAAAGAGAGAGAGAGAGAGAAGAGAAAAAAAGTTCAGAAAGCTATAAAATACGTTTTGTCACCTTGTAATTTATAAAACTATGGTAGATGTCTAAGTATAGGCTCCAGTCTGTTCTTTCTTCACTCACCTTAAAAATGGTCAGATTAATGGTCTTAAAATATTGTTTTCAGCATTATTGATGCAATCTCTGGCTATTGGTCCTAGGTTGGCATTCTGGATATTTTCTCAGCTGACCTGGTAGTTTAGGGTGTATGATGAGCCTGAGGGATGGGCTAGACATTACCTTTACTATACAAATAACATGGCATCATGAACAAAAACCTTTGCAATGCTAATACCTTATACCTACCAAGCTGGGCTAACTGTGTTACTTCATCACACTCCTACTTCTCCTATTACCTTGCTGAAACCAGGACACCTTGTGAGATCTTGTCTCCCTTCCTCCTTTCCTCCCTTTCTTTGATAATTATTGAGTCATATTATGGCCAGGCAGTCTCCTAGGCACCAAAGAGATGTGGTGAACCAGCCAGATGAGGTCCTGTCCTCTCAGCCTTATATTCAAATGGGAGAGACACAGAGAAGTACATTTTCTTTCAATGGTAAATTTGATGAGGAAAAAAAACATGGCTAGTAGTGGCTTAGGAGCACATAATGTTCTCAGGAAAAACAGCCTTCTCTGTGGTGGGGAATATTTAGCACTCAGAAATCAAAGTTATTTCAGTTAGCACTTGGATGGAAAGTGAAGTAGAGAGTTGCTGAAACTGGAGGCAGCTATACATCATAGGCAAAATCCATATACCTCACAGTACTGCCAGGAACCTCAGAGTCCTTGGTCTAAGCTTATTATATTCAGTGGTCAGCTTGTATTAGAGTTCCCCAGGTGGCACTACTGGTAAAGAATCCACGTGCCAATGCATGAGACCTAAGAGACACGAGTTCGATCCCTGGGTTGGGAAGATCCCCTGGAGGAAGAAACGGCAATCCACTCCAGTATTCTTGCCTGGAGAATCTCATGAACAGAGGAGCCTGCTGGGCTACAATTCATGGGGTCCAAATGAGTTGAATACGATTGAGGCAACTTAGCACACACATATCCTGGTCTGTGTGGCTCCCTCCTGATTGAACACTGAGGTAAGAATTCACTACATTTTGTGTATTACCCTAAGTTATCCCACACTTTCATATTCTCAATATAAAGTTAAGTCTCATACAAATAAGGTTTTCCAAGAGACTGTCCTTCAATATTAAAGAATTTCCAATTACCTTTTGAGATTCTCAGAAAGGACATTTGTGAACAGATAAATACATATTGGGGTGCTGTAATTCTTTCTTGGGGTGGTAGAGACTTAATTATAATAGCCAGGTCTATTTAACATCTGTGGCTTAGCCAATGATTCCAGTGACGCGAAATTCTCAAGTTTTCTTAATATCCTTCAGATTCCAAAATCTGGGCTGAAGCCACATTATCTATCAGGCTTTGTCATAGGTATTCCTTTTATATTTTTGGACTCATAGTCATAGTAACATGGAAACTAACAATAAAACTAATAAGATTGGGCTAGCAAGGGTTTCAGCACTAATAAAGGATGAGTTTAGATCTACCAGGACTTGAAGCTCTGATTCCAGGAAATTGGAAGAATCCAAGGAAGATACTTAGAGCAATAACCCACACTTTCTCTGATTATGATCTTAAGAAATTAAAACTAATTTTACCTTAGGAAGAGGAAATAGTAATTCCTTTTTTTATTCACAAATATAGATGAGGTTTAAATAACTTCTGATGCACAGTCAGTTCCAATCAGCATCACTCATTTCCCATACCACCTACATAAGCTCTTGAGTAGGAAATTTAAAATACCATGACTTGCCTACTTTAAGGCATGTGACACTCTGTGTGCCAAAACTGAAGTCAATATACTCAACACTATGAGGATAAAAGAAAAGTGTGCCATTCACATATAGCATGATGCAAACAGTAAAACCAGAACCACACATGAGCCTGAAGCCATGAAGTTATATTGAATGAAAAACAATGCAAAGTGAATGCATAGAGATGTTGAAATCTCCTTAGTAAGCTTAATAATCTTTATTTGAAAAAATAAAATATATACATCCAGACACACAAGAAGAATCATGTAATAGGAAAGGAATATAATCTTCATTGGGCTTTTGGTCTTTTAAAAATACCATAAGCTTTTTTCTCTAATAGAAAAGTAATGCCAAGGCCAGAGAAAGTGTGGCTCGTAAATTTTAGAGCAGACCCAGTGATGGTGCTAAGAATGACATTTTTTTTCTTTTAACACAAATCTTTTAAAATACCTAGTATTTAATTGCTTTGGCGATGAGTAAATTCCTCCTTCTAGCCTAGTGCTTGCATTTAGCATCAAGAAGTGAGATAATCTGGGAGTACTTGCTGAACTGAATTGAGTTGACCATCTAGTCAAATATCAGGGAGGGGAAAAACAAAGTGGTTGTTCATTAAAGTGAACATCAGTTAATGAAGAATTATTTGAATTACAGTAGGGAGATTTTATACATTTGCAAGGTGTTGGACTAAGTCCATGCCAATTCAAATTTTCTCTGATTTGATGAATGGTTGCTCCTTTAAACAGCAATTTTAAAAATTACTGACACACTTGGTCTCAGTGTATTTAATTTGATTGAATACCTTTATAGGACATAAAAACCAGAAGGTGCTTCTATCACCTCACTAGGGCTGAAGAAAGCATTTACAAATCTAAAGGAATTGTTAAGGAATTTCTTCCTTCACATTAAGAAATTAATATTTTTAATAATATAAAAATGACTAACATTATATGAAATGCCTCCTTTCTGTGAAAACTAACTCTAAGATATATTATTTCTATGACTTCAAATGTAGCATATTCAAATGCTACCCTACCCCACCACTAGTCCAAACTGCAGACTGACCAGTGCTAATGAACCACTGCTTTTACTTTGTTCTGTACCAGTAACACTAGGTTCACTTCAGAAGTCTTGCCTTCTGTCAACTTTCACTATCTCTCTTCAGCCTTGTCCAGTACAACCCAACCAACTGTCTTATTATCTTCGGAGTTCAGAGGACTTGGCCTGACACACTCTGTTGCATTTCCTTGTCCTTCCCTGACGCCGCCCCCTCCAACTCCGTCCCTTAACTTGAGGATCAAACACATAAACCATCGAGGGAAATTCGGTCCTATGTAAACACTCTGGGCCTCAATTTTTGACTCTTTCCCTTCTCTCTATGGAAGTCGAGGGCACATAGGAGATGCTCAGTAAATATTGATGGTCTGGTAATTTATAACAGGAGTCAACCCACTCCAGTATTCTTGCCTGGAAAATTCCACAGACAGAGGATCCTGGCAGTCTACAATCCATGGGGTCGCAAAGAGTTAGACACGACTGAGCAATTATAATATAGATTTAATACATTCCTCAGAAAACCCCATTCTCTGAAACTTACTTATGCAGAGCAAGGCCTTGGACTCAGTAATGTTTAGTGTGTCTACCCCTTTAAACAAAATTCCCATAATCTCCTAAATAATTTCCTAGGGAATCACTGCAGCATGCTTCAAGGAGCAAAAGAATAAAATGTCTTGGATAAAGCTTCCAAATTCCTTCCATTCCTCTCTTCATGGCCTAGGTACTCATCCTGTAGCTGATGGCTCCTGACTGATTCCTTCACTGGGCACTGACCTCAGCAGCTGCAGGAAAGTCTCTTGTTCAAGTTTATACCCCTTTCCAATGGGCAGCTCATAGCCAGTGACTGCCTCATATGGGAACAGAAAATTCCTACCCTTGACTCAGTTTTGGACAATTTTGAATGACCCATAGGATCTGCTAAGGACAGGGTTGCAAGCACGCTGCCATTGACTTCAGAAGCAACTAAATATTATCTTCTCAGGAAATGCAAGAGAAGACATGGGTCTTCTCCACTAGCCCACACACTTTTGAAGGCAAGAACTCTATTTAATCACTTAATCTCGTGTTAAGCACAATGCTTACAATAGACAGGGCCCTCAAGTAGCACTTCTTATTCACTCACATGGAGTTAATCAATTAAAATGCATATTGGAAGGAGCAATTCTGCTCATTTAATAAGGTCGAAGGAACGTGGTTCAAGGGGCAGCATGAGTCACACTCCCTGCATGAGCCATACTCCCTGCATAAAAATCATCTGCAACATGTCTGTGGCCAAACCAGAATTTTAGCATAGACGGCTCTTGCCGTTGTTGTTTAGTTGCTAAGTCATGTCCGACTCCTTTACGATCCCATGGACTGTAGCCAGCTAGGCACCTCCGGCCATGGGATTTCCCAGGCAAGAATATTGGAGTGGCTTGCCATTTCCTTCTCCAGTGGATCTTCACAACACAGGGATCAAACCCACACTGGCAGGAGGATTCTTTACCGCTGAGCCACTGCCACTCTGGTTGAAAAGGGTTAAACTCAAAAGTGGAAGTTGAGATGGTAAGACACTTTGGGGAATATTGAGACAGCATCCAATGGAAGATATGGTAGGAAGGAGAAGGAAATACTGATGGAAAATGAAAGCTTTCTGCTGAAGCCCACCCCAGGCACACTCTGGTGCTCCCCCTGCTTCAAAAGGTTTTAAAAGTATAAATTCCTGTGCTCTATTCCACCACTGAATCAGAAACCTCAGGGCTAAGGGAGTAAGTTTTGACAACAGCTAGCTTATGTTACTTGGTCTTTTAGCTGAATTCTAATGATCAAGCACATAATATTTAACTTGTGCCTAAGTAAATTGCATCCCTTTCCATTTCATCTTCAACATGTGGCCATTTCCCAACTTACTAGAATTTCCAATATGGAGTGATCAGAAAAAATATGGGGAAAAAAATGCCTATCAGTTTTGTATCTTCTACTTATTTGAAGTGTAGATAAAGTATCTAGTGAGGGAGAGAATGCAAACTCAGTAAAATGAGGATTCTTTATTTTAGGAGGCTCACTTTTGATTTCCATCTACAATTCCAAATTGTTCTTTTTATTGGTAGTTAACAAAACAGTTCACACATACTTGGGATAAATCCTACTTTCTTGTTACTGAATGCATATGGTATTCTAAAGCAATGCTCTTTTCCCATGGGATCTTAATATAAAGCCATTTAAGAATTTATATTTTCACCTTGCCATTATATTATACATAACACTTTCCTTTTTCCTTTTCTCCCCAGCGGCCTTCTCCAACTTCCCCTTCCTCCCAAATGAATTGCCCTTTTGGGTCACTTTGCTGTTGCCATCATTGTACAGAAGGAAACTATGAACATTCTCATTGAAGAGTTACATTTAAAGTATAGCATTTTTGCTAGGATGGGTGGCAACTTCCTAATACTACTAATAAAGGATAGTTTGGACAGGTAAGTCCCATTAAAGAACATTGCCTTTGGTGGTAATTTTAAACTTCAGTCTCTGTATTTGTCTAGCACTGCCAACAGTGATTTGGTCTTAGGAGAAAAGAAAGGAAATGAAGAAAGCTCAGTACAACTGTTTGAGAGCAGAAGTTCAACATGAAGTCATTTAGAATGAAGATGGAATTCAGGAGGAATCCTTGGGAAATTCACAAAACTTAGAATCAAAGGTACCCTGGAGATACAGATTCTGAAATTGTTCCTCTTCTTCCTAAAGCATAAATCCGAGCAGGTCATAAAATGCTTTGTTTTGCTTATACTCATGATACCTCACTCCATTCGCTCCTGCCTGCTAGACCTGGAGACTTGGGGCTCCTGCCTTATCTTCTTACATTTTGCATTGCATACCCCATTCCCTGAGAAAAGTAGAACAGCAACTCTTCATTAAGCACACTCTACTTGCTCCTGCTTACAACAGCTTTGTTCTTTTATATATATATATATAAAACTTTTTATTTTGTATTGGGGTATGGGCTCCAAAATCACTGTAGATGGCGATTGCAGCCATGAAATTAAAAGATGCTTGCTCCGTGGAAGAAAAGTTATAACCAACCTAGATAGCATATTCAAAAGCAGAGACATTACTTTGCCTACTAAGGTCCATCTAGTCAAGGCTATGGTTTTTCCTGTGGTCATGTATGGATGTGAGAGTTGGACTGTAAAGAAACCTGAGTGCCGAAGAATTGATGCTTTTGAACTGTGGTGTTGGAGAAGACTCTTGAGAGTCCCTTGGACTGCAAGGAGATCCAACCAGTCCATTCTAAAGGAGATCAGCCCTGGGATTTCTTTGGAGGGAATGATGCTGAAGCTGAAACTCCAGTACTTTGGCCACCTCATGCAAAGAGTTGACTCATTGGAAAAGACTTTGATGTTGGGAGGGATTGGGGACAGGAGGAGAAGGGGATGACAGAGGATGAGATGGCTGGATGGCATCACTGACTCGATCGACGTGAGTCTGAGTGAACTCCGGGAGTTGGTGATGGACAGGGAGGCCTGGCGTGCTGCGATTCATGGGGTCACAAAGAGTGGGACATGACTGAGGGACTGGACTGAACTGAACTGAGCGACTGAACTGAACTGAACTGAACTGATAGCAGATTAACAATGTTCTGATAGCTTCAGGAGGACAGCAAAGGGATACAACTATACATATAATATGTATCCATTCTCCCTTGCAAACTCCCCTCCCCTCCAGGCTGCCACATCACATTGAGCAAAGTCCCCTGTGCTATACCGCAGGTCCTTGCTGAATATCTGTTTTAAATATAGCAGTGGGTACATGTCCATCCCACACTACCTAACAATCCTGTCCCCACACCCTTGCCCACTGGAAACCAAGATTCTTTCTCCAAGTATGTGGGTCTGTTTCTGTTTTGTAAGTAAGTTCATTTGTATCATTCCTTTCTTTAAAAAAAAATATTTATTTATTTGGCTGTGCCAGGTCTTAGTTGCATCATGTAGGATCTTTAGTTGCAGCATATGGGATCTAGTTCCTTCCCTGACCAGGGATGGAAGTCAGGGCCCCCCTGCCTTGGGAGTGCTAAGTCCCAGCCACTGGACCAACCAGGGAAAGTCCATGTCTCATTTCTTTTTAGATTTCACATATAAGGGATGTGATACAATATGTCTCCTTCTCTATCTGACTGACTTCACTCAGTATGATGATCTCTGGGTCCACCCATGTTGCCACAAATGGCATTATTTCATTTTTTTTAATGACAACAGCTTTGTCCTTGATCTTCCCTCTACGGGGAATGTGCTATCTTTCCTATACCAATGAGAATCCTTCAAATCTAATGTCAGCCTCCCCTCCTTCAACAAGTGTCTCTTAATCCCTGCACGTGCATGTGTTCTGACTCTTTCTTGAGCCTGTATCATACTTGACACCTCTCTTAGAAGTATACACAGTTGACAACCTTGAATTATAGTTATTTAGGATTTTGTTTATCACCCCTACCCCTGATTAACCTACTTTGGGCCCAGACATATGACATCACTCATCCCTATATCATTGCAGGCTCTCTTATAGTGCTCTGCATATTGAAGGCACTCAGATATCTATGGCAGGAAGGGAAGGAAGGAAGGGGGAAGGGAAGGATGGAGAAGGAAGTAGAAAGAAGGAAAAAAGGAAGGGGGAGGGAGAAACTAGGAAGGAAGCGCAGCCATTTCTTCCCCTCCTATTTGTAGAGTTAGAAACTCCGTCTTATAGAATCTAGATCTTGCAGAAAAACTCAAGCAAACTTTTTGGCTAACTCAATACTTAATATTAACCCTAGAGCCTGGTGGGCTACAGTCCATGGGTTCCCAAAGAGTCGGAGACAATAGAAGCGACTGAACACTCCCTTATTACTCAGTATCTTTTACTTTCCTCTATGAGTAGTTTTTGTCTCAGTTTACAATGCAGTATGAGTTTGGGAGAACACTGGTCTAAAATGGATCTGCTGTCATTAAGTGCTTCAGTGTCATTAAGTGTTACATTCATCCATGTAACACCGGTGTGCTCATGACCATGCCATACACAGTGCTGGGCCCTGAGAATATGCAACAGACAAGCCTCGGCCTCCCGGAGCTTAGCTCAGCTGTTCCCTCATGGCGAGAAATACACAGAGCGGGTTGCTCTGTGACTGTGCTATTAGGGGCCCTGGAGGAGAACCCCGACAAGGAAAAGCAGCAGAGTCCAACCCCCCCGAGACCCCTTGAATGCATTTACTCTGCACACTCTGAAGCTGGGAGCCTCTTGAGTACCATTCAGGAGTTCTGTCGTGGTGAGAACAATTAGGGGCTTTAACAGGGGTATTCAAAAGCCGAGCACTGAGAATCACCAGATTCATTTGTTACATTCAAATTTTCTCCCTCGGCATGCGAAGCTTTGTTTACACAAAATACTTGATATCATTCTAAGTTTCTCAGTTTTCCATTTTTACTGCTGTGTTTAGCTACCCTAGCTGTGTTCCTTCTGAAATAAAGTTGATGGAGAGGCTGGGAATGTCACAGTGCTGATTGCCAGAAGTATGATGGGCATCTGGAAGGCACTACAAGATCCAACCAGAATAAAGGTATGTCTTCCACAGCCCCCTCTCCACCTTGTCATCTAAAATGCAATCTATTGAAGTCATTTTTTTCTAGGTTGAAAAAAAAAAAAAGAATCGTTTATTCTTTCCAAATGGCACTATTATAACATGAAGGGGAAAAGCCTGTCATTCCAAACTTTTCCCTTTAGCACAGGATTCATATGCTTAACATTTCAACAAAAATCACAAACACACACACACACGACTCTATCTCCTTCCCTTCATAGATGTATGGTGGTAACTTGGCAAATTTGATCAAAAATTAAACTGTCTTCGTGATTCTCAAGTTGGTTCATCATGGTCTGTGTAAGCAGAGGGACCCTGTTGATGAAGAAATGAAGTGTGAAATTCTATCTCTTCAAAGTAAGATCAAAGGTGGCTAAAAGACACTTTGCTAAGATCCCTTGGTGGAGGACTTTGAAAGCCAGAAGGCAACAGGCAACACCCCAAAGAATGGTGGCCATTCTAAATGCCAGGGATGTGCAGGATAGTCAGGAAAAAGGAGGGGCTCCAAAGAAGGACCAATTCCCTGCTCATTTGAAAGAGGACAGGATGGGAAAGACAAGGAGGCCCCACCAGTTACCTATTTCTCAACTCTTTCTGCTTTGTGTCTCCAGAGATCAAACGAGGTCAAGAATGGCAGAGCACACATAAAGGAAAAATAAAGTCCACAAATTCTGAGTGAGGGGTGTCGTGTGAGTGATCATAAGTCAAAGTCAGTTAAAAGATTAGAGACACTAAAATCAGCCTCAACAGGAACAACTATTTTTCTTATGCTGCACACTACTAAAAGAAAAATCATATGCCAGGACTTACTGCTATGAAATTAAAATACTCAACTGAAAGCTTGTGTCATGTCAAGAAACCAGAATAATGCAACATGGGGGAGCCAAAGAATTGTGAGATCTTGAAAACCTAATTCCATTCCTCTGGTTCACAATTTCCTTGTTGGTTAAAACAACATAATGGTGCACCTTTTATTCCTATACTGTATATAATTTCAGTAGATTTCTAAGAGGCCATAGTAATCACCTCTGGCTGTATTCATAACAACTCATTCTCATTTTGACTGCAATAAAGATGTTTTTAATATAAATATTTAGGGGCTCTTCCTGACCCAGGGATTAGACCCGTGCCTCTTGCGTCTCTCATATCAGCAGGCGGTTTCTTTACCACTGCACCACCTGGAAAGCCCTGTGTTGGAACTTTAAATGTATGTTTCTAGGAAATTAGGTACTCCAAGTATATCCATCCAAAAACCCAATTCCTTTGATACACATTCCACCACCACGTTCATCTGCCTTTCATTTTGTACGTAAGATAAACATAATTCATGTACATAGGCAATGCAAATATTTTGGCTCTAGACATATAGGCTTTAATTTAGTAGGGCCACAGGAGTTATTCCAAGGGGTTTAGAATTGTCAGAGACACCAGTCTTTCTATGTAGATAAATATATTTCAAAGATAAAAGCAGACCCTGTTGTGAGTATTCACAAATTCATTTCTAAAAACTTTATATTTGTAATAATTTATTGCTATTATTATTTTGCATTTTCTCAATCAACTGATACTGAAAGTACAACTATGATTAAGTATTCTTTCAACTTTTTTGCAATTAAAAAGGGGAACTTTATACCAAAAAATGATGAAGATCATTATACTAAGTCACAGTTGTATTACATGTAAACATTGACAGGGTGAGAACCTACCAATTAACTCACTTTGATTAGGCCATGAGAAAATAAACCACTGTATGAAAAATTTTTTGATTATTCATACAGTGATTTATTATAATTATAATTCACATAAAGTATAAGCTACATAATTAACAAACATATTGAAAGAGTGAAAGTCTATAATTATATGATCACAATTCACAGTCCATTTCATTTTTCTGTTGAGTCCAAACTCCACACACAATTTCCTGATTTAGGAAGTATTCCAAAATACAATCTAATTTTACTCATAAATATACATTGTTAGATACATCTCTCTTATGAACAAAATAGCTCATTTAGTGCCATTTATTGTATTATATATATAAGTATATGAACATGGTAACGATAACATACCCTTGGAATAGCTTGTCATGAAAAAGATTACTTTTAATGTGGTAACATGAAAACAGGCAAAGCGCAGATTTTCAGGAGAAAAATATTAAAGTGCTTTGCTTTTTCCCTCTGCTGCATTCACAGTTCGCTGCCTGGCAATTTCAGATGGTGTGATAGGAAAGCAACACCAGGCTGGTCAGTTATGCTTTCTGTAAAGCTAACAGCCTTAGGAGTCTGAGATTCAGCACCTGCATATTGTTTTGACACAGGGGAACCAGAAAATCATGTCAATTAAGGATCTTTTACTGTAAGTCAATGGCCAGGGAAGGCAGCAAGGGTAGATTCTTCCTTTGACCATGTGGTTGGCCTGCAATGGGATGCTCTGCACTGGAATATACTCCCAGGTAGCAATCTCTGGGTGAAAATTAAAAAGGCATTAGAAAGGGGATTAGCAGAATCTGTCAAATACACAAGCCTGTCTACAATCTTATACAGTTCCTTTGTTAATCTGCTAGAGCAAATCTGAAGTGTTTCTGGAAGAGGTCAGGAATATGCATTTTTAAAACATAGGAAACCAAGAAAAGGTTACTATTTATAGGCATCAATGAAGTCAGAGAAACAGGCATGATCAAGTTCATCTGAAAGAAATATTGGGGAATCCTTAACATAAAACACAAGCAAGACACTGGGAAGTTAGGAAAAGGAGGTTGCTCTCTAGCAGAAAGTTCTTTAAGTACATGTAGATTTACTTTTATTTACAGGGTTAATTTTGCACTTTCCAATTCTACTTGAACCAAAAACATAAAAACTTACTCTTTAACCTGATTATCACCACTTAACAACACATATGAAAGGTCATATCACTAACTATGCCCTATTTTCATGTATGTAAATGTATTTCTATTAAGATATCCAAATGCTGAAGAAATGTAGTGTTAACAGTGACACATGGGGGATTGCCTCCCCCTAAAGAACATTAGTAATTATTGCAACTAGCAAATTCCAGAACAGAACTATTATCTTTTAATTCTTCTGTTCTCTATTGTGCTTAGTATTCATATGCATTATGCTTTTGTTACTAAAGTGATACATGAGAGTAGCTTTTTGCTCAGTTGACCCAATTTAAGTGGGAGCTTCAAGTTTGTTGGTGAACCTTGGTTTTACATTCCTGGTACCAAAAACAAAAAGATCTGAGTACTCAGGAGCGTGAACAACAAAAGCCATCAGCTTAAAACACTCTCACACAAAACCCTGTGTTACCATTCTTTGAATGATACTTAAAAGCAACTTTTTTTTTTTAGTTCATTAGGACAACTATATTCCCATATGAGTACTGCGGGAAAAAATGAGCACTGAGTGAAACTTACCGACAAAAGCTTTTAATTTGTCTGTGTTCCTTACTGAACGCTATTATCTACCAGATAACTGTAATTTATACTAGAAGGTGTCTATAAAGATCCAGAATAAGGGCATGAGAAAAAAAATGCACTGTTAAATTCATACGACTTTGGGAAACCCCTAATAATAATAATTACATGTATCTCTAAGGCACAGCATGATGGTAAGCACTTATACACACATCTCGTTTCTTCAGTGCAATATGTAACAATTGTTTTTAAGTGATTGAATGAGGGAAAATGTGGGATCAGAAGTCACAAGGCTAGTAAAAGACAAGTGCAACTCAGGGCCTCTGACTCAGCCCCGAATCCTCTAATACCTGGATGTCTCACAGAGCTGAGCTCCTTCCTCTTTGAGATTCCTGAGACAACTAATGGAAAAAGGATTGGAATTTAATAATAAAAATGCTGACATGGCCTTATCTATAGCTGCCCAAATGGTGCCATTATAATTATGCTTTATAAATCAAGCATTAGGAGAACACTGGCTACTTTTAAATCTTATTAATCAACACTTGTTTGGGTTCTTTGGGTGCCTTAAATTATAGAGTAGTCTGCTTTATCAAAACATGAGATTTGCCAAACACCAAAGATCATATCTGTTTTAAGACAAAGTACACACCAGACCTTCAGTGTTTATATTAAGCAGACTAAAAGATTCTGAAATAGAAATCCTAAATTAATCCTCCAAATTCAGTTGTTCTGAAAAATGTTTTGTCTGTCCTTTTAACAATAACAGGATGTGTTCACACACACTGCAAATGTAAAGCAAATTTATTTTAACTTTGTTCTTAAAATTGAGCTGATCACTTACCAGCTAAATCTCCTGACTTTGCTGAAGCAACTGGTCAGAAGACAAAATTAGTGCTTTTCATATTTGTAAATGATATTTCTATTTTTGAATATTTTTTAATCTAACGACTCACTTTGAGCTGACAAAATGGCAATAAAATACATAGATATTATATTTTAAACTATTCACTGCCTTCATGTTTAAATGTTTTCTTAAGCAAAGCTTTTTATTATTGATTTGTGAGTTACTTAAGAAAAATGACATAACCTGCCTCAGTTACATAATCCTCATCCAAAAGAAAGTAACAGGTTATAAAGTACCATCAAAATGATTGAAACTGTCTTTTCTAATGTGAATATATGCGGTCTTCAAGTAAAAGGAGAGCAATTTCATGCATATGTATGTTTCACAGCCAGTGTCTTTGTTTCTAAGAGATTTTTTTTTCCTTTCTAGCATTATTTCCATCCATTACTGAGCTTCTAAGACCTCTAGAATATGCCCTCTTTGTTAACATACATGTGGTTTATGTCAGAACACAGCTAAGGAAGTCATTTATAAATTATTAAAATAAGGAGTACAGGAAAACTCAAGGCAGACTATATTTCTGCACATAGTTGGAGATGAGCAGCCTGGAGGCAGCCGTAGAGTTACCCTGACCCCTGAAGGAAGAAATCAGGAGTTAACTTCACATCCAATTTCCTACACAATATGAACACCAAACCTCCAAATCCACTGGCACAATTTATCAATATTTGGGTATGTCCTGCAGAAATAAGAAAGGCATCTCAAATCTCAGAGCTCAAATCTCATTCCACCAACCCACCATTCTGATTTGGGGTAAGCAGATCTTTTCAAAGTTACTTAGTGGATCTTGCACCTGACTCCAGAGGAAAAACAGAAAGAATCATCTCATCTCTAGGATAGAAAAGTCATTTAGCCTTCTTCTTCTTCTTCTTCTTCTTTTTTTTTTTTTTTGGTAAAATAAATGTAAAGGGAAATAGGAAACAGCACAACTAGATGATAAGATGATTTAATTCAACAGGGTTAGGATTTCAGCAGAGTTTCATTTTGAGGGAATCTATAATCCATTGAGGAAAGAACAAATCCTGAAACAGCAGAAGGCCAAAAGGAGCTGACGTGTCTCTTAAAGAAAATCACGGCTCCAAATAAAACATCAGGGAAAATGACATTTTATCCTGCAGGGTTCCCTCCTCTATACCATGAGCGGAGCACATTTCTCATCTCATGGTAAAACTCACAGGCGGCTGCAACATGTCCTTCAAGCCATTCAGTAAGTAAAACTTGAAAATGGATTGCTCTTCTTTCTGGGATTTGTATTAATGATGAATTCGTTGCCATTTATTCTTTAATTTAACAGGATATCATTACCTCTGAATGTTTTTACTTCTCTTTCCCTAGAGGGTTAACATGGCCCAGAAACAGGCTGTCAAGGCAGAGATAAAGGTACCAAACACTCATTTCTGACACACTGTGGAAGCAATCATTTTTATTGAGGGAACCACCAGACCAAAATCTGCATCAAGCTCTACCAGGAAAAATGCAAGAGAGGATCTCAAATAGTCATTCCATTCACAGTCTTCATGTCAATGGATTTAACTTTCTACTCAATTGGGGTCATGTATTTCAATCACAGGGTACAGAACTATGACCTTGGCTAGGATCATCAGCTCCAATTACTCAATGGGGCACTTGTGAAACATTGCGGACTCATTTTGACTCTCCACGGGTGTGGTTAAAATTGCTCCTGTCCGGCCCTAAAGCTTACATGATCTGCTGTCCCTCAGAAAGTCACTATGAGGAAACTCATGTTAAATTCGCCACAGAGATCAGGGTTTACAGGACCCTTGGAGCTAATCTCTGTCTGCCCTCCTCCTCCTCCGTTAAGCTGTTACAAGCCTTCAAAAGTTAACAGAGTGATGAAGCCTCTCTCTATACAATCATTTCATCTCACTATCGTTGACTGAAGCTCGCTGATGTAATGAAGTTACATAATCACCGATTATGCATGACTTCCATCCATCTTCCTTCATATCCACATATCTTCTCTCCTCCCCTTCAGATCAGTCTACCAGGTGAGATTTATAACACATGTAAATGCTCCATTCTGTCATCATAAGTACTGAATTTGGGACTTTAGCATTGCAGTACAGTGCACTGAACCACGTCATCAATATTGATTTTTTTTTTTATCCCATTTCCCAGGCAGAATATGCTTAAGCATCCTTCATGCTCTAGTCTCTAACTTTTTACCGAAAGGGTAAAATAGATGTAGCAGACAGAACACATCCTCAACTTAAGGTTAAGGGAAGTGTGTAATTGCCTGCATTTCCAAAGCTGGCTGCATTGCAATGAAAGGATGGTCTCTGCTTCCAGACCTTCGACTCCCCTGCACGTGGGTCGCAGCTTCAGCTATACAGGGTATTGGGTAAATAATTATATTATTGGACAAATTGAACTTAAGAAAGAAAGCATTATGGTGATACTGAAAATAATATTGCACTATTCTTCTCTATTTTAGTCATCTTTTTCAGCTTTCCCTTTTCTTTTCTTTTTAAATTCCAAATGATAATCTTGTAGATAAAAAAGTAGCCCAGGGTACTTAATAATCTCCAATAATCACAACCTAGAGAACAATTAACAATGATTATCACCTTAAAGTTTAAGAACTTGACAAGTGGGATGTCCCTGGTCCCATTGCGGCTGTGAAATGCAGCAGAATGCTGCACTGAGTTGAAAACATATTTCTTTTAATGAATAAAGAGTAGCTCGTTTCCTTTTAAATAGGGCTCTTTAGCAAGTGTTCCTTTCGTGGTTGCTACCCCTTCCAGAATATAGGAGCCACAAATATTGCATCCAAACAAAGAGTGTCTACCCAGAATTAATTCAAGACACTCTTCCATATCAAAATAATTGGAGGGGGGAGTCATGTTTTGATTTATTTTCAATTACACTCAGAATACAGACCCACATACACACACACGCACACACACACCAACACACCCAACTGCAGTTATTCCATTCAGTGCCAATAACGGCCACATCAGAGCCACCTATGCGATGCAGCAATCATCCAAGTCACCCATTCCCATTACAAACGCCCAAGTTTGCTCACGCCACGAATGGGTTTGCATATATAAAACGACCTTACCCACAAGAGTCTTCCAAATTATTCTCCTCTGGTTATCAGTCGGTAATGTAATTGCTGGTCATCACAATGCGAATTCAGAAAAATCCACGTTTTACTCCTGTGCTCTTTTTCTCGTTTTTGCTAGCAATTAATATCGTGAACAAGATACCCATTCACAAATGCCAAGTTCACCATAAAAGCAGATAATTCCATACAGCTCTTCCCTACAAGGCTGCCTCCAGTTAGTTCTCAAAGTGCCCGATTGTTTGGTGAAGATACAATCCAGGTGCAGAGCAGGGGAAAAAAGAAAACTAGGAGAAAAAAAGAAGAGGCAGATAGAAACGGAGAGACTGAGAGAGGAGAGGGCAGAAAAAGAGGGAAGAAATTTTTTAAAAGAAGGAAGGAAAAAGGCCGGTAAGTAAGGAAGTCTGTGAGCTCTACGACAAGAACCGGAGTCTTGCTTGCAAATCTTCTGTATACATGTAGCCTTTCAAATCCTCTTGGTCCCCAAGTAAAATTTCCAGATCCGGGATGCAGCCATATGAAAGAATCCTATGTATATTTCACAAGTATCCCGCAATAACCGATCCGACGGGGTTTTCCTTGTACAGTACTGCTATGTGAAAGCACACAACCCCTGCTGTTTGGGAAGGTGTCTCCTGGGTCCTAGCTCTCTTCAGCAGCCCCCAAAAATGATTTTTCAAAAAAGAGTCGGGGGGGGGGAGCAGCTTTGCGTTTGCCTTGAATGATGCTAATCCTGAGCGAAAACGACAAGGAAACCACGACTAGCACGAGATCTTGATTAATAGCCACAATCCACTCAAAATATCCCAGGGAAGAAGGAGCGAAAACAAGAAAGAGAAACTGCAATGCATAAATGATTCCAGTGTTTCTACAAGATCGGTTCATTTGATTGAATGCATTCTCTGGTTTGCTGCAAGTCATAAAGAGGATAGTGTTACTGCCACCCAATGGATATTTTAGTACTAGCCAATCCACAGAACGACACCGCTTTGAGAGTTTTAGTTTTCAGAAGACTAAGGAAGAAGGAGCGTAGCTTGGGAATCTTTAGGAAAGGACCCTGAGAGGCCTCGAATAACGAGAATGTGTGCTTCCAGGCAAAAGCGGACCGGCCACTGCGGACGCTCACCCAGTTTTGCATGAACCACCTTAGAATTACGGTTCCATTTCTCTAGGAAGCAGAAAGGTACACAGATCGATGCCTAAACTGACACGCTCGTAATAACCTCCTTTTCATCACTTCTCTTTAGACCTGATTTGTTATTGCGAGCGATCTCTCGCTCTCTCAAGCACACACACACACACACACACACACACACACACACACAGAACCATTGTCTAAATCACTTTAAGCCAGATTTTAAACGGAAGCGGGGTGCGAGGCGGTGGCTCCAAACCTCTGGCGGCAAGGTGATAATTGTTTCTAAAGGGCAGTTTTGCAAAGTGCTTCTGTCCGTATTGGGATGTAAATTGCGAGTCCATCAGGCAGAAACTCTCCACCACTCTGCTTTTTCAATTTGGGGAGGAGCAGGATCTCCGGGAAGAGGTGAGGGGCGGGGCGAAGAGGAGGCGATGGAAGAGGATGCTCCTCCCCTCGGCGGTGTCAAAGAGTTCGCTGCGGATTAGGAGACCGAGTCGTGATGGGAAGAGGGCCAAAGCAGGCAGTGGTCAAATAAATTAGGATATTTGCTCAGGTGCAGATCTGTGCCCTTTATATTACCTTGGGATTGTATAATACACATAGTTCTCTACTTCTCAAACTGGAACGTAGGCTTGATCACCTGGGTGGCTTGTTAAAATGCAGATTTGGATTCAGTAAGTCTGGAGTGAGGCCTGACAGTCTGCATTTATAATAAGCTGGTCCATGGACCATAATGCTGCTGCTGGTCTATGGACCACACTTGAAGTAGCAAGACTCTAGGGATGTGTCTTACACTGCAACCCAGGAGTCAGGTTCTGAAAGGGAGGTGGGCTGGGCAGCTAAAGGCTAAGAAACACTTTTCCAGTCACCATCCCTCCCCCTTGCCACCCTTCAACTTTTCCCACAGGCCACTTGTAGCCCCGGTTCCAGAAAACCTTAACCCATTCTCTACAAGGTATTTCACAAGCTTTTGTAATTAATGTAAGATTAAACAGGCTAAACCCCCAAATAGAACACTAAATAGGCAAAGCATTCTTGACCCTAGAGAACTATGTTTCACTTAATGTGGGGAGTAAATCCCAATGGAAGATCAAAGGAACCCTTGCAAATATTAGGTCAAATGCGAACTGAACAAATGCAAGATAAACTCAGGGCACAGGTGAGACGGGAAGAGGGCTGGGCGGCGAGATAGGAAGGTCAACCTGTAGTTTTTTAAAAAGAAGGAGCAGTATAATGAACTTTTCAATTCGAGCTGAGGGAAGATCTGGTTAAAGTGTGTAGGCAAGTGTTATGTGGTTTTCCAGGAGCTTACCAACATCCGTGCCAGCCTCTCGCCTTTCCCTGCTCCTTCCGCGCAAGCTCGCATACAAAATATACTGAGAATCAGGGGTGGAGGGGATGTATATTCTCCTCCTCTCACAGACTTCCCCGGTGGTTCAGCGATAAAGGTGATGGTTCCATCCCTGGGTCAGGAAGATCCCATGAAGGAGGGCATGGCAACTCCAATATTCTTGCCTGGAGAACCCCAGGGATAGAGGAGCCTGGCGGGCCACGGTGCACGGCGTCACAGTGTTCAGACGTGACTGAATAGTCACACACGCACGCATGCCTCTCTTAGCACGAGACCCACATTCTCAGCACCATCTCTCGTGGTCCTTGAGTTAACCCATTTAAGAGGTAAAGTTGACTTCAAATGGATTGCGAGGGGGCGCAATTAACAATTTAATTGCTTCAAGCAAAGTTGAGAAGGCTGAGTCCTGGGCTATAGGCTCAAATCCTAGATCTGAGTCTAATCTCTACTCCTATGCTGTGCTCAGTCGTGTCCGCCTCTGCAACCTCACGGACTGTAGCCCGCCAGGTTCCTCTGTCCATGAGATGCTCCAGGCAAGAATACTGGAGTGGGTTGCCAAGCCCTCCTCCAGGGGATCTTCCCCACCCAGGGATCGAAACCAGGTCTCCCGCATTGCAGGCGGATTCTTTACCGTCTGAGCCACCAGGGAAGCCCAGTTTCTACTCCAAAGCAGTTCTGATTATCATAGGAAATCACTTTAATTTCTCTTGGCCTCTGTTTCCTTGTCTGTAAAATGATAGGTTGAAATGAACCGGTTGCCAGGGTCTACTCCAGCTCCACATGGTACCAAAATCAAGTCCTCTATTTGTGAGATTTTTGCTAGTCAGTTTGTTACCCTACACAGAGCAAGAGTTCGAATTAGTACCTTGACATGGGCTGCAGAGAGGATCTAGAAGCTTTGAAAAGTGTGTTAAAGACGCGAACGAACAGTTGACTGTTTCCATCCTCTTGCAAGAGATAATTAGAGCGTTTTCTCTTCAGATCTGGGAAGGAAAGTGTTTGTTTGAATCTGAGGTGAGGCATTGTCTATTCCTGGATCTCACAGAGCCAACTGTGGGCCTCTCTGTTTGTTGCCATGGGATCCTCTTTGTGCGAACTGTCTTGAACTGTGTGGGAACATTTTCCTCTTGTCTCCCTTCAGTTCTCCCTCTAACTCTTCTGAAGATATGTGTCAGAATACAATGTAGCTGCATTATTGCCGATTAAGACTAACAGCAGCTGCAAGGTGCATCTAATTAAGAATTTTAATTACTTCACCAAATTCTCATTTGCAGATGTTTAGAACATTAATGTATTGTGATTTTATTTTAAAATCTGAGTAAAGCTGACCTACCTCCAAAGGGGAGGGTGTTAAAAAAAAAAAAAACTGCACAACTCAAGGATGGTTATTTAAAAAAAAAAAGACTTTGGCATAAGAAGTATATACCTTGGCACATTGTTTGTGATTAAGGTGATATTACATTTGGGATGAAAAAATTGTGTGCATAGCCATATATACACCTGTTTTTTTTCTTTACTAAAGTAAAAGGCAAATAAATTTCAGAATAGTACAAAACTCAATAATTTACTATTCTAGCCAAATCCTTGCATATTACACAGTTCTCAAATGTTCTGTTCTTTTCTCCCCCCAGTAACAGGATGGTTAACAGTAAGAGTGGTGCTGCAGTATGGGAATTGTAGGCTATAATCCAAAGCATTATGGGGTTTGTAGTAAAAATGGGCTGCAGATCCATTCCATGCTATTGCTTTTCACAGTTGAAGGAACTGCTGTTTTATTTTCTAATAAAAAAAAAGAAGACTACCAATATATTTTAAATAAGAAATTCATTTTAATGAAACAAAGTTGTTATTACTGAAAGTATGAAATTAGAGTTTAACTCCAATAATATTCTAACTGAGGAGATGGAGAATACAGTAACACCTACTTCATAAGCCCCAAATAATAACCTGAGTGAGTTAGTTCCTAATGTTCCTATCCAATGGCTAAGGTTTCCAAAATCACTTATTGTTTTTGCATTTCTTAAAGCATAACGTGGACACAGAAAATTCAAATTCTTATTGCATTAACCTTTATTTGCGTTTGCCTACATTTAATTTCTCACACTGCACATCATCCCTCAATGAAGTGAGCCAGAGTTCATTTCATCTACCTTTTTCAATGTTTTTGTATACAAAAATACTCTGAATATTCAGAGTAGTTTCTCTTTTTAATAAAATCCTTAAGGATTTTATCTGGGAAATATGTCTGGAGTGGGATATTTCATTCCATTTAAATTTAATTAATTATACAAACATATAAATTGAGGAGTTATAATTCAAGCTATCTTCTGTATGCAGATGATTCTGTGTAGGTAAATACATAATTTATAGAGGTTTTGATTTAGCTCTGTTGGCAATTTATTTCTAAGTTCATTAAACATTATTTGAATGATATAAATTCAAAGTCTAGCTCCCCAGTATTGTTCTATGAAATCAGTCCCCCTTTTGTTATAAAGGCTAAAATATGTCTCTTCAAAGTCTCTTCCATCTGTGAAAGTCCCCATTATCATGCTAAGTTACTTAGAAAGTACTTTATACCTAAGGTTGCTTACTTTTCTCTTTCTGTCCTTAAAGAGTACTCCATCCACAAAAAAGACATTGCTAAAGCAAACTATTATTGTAGACATGAATAAATGCAAAATCAAGCGTCCTTCATTTTCAGGCCTTTTACCAGCAACATTCATCTGAACCCACCACCACAGATTCTCAAATGATGTACAGACAAAGACTTGAGCATTTCAGCAGAATTCCGCCCTATAAAGTTCAGAAATAATAAAGAATGTTATGAAAAAAGCAAACAGCAATAGGAAAGAAAAATGCCAGGCCTGCTTTTCTTTCAGATTTCTAAGTTTTGAATCATAGAAATATACAAATATATATCTTCTTGAATGCAGTTTACATTATTGTTCATACTGTGAATATTTCTTTTATGGTCATAAAAATAAAAGCAATGCCCCAAATGAAACACTATGTACATAAGCGATGCAAATACATCCCGGTGGAAAGCCGGCTGGCTGCTGGTGGGAGGGTATATTTATACAGTGCCTTTCATTTGGAAGGTTCCCAAAATGATTTGCAAACTGTATATAGAGAAATTGCTCACCATGGAAATTCACCCACTTCCAGGAGAGAATGCAGAAGTCATTCCATGCTGACAACTAGTTTAAATAAAACCACAGAACAATATTTCAGGTGGGCAAAAATGTAATTGATTCTGGAAATGTGCGTTGAAACCCGCTATGTGCCAGGCACAGTATGAGGTACTGAGGGTAACATTATGGATATATATGGTCAAGCTTACAGTTTTACTGAAATCTGACCAGACCTCGGGAGTTAAAAGCCCTATTTTCTTGATGAATTTCTGATCTCTGCTTATGGTTTTACCGAAACAGACTACTTGCTACTTTTATAATGTGTTTTCAGCAGGCTTCATGGTATCCAGGACACATGACCTGTGGCAATGCATTCTACATTCAGTTGATCACGCACAAAACATAGCTTCACAATATTGTGGTAGAAGCAGGTAAAAATGACAATAGCATTTCCTGCATTGAATGATTTGGAGGAGGTAGGGCAGAATTACAAGTCTTCTGGGTTTGAGAAATGAAATGAATTGGTATCACTGCCTGTACATGGAAGACCATTTCCACTGAAATGATTCAGGGCACTTCATGATAATTAAGGCATATAAAATAGCTTAGTAAAGGAAGAGAGCAGTATAAGCTGGTGTCTCAGAGCATAGAATATGGAATCAAATGCCAGTGTCTCTTGACTTTACTAGATTTATAATATTTTTCCAGTGAAAGTGGAACAGGAAAAACGAGTGAAGCAGGCACTGCCATAGTGCAGCCCAGACCTCTGTGTGTTCACAGTCATCACTTGCTTCTCTCTGTTTTTCATCTAAAGGTCAGCCCCTGCATCTTCTTAGACTACTATTCTTAGGCTACTGGGGCAGCCTATAGCGAGTGTACAGACCTCCTCCGCCTTAGCCAATGACTGACTCATTATCAATTGAAGTATGAAAACCCCTAGCTCTTTTGCCTACAGTACAGAAAAACTCTGAGGCGTAATTTACAATGTAGACATCCCCTCTGACATCAGGCCGAAGCTGCGACTTTGTTTGTAATCACACCCTTGCTTGGTGGCTGGGAACATAAGACAGAGGGTAACGAGAAATAATCATAGTGGTCCCATCTCTAGCTTTTAAACTGGCAGCCTGTATAACTGGAAACAGATCATTCATTGACCCACCTGTCTATGGTTTATCCATTGCATACTATGTGCCAGGCACTGTGGGATGCTGGGGCTCAAAGGATGAATAAGGCACAGTCCCCACCCTTCAGTAACTCAAGTCTAGCAGTGGAGAAAGACAAATGTCACATACGATGTACAGTGTGATGAGTTCTGTAAGAGAGATCTGAATTCAGCCGAAAAGAGTCAGGGAAGACTGAACAGAGAAGGTGTTATTTCAGTGACCTTGAGGGATGAGCAAAAAATAAAATCACAAAAATGAGTGAAGACCAGGAATAAAGAGTAACATCTAAGTAGACAAGTTTTGTTCTACCTAGAAGGAAATAGCACTGGTCCTGGGAGTAGAAATCAAAAGTGTTTAAAGTCAGAGAATCCGTTTTTGAAGGGGGCTCTAGAGATAACCTTGAATAATCTCTTTATTTTAGTCAGAGGAAATTGAGTCTCACTCGGCCAAATGACATAGTTATTTAAGCTCACAAAGCTAGGAAGTGGTAGGAGTTCTCTTCTAGCATGACTCAGCCATATTGCCTGTCAGCCTTTTCTTGAAAAAGATAAATTGAGGACATAATAGAGATATCTGATATAATAGGATCTGTTCTGAATCCTGGCCTATCACTATATGGCCTTGAGAAAATCCCCTGCCTTCTCTGAGTCTCAGTGTCCTCCTATAAAAAATGAACTTAATAAGATAAACTTCTCCTGGGGTTTTTTAGCATGTGAACCTAGCAGAGTGCCTAGAACATAGGATGTAGGAGAGAAGCATGCTTTGTTTCATTTTGTCTTTAGTTTGTTTTCATTTCTTTTCTTTTCCAATCAGAGAATTTTACAGTGGAAACAAGGATGTTTTAATTTTTGATTCTGTTTTTTTAGTACTAGCTATAGAATGGAAGAGAATCAGACATTTAAGTAAGATAGTTTTCTTCTTTGCAAAAAAAAAAAAAAGGGGGGGGGTTGTTTTTGGTTAAGACTTACCCTATCTCTACCTGAAACTCATGGTTTTATTAATAGAGCATCTCAGGACCAGTTCAGCTATATTCGATGCAAGCTGTGTAGGTGAGTCTACTTCTTTTAACCAGCTAGTTACAATAATCGTAAACATAATACTCACAATTAAAGAAGTTTATTTTATGCACATTGCAAAAGAGGATAGTTCAGTTCAGTCGCTCAGTCGTGTCTGACTCTTTGCGAACCCATAGACTGCAGCACACCAGGCCTCCCTGTCCATCACCAACTCCCGAAGCTTACTCAGACTTATGTTCATTGAGTCGGTGATGCCATCCCACCATCTCATCCTCTGTCATTCCCTTCTCCTCCCACCTTCAATCTTTCCCAGCATCAGGGTCTTTTCGAATGAGTCAGCTCTTCGCATCAGGTGGCCAAAGTATTGGAGTTTCAGCTTCAGCATCAGTCCTTCCAATGAATATTCAGGACTGATTTCTTGAGGATAGATTGGTTGGATCTTCTTGCAGTCCAAGGGACTCTCAAGAGTCTTCTCCAACACCACAGTTTAAAAGCATCAATTCTTCAGCACTCAGCTTTCTTTATAGTCCAACTCTCACATCCGTACATAACTACTGGAAAAACCATAGCCTTGACTAGACAGACCTTTGTTGGCAAAGTAATGTCTCTGCTTTTTAATATGTTGTCTAGGTTGGGCATAACTTTTCTTCCAAGGAGCAAGTGTCTTCTAATTTCATGGCTGCAGTCACCATCTGCAGTGATTTTGAAGCCCCCCGAAAATGAAATCTGTCACTGCTTCCATTATTTCCCCATCTATTTGCCATGAAGTGATGGGACCAGATGCCATGATCTTAGTTTTCTGAATATTGAGCTTTAAGCCAACTTTTTCACTCTCCTCTTTCACTTTCATCAAGAGGCTCTTTAGTTCTTCTTTGCTTTCTGCCATAAGTGTGGTGTCATCTGCATATCTGAGGTTATTGATATTTCTCCTGGCAATCTTGATTCCAGCTTGTGCTTCATCCAGCCCAGCATTTCTCATGATGTACTCTGCATATAAGTTAAATAATCCGGGTGACAATATACAGCCTTGATGTACTCCTTTCCCAATTTGGAACCAGTCTGTTGTTCCATGTCCAGTTATAACTGTTGCTTCTTGACCTGCATACAGATTTCTCAGGAGGCAGGTCAGGTGGTTAGGTATTCCCATCGCTTTAAGAATTTTCCACAGAGTGGAATGTTTCATAGAGTGCCTGAAGGACTATGGATGGAGGTTCGTGACATTGTACAAGAGGCAGTGATCAAAGACCGTCCCCAAGAAAAACAATGCAAAAAGACAAAATGGTTGTCGGAGGAGGCCTTACAAATAGCTGTGAAAAGAAGAGACTTGAAAGACAAAGGAGAAAAGGAAAGGTATACCCATTTGAATGCAGAGTTCCAAAGAATAGCAAGGAGAGAGAAGAAAGTCTTCCTCAGTGATCAAAAGAGGATAACAAATGGCAAATGAATGTATGAAAAATTGACATCATAGGACATAATGACAATGTAAATTTAAACCACAATGCAATATCATGACACATTCACCAGAATGTTTAAACTGAAATAATAGATGATAGAAAATGTGGGCAAAGGGTAGGAGCAATGGCAACTCGCGTCCTGGGTAAGTAAAATTTTTTTGGTAACCTTGGAAAACTTTTCAGCAGCACCTATTAACTCTAAAAATTGGTATAATCTATAATGCCATCAGTTGCATTCTGGGTACATACGCAAGAGAAATGCAGATGTATGTCCACCAAAAACAAATATTAGAAAGTTCACAGCAGCTTTATTCAAAAAATTCCATACTGGAAACTACACAAATGCTCATCCACAGTAGAATGGATAAATACATTGTGGTATATTCTTACCGCAGGCTACCCTACAGGAACGAAAACTAATAATCATGGCTACTAGCAACAATAGATTTCAATCTCACAAGCATAATGTCAAGCAAAAGAAAGCGGACACGAAAAAGTACATCCTATAAGACTGTGTTTACAGAAAGACCCAAACTAATCCGCATTGTAAAACATCAGAATAGTAGCTGCCTTTAGTGAGACCAGGGACCAGAAGTATGTTTAAGGAGAACTTTGGAGGTGCTAGTAAAATTGTTTTGTTTTTTTTTTAAATCCTGATGTTAGATACTCGAGTGTAATCAATTATGAAAATTCATTGAACATGCATATAATGTATGTACTTTTGAAATCTGTTTCATATTTCATTAAAAAGTTTTTTACAAAGAAGTTTGTTTTAAAACTAGAAGCAAAAAGTTTAACTCCCACATCAATGACCATTATTAATAATGATCAATAGAAATTAATAAAACAAACTCTTGGCAGGTATTTGTGAAAGCCAAATATTTTATAATATGGGGGTCTTCCTGCAAAATGATATAAAAAGGCAGGGTTTGTTTATTTTAAAAGGTGTTTTCAGGAAATAAATGGGGTTCTCTTTTTGCAACGTAATTTAGTATAATGTAACATAGAAGAGGAACTAGACAGTGAAGATAATCATGTCTTTGACTTTTTAGTGTCCATCAAAGCTTTGTTCAGTTCTTTTGTGAATGATAATAGCTAGTATTTATTCAGTATTTATTATGTGTCAGGCACCGTTGGAGGCATTTTATGTACTAACTCACTAATCCTCAGAAGAAATAAGTACTATTGTCATGACCAATATACAGATCCTTATATATTGGATCACAGAGAGTATTAAGAAATCTTGCTCAATGTCTCACAGTGGTGAAGTTGGAAATTGTGCCTTCTCTCAATCACTACTCTGATTTATCACTATAGCTTTTGATTATCTTCTCCATACTACATTTAGCTAAAATCATCACTTTTATATCTGGGTTGTATGTTGCCTTTTAGTTTTTAATTTATTTTTAATTTTTAATCTTTTGACCACAGGGCATATGGGATCTTAGTTCCCTAACTAGGGATTGAACTCATGTCCCCTGCAGTGGCAGCGCAGAGTCTTAACCACTGGACCACCATGGGAATTCCATGTCTTGTATGTTGCCTTTATTGGCTTAATTTATTCCTTAATATGGCAAACTGTAAACAAAAGAGTTAATGGCAGATCAGTAAAAATTTCAAGTGCATGGTTTTCCCCAGCAGGATAGAGAGCTCTTGATTTTGTGCATCACTCTGCTCCATTTCTCTTTTTCCTAAAGGATATCTAAGTGAATTATTATGTTTCTGTTAAATGAAGGGAAAAATGAGGAAATTACACTTCCCTGGGAAAATGTTAATATTTCAACTTTTTAAACACTTAAGAATAGTACAATGAAGGGTATTTTAACTTTCTGTAAATATCAGTATGACCTTCTGAACTGATTTTTACACTGAGAAAAACAACTCTCAAGTAAATCATACAAGAGGAGATATTATAGCTAATGCTAGCAACTAGATAGCCATGCCAAATTCGTGTGTGTGTGCATGTGTGTGATGTGTATTTATTGGGATGGCCAAAAAGATTGTTTGGGTTTTTCCATAAGCTGGCACGAAACCTCAGATGAACTTTTTGGCTAACCCAATATTTACCAGTTATTAGAAGGATATTATTGGAGAAGGCAGTGGCACCCCACTCCAGTACTCTTGCCTGGAAAATCCCCTGGATGGAGGAGCCTGGTAGCCTGCAGTCCATGGGGTCGCTAAGAGTCGGACACAACTGAATGACTTCACTTTCACTTTTCAGTTTCATGCATTGGAAAAGGAAATGGCAACCCACTCCAATGTTCTTGCCTGGAGAATCCCTGGGACGGGGGAGCCTGGTGGGCTGCCATCTACGGGGTCGCACAGAGTCGGACACGACTGAAGCGACTTAGCAGCAGAAGCAGCCTCAGAAGAATATTATAATATACGGGAATGAGGTGATGATATAGCAGGAACTAGGTACTAGAGGGAGATTACAGCATGGCATAATATAAGTAATAAAAATGGAATCTTGAACATCATTACTGTAAAATGCTCTCATGACAGAGACAATGGTACCAGTTCATCAGACATTTTTATTTCCTTCTTAAGCACACAAAAACACTATGTTGCCCAGTCCTTTTGCATCTAGCTGGTACCACAAGGACTGGGGACAGATGTGTGGCCCACAGCTTCCGGATTCCATTATTTGAATCTCCAGAGAAGTCTTCCCCCTCTGTCTTTATCTTCTTGTTTGCCTTCTTCCTATGCATGTGTGATGTGTGCTAAGTTGCTCCAGTCTTGCCCAACTCTATGAGACCCCATGGACTGTAGCCAGGCAGGCTCCTCTGTCCATGGGATTCTCCAGGCAAGAATGCTGGAGTGGGTTGCCATGCCCTCCTCCAGGGGATCTTCCTGACCCAGGGATCTAACCTATGTCTCTTAGGCCTCCTGCATTGGCAGGCTTTGCCACTAGCACCATCTGGGAAGCCCTCATATGCATGGCTTGAAGGAAAAGGCTTCAAGGTAGTGGAGTCATGTGATAGAAGGATCTAAACTCCCTAGTTATTCCTAAGTAGGATCCTAGTCATCGCTAAGAGGAAAGCTGTGCAACCAGAAGCATCAGGCTTGGGCTTTGTGCAAGTAAGAAGCCAACTTTCATCGTACTCAGCCTCAGAGATATCAGGTATATTTGTTAGTATAATGTAGCTTAGTCCACCCTGATTTGTAACCTTTGATTCATTCAAAGGCAAGGAGATTTTAAAATATTTATTAGTCAATAAATATTTATTAGTCAATAATTTATTTATTTGGCTGCATTGGGTCTTAGTTGCGTCAGGCAAGATCTTGAGTTGCATCACACGGGATCTTTGTTGAGTCTCGCGGGATCTTTTTGCCTCATGCAGGATCTTCATTGCCTCAGGAGGGTCTTCATTGCGACGAGCTGGTTTCTCACTAGTTGTTGTGTGCAGGCTCCAGAGCACCTGGGCTGGGTAGTTGTGGCCATGGGTTTAGTCGCTCTATGGCATGTGGGATATGAGTTCCTGGACCAGGGATCACACCTATGTCCCCTGCATTGGAAGGCAGATTCTTAACCACTGGACCACCAGGGAAGTTTCAAGGCAAGGAGAATTTTCCTTCTTTTTCTTTTTTTCGTTCTTTTTTGAATCTTATGTGTACCAAATTCTATGGTTCCTGATTCTTGGTTAATTGTCGTTTTTATTGGTCTGTGTGCAGCCCAGTTTTATTCACGTAGTTATTTAGTTAGTTGTTTTTCATGAGGTTATAAATGCTCGAGAAAACACCATCCAAAACAAAAACAAGCATCTTGATAGTAACCTGTATTAAACATATGGCAAGGTACCACTGTCAACCTATCCATCTGCCTCCCCTTACTTACTTGAAGAAAACACCATCCTGAATTCCATGCGCGTCATTCTTTTGACTTCTTTTTTTATATAGTTTTATTGCATCTTACAGGTATTCCTAAAGCAGATTTTAAATTTCTGTTGTTTAACTTTATAAAAGGATTTCGGTTCTAATTCTGGATAAAATGTGGCAAGCACACTTAACTCTTTCTGTTACACTGACTACATTAAACCCTGGACAGAATGCATGGAGCAGCTATTTGAAAACCCTGAAAAAGAAATAGTAATAAGCAGATCAGGAATGAGCACCTGCATTGGAAGTACCAACAAATTTTTATTGAGTTTACCTTTTTCTCCCCATGATTATCTCTCAACCTGAAGTCAACAACTGGAAACTTAGAAATGAGCTCAGACAGGGAACTCCCAGGGAAGCCCTCTACCTCTTGCTCCAAAGGGTAAGGAGCTCTTAATGCTCAGAAGGAGTACAGAAATCTTCCTCCAAGTTCTCTCCCCTTTCTTTCTTTTACCTAAAGGATGATACAACAGTTTTATTGCAAAATATCAACATTTATGCTACTCTGTCATTTACACAACTTTGTCATTTTGTTCTTTGCATTAAAAAAATTATTATTTATTGGGGGTATAGTTGCCTTACAATATTCTGTTAGTTTCTGGTGTACAATGAAGCGAACCAGCTATATGTATACATATATCCCCTCCCTCTTGGACCTCCCTCCCCAACACTGCCGCCCCCCCAAACCCCCCACCACCACGATCTCATGAAGCTGGTTGTGGTGCTGGAGGTGGCAGTTGAAGTTACTGGAACCAGGAAGAATGAGAACTCAGAGAGGGAACCTTCTCTGTTTTATGGTGCTGCAGTTTTAAGAGGATAGGACAGACCCTCATTGTTTTGTTTTGTTTTCTCTCTCTGTCCTTCTTTTTGAGCCAAGACATGAGTCTAATCACAAAATTCCACAACACCATGCCAGTGGGGGATAATGGAGCTCCAGTTTCTGGCCAGGAAACCAGAAAGGGTGGGGACAGAGAGCAAAATGTACCAGGAATATTGCAAGTGGCAGAGATTCAAGAAAGAGACCTCACAAATTTGTTTTTGAATTCCTGGGCTCACCCTGTGCAGGTGAGGACCAGATTCTAACTAATATTATCTGTAGTTGTAGCCCCCACTTTAATCATATTTTGTTGACCTTCTTACTGTATTTTTGTCTTTTATTTCTATTTAATTCTGTTCTTCATTTTGAAATTAATTTTTTCCAGCATTATTGAGCTATAATTGACATATAATATTGTGTAAGTTTAAAGTGTACATGTTGACCTGATACACATATATTGTGAAATGATTACCACTATAGCATTAGCAAAAACCTCTATTCTGTCACATAATTAATATTTCTTTTTTGTGGTAAGAATATTTAAGATATGCTCTCTTAGCAGCTTTCAAGTATGTAAACACAGAATTATGAATTATAATTACCATGCTGTATATTAGATCCTCAGAATTTGACTAGTAGTTCCCTATTTCCCTCACCTCCCAGCTCCTGGTAACCACTAATCTACTGTTTTTCTGAGTTTGCCTTTTTTAGATTCCACATTTAAGTGCTTATCACACAGTAATTGTCTCTCTGTCTGATGTTCTTCACTTAGCATAATGCCTCTAGTTTCATCGAAGGATTTCCTTATTTCTTATGGTTGAATAATATTCCATATATATATATATACACACACAATATACATACATACATATATATATGCATGTATATATCCAGGTACATAATTGTTCCCTATGTTTATTATCCACTGATCTGTTGATGGACACTTTGGTGGTTTCCTTATCTTGGTTATTTTGAATAATGCTGCAATGAACATACGGGTGCAGAGAGCTCTTAAAAATCCTGTTTTCTGTTACCTGTTGTCTTTTACTTTCTTTAGGTTTATTCTGTTAATCATATTCTAACATCTTAAGATGGATATGTAAGTCACTACTTTTGATTCTCTCTCCTTTTTAAATATTAGTATTTGAGGCTATAAGTCTCCCTTAAAGCACTTTTACCATGCATAGGTTGTGGTATCTAATGTTTCCTCCGGTATTCTGTTTTTGTTTTTTTTTTTACTTTTCAGAATTCTCTGTGATTTTTTTTCTTTAATCTAAGAGTCATTTATTCCTGTGTGTGTGTGTGTGTAAATTTCCAAATATTCAAGGATATTTTTAATTTTTAAACTTACCATATAACTTTATGATATTATGGTTAGATATAAGATCTGAAATTTTAGAGGATTTCTTTATTGGCTGTTATATGATCAGTTTTTTATAAATGTTCCACATGTGCATGATAAATAATTGTATATTCCCTAGAGGAAACAGAAATAACTGTGGGTTTCTCTCTCTCTCTTTTCTCCTTATGTATATAATTTCCATTAAATCAATCTTGTCAATTATGCCATTTATTTCTTCTGTCTTTGCTAAACTGATATTTTATAACTTGTGAATAATCAAGAAAGATGTGTTGAAATTCCCTACAATGATAATGAATTTGTTAGTATAATACTATCTGCTGATCAGTACATTTATTTTGAGCCTATTTTATTGGTGTACACTTGTTTAGAATTGCTATACTTTGTTGATGGATTGGACCTTTTTATTGTGTCATGACTATCTCCACTCCCAATATTTTTTGTTGTTGTTGTTTTAAATCTATTGTAATTTAATATAATTTAGCTGTTGATTTGTTTGAGGTTTTCCTGTTGGGTCTTATTTTTCCCCATTCTTTAACCTTCAACTTTAGCATGCCCTAATGCTTTAAATGTTTCTCATGTAAATTCTTTAAATCTGGATTTGACCTTTTAATCCAATGTGTTAATCTGTATCTTTGAACTGGTAGTTTTCTTCTCCTCAAATTTATCATCATTATTGATATCTTTGTTATTGTAGCATCTTAAATGGCAACCCACTCCAGTATTCTTGCCTGGAGAATTCCATGAACAGAGGAGCCTGGCAGGCTACAGTCCATGGGGTCACAAAGAGTCAGACATGACTGAACAACTATCACTCACTCAAAATTTCTTATTCCAATGTGTCTCTGTCTTTCTGCATTTCTTTTTACTCCCATCTTATTTTCTTAATTGAAGCTATATCTCACCCTGAGTAAAGTAAGGGCTCTCTCACCCCCTGTCTGCTCTTCTTTCCAATACCCATCATGTTGATCAGACCAGTGACCTAGATTTTACTTAAACTGTGGCCCAAGGACCAGCAGCATTAGCAACTCCTGGGAATTTAGTAGAATTGCAGACCTTTGGGCCCCATTGCAGACCTAGTGAATCAGAATCTGCATGTACCAGGTATCATATGCACAGTGAACTTAGAGTCACTAATATCATCAGGGGATTGGTTCTAGGATGCCTGTGGATACCAAAATCCACCAGTGCTCAAATCCCTTACATAAAATGGTATAGTAAAGTGGGCCCTCTCTAATGAATGCAGAACCCACAGATATGGAGGGCTGCTTGTAATTGGTTACTACAGATAAATTTCCCCTTTTTTTCTTTGATCTTTATTATTTTTTAAACAATAGCACCCATTGTTGTTGTTATTTAGTCACTAAGTCATGTCTGACTCTTTGCAACCCCGTGGACTGTAGCCCGTCAGGCTCCTCTCCATGGGATTTCCTAGGCATGATTACTGAAGTGGGTAATAACAACCATTAGTAAGTTATGTATTTGACAACCTTTACTTCATATCTCTCTTCTAATGTCTCCAAATTTGTCTTTCCTGTTCTTTTAAAGAACTTATCCAGAAGTGTTTCATATGCAGTTTTGTGTAGCAAAGATTTTAAAATATTGTATGCCTGAGAATATTTTTATCATGTCCTCTTATTTAAATGACATCTTGTTGGATATAAAATACTATGTTCAAAGTTATTTTCCTTCACTTCTTTGAAACCACCCATTTGCATCCACTGTTGTTGAAAAATCTGACATCAGTCTGATTCTTCTTCCTTTGTATGACATCCACTCTTTTCTTTCTGTGCTTAGAATTTTGTCTTTGTATTCTTATATTTCATTATAATATGCCCAGGTATTGATTTAAAAACAAAACAAAACACTTCTCTCTCACTTTTTTTTTTTAATAAAAAAAAACTTCTTTTTTTTGGCATTTTCTGGGCCCTTTCAGTGTGAAGTTGTTAAAAATGTTTAATTCATTTTGTGTGTGTCCTCAAATATTTTTCTTATCTCCATCTTTTTTCTCTTTTTTTCTGCCTTGTTATTCTGGGTATCAGCCGTTTGCACCCATCTTCCGTTTCTCTTGGCTTGTCTCTTATAGTCTCCTTTCCTATCTTTTCTTTGTAATTATTTATTTTATTTGGCAATGCCAGATCTTAATTGCGGCACTCAGGACCTTTGATCTCCATGTGGGATCTAGTTCCCCTGAGAGAAGAACAAACCCAGGCCCCCTGGACTGGATGGAATCTTAGCTACTGGACCACCAGGGAAGTCCTCCTAAGCTTGTAACTTCTGCAAGATTTCCTCAATCTGGTCTCCAAATTCATTAATTTTTTCCTCAATTAAATATTCTGCTCTTTATTCTATCATTTTCTGTTTCAATCGTTTCTTTTTTTAAACACACCATTTTAAAGATACATTTAAATTCTTTGTCTGCTCTAATACTTTCTGCTTCCAGTAGAATGTGGAATACAGGATTTATTTTCCTTTTGAAGGAGGTATGCTTTTCAGAACGTCTTGTGAGCTCATCCTTTCCCCCTGCACAATACTGACTCCCCTGTAAGGCAGTACAGTAGGATAAAGCATCACTCATTCATTCAGGCCCATTCATTCAGAGTGTAGTAGGGAGCAGTGGATAAGCCCTAAAGTGATAGCAACAGGCCTCCCCAAACTGTAGCCAGGCCCAGTTACCCTTTGCTCCTTGGGATCACGGCTTCGATTTGCATCCCTTCTACCCCCTCAGGAAAAGTAACATTGAAGGGATGTTGTAAACTTCCAACTTGGGTGTTTGGGGGTCACGGTGTGGAGAAATAAGTACCAGAGGTCCAGTTCTGTCCTTCTAATTTTTTCAGTGCTCCAAGAGCACAGGGCTTCTGAGCAGCCTTGCTTTTTATCATTGTAGACACTAAAAACTCTCTGATCATGTGGCCCCATCCAGGTCCCTGCCCTGAGAGACTTGAACAAACTTGAGCACAGCTTCTGGAAGCCTAGGGCCAGGTCTCTGGGACAGCCCAGTCTCCCCTTGAATTCCTATCTGGAAAAGCTTCGGTTCAGTTCAGTTCAGTGGAAAAGCTTGGAAGCTGCCAAAAGAATTCATTCTTTGTTCCAGCTAACACCCTGAAGATTGGCCCCTGACCTCCTTTTCTGAAATCATTGTTTAAAAGAAAAGATGTCAGGACTTCCCTGGCAGTCCATGGTTGACTCTGCCCTTCCATTGAGGTGGGTGCAGTTTGATCCCTGGTTGGGAAACTAAGATTCCACATGCTGCACTTTGTAGCAAGAAAAAAAAAAAAAAAAAAAGATGTATATGTATCTCCTGCATCTGCATCACAGAGGTATCTTTCTCAAGGACCTGAATGCCATTCCTTTGAAATGTACTCACCAGGAAGGATAGAGCCTCTGTCAGTTTCTCTGGAAGTATAGAAGCAGAACTTTGATAAATGTCAGTTAGCAGACACTGAGGCCTAATCAGTAACACTGACCAACCCTCTTACTGGCATTTTGTTATTTTTCACTTCCTTGACTCAGCTTGTGCCCTCCTCCCCACCACTCCCACATTCCCCCTTTAAAACACCCACTTTCATAGTCTAACAAGAAAAGGGGATTTGTGCTTCAAGGAAAAATAAACTCTGGGAAAATGACTGGGGGAAAAAAAAACCACCCACTTTCTGAGCAAATTAGGAATTGAGCTTAGCTCTTTCCCCTACTGCAGTAGTTGTTAAAAAGTGTTTTTACTGCTTTAACAGTGTCCACTTCGACCCAAGTTCTAAATTGTTAAAGACGTGAAGACAGAAGACAAAAGCAAAGAAGAAACAAGAGAAATATTCCTACAGCACTCCTCTATCACACACACTACACACGCACACACACGCACACATACACACACACCATCTTGCAAAGAAGTCTGGTGGCTTCAGCCCCAGGCCAAACTTGACCTCCCTGACCATCCCCCAATATCACATCAGAAAAGTCTATCCCCCACCCTCACTCCCCATCTATCACGACATGGGGTTCTCACACTTTTGTTCTTTTTTTTTTTTTTAATGATTCTCCCTTAGGCTTCCTTCCTGGGGCAGCTCTCAGGGGAGCCATCAGGAGTGGCCCCCCAGCATCTTGTTAGAAAGTGAAGCCTGAGGAAGGGAACATTGTCATTTGTCCTTGCCCCTCTTCTCTCTCAGGTCCCAGCCCGTCAACACCTTCTTGGCTCTTTCTTCCTTAAGAAGATTTTTCTTCCCATCTCTATTAAAAAAACCCAACCTCAATTCTCTTTCAGCTTCTGACTTGAAAACATTCAGCTCTCCACTCCTAACCCTAGCTAGACTATGATGATAGCTTATATTTATATAGTCCAAGACAGCTTAAAGTGATCTGTGAGATAAATGCCAATTTACTCCCTATTTTTGAATTTTAGGAGAAAAAAGTAATAAATCATTGGCAAAACCTGTGAATTGAGGACTTCATCAAATTTGTAAGTGGAAATTCCTCTCCAAGCCTACAACAAAGTCCCACCCCATCACTCTTCCAAATGATATTCTGTAGCCTGCTTTTAAAAATCTGGCTTTTTCCGAGTCTATAAAAATATTTGTATCCCATACAAATGATTATTGCCTCTGTATAATTAAACACACAGACACACACAACCTAAAAGTTGAGAGTTTTGTTTTATTTAGCAAGAATATTTAAGACTTCAAGCCTAGGAGACAGCATCTCAAGTAACCTTGAGAAAACTCCTCTGAGGAGATGAGGGGAGGAGCCAGATTATATAGAAGGTTTGCAACAAAGGGCAGGTATTCTGAACATCAAAATGTTGTTGATTAAAGGAAAACCAGATATTTCAAGTTAAGGAAATTAGTACTTTTCTATGTAGGGGAAGATGCAAGACTCTGGGCTAACTGAAGCCATTCCTTTGATATGCACCTCAGCTATCTGGCACCAGTATCTTGTTTTCACATCCTGAGCTTCCTGGGGGCTCAGGGTAGGGAGTGGCTACAGTCTGATGGCTGCTAGATGGCAGGTCTTTCCTTCCTGAGTTTCCTGAGGGCTAACCAGCTCACCATCCATTCAGTTCAGTTCAGTTCATTTCAGTTGCTCAGTCATGTCCAACTCTTTGTGACCCCATGGACTGCAGCAGGCCAGGCTTCCCTGTCTATCACCAACTCCCAGAGCCTACTCAAAATCATGTCCCTCGAGTTGGTGATGCCATTCAGCTATCTTATCCTCTGTCGTCCCCTTCTCCTCTCACCTTCAATCTTTCCCAGCATCAGGGTCTCTTCAAATGAGTTGGTTCTTTTCAGCATCAGTCCTTCCAGTGAATATTCAGGACTGATTTCCTTGAGGATAGACTGGTTAGATCTCCCTGCAGTCCAAGGGACTCTCAAGAGTCTTCTCCAACACCACAGCTAAAAAGCATCAGTTCTCTGGCACTCAGCTTTCTTTATAGTCCAACTCTCACATCCATACATGACTACTGGAAAAACCATAGCATTGATTAGATGGACCTTTGTTGCCAAAATAATGTCTCTGCTTTTTAATATGCTGTCTAGGTTGGTCATAGCTTTTCTTCCAAGGAGCAAGCATCTTTTAATTTCATGGCTACAGTCACCATCTGATTTTGGAGCCCAAAAAAATAAAGTCTGTCACTTTTTCCATTATTTCCCCACCTATCTGCCATGAAGTGATGGGACCGGATGCCATGATCTTAGTTTTCTGAATGATGAGTTTTAAGCCAACTTTTTCACTCTCCTCTTTCACTTTCATCAAGAGGCTTTTTAGTTCTTCTTTGCTTTCTGCAACTGGGTCCATTGGAGTTTGCTTTTCCCTACTTTTGTATAAGTTGGCAAAGTTCTGCAGTTCTTCAAAAACTGTGAATCATATTCAGTAACTATTTAGAATTTACTAAGAATTTCTGTAGCCTGATTGTGCACTTTTCGTATAAAGTTAACTCTAAGTCATATTGTTTATTTTGGGTTTATGCATAAAATGTCTATTTGTGTCACCTGTTATCTTTTCCCTCTATTACATGGAAGCAGCCAGCAGTTTCCTGGAAAAGGACACAGAAGAGCATAGCCGAGCTGAAATCATAGGGCTGATTAACAGATATAAAGAAGTAAGTGTAGAGGAGCAGTCCAGACAGACACAGAGGAATTAGGATAGGGAAGGAAGGGAAGCAGTTTGAAGATCAGAGCCTGGAGGAGTCTGAAATAAAGGCAAAGAGACAAGAATCCAACTTAAGAGGCACCGACAGAATGAATGATCTTCCTTGCAAACCCGGTTTCACTTTCAGTGGGAGAAGTATGTCCAATTGTTCCACACTTGTACTCTTTTTACTACACCATACAAGGACAAATAGTGTTCATGCTCAGCTGTAGTCAAATGACTACAGGGACGAGTTCTGTCTTGAGATAAAGGATCCAAGTCTGCAATCTTGAAATTTCTCAACTACACTTCCTTCATTAAGAAATGCACAAGTACTATATCTAATTCTCTCCAGATACAGGGAGATAATTTTTCCCCTCTGTGGGTTATCTAATCCTTTAAGAGTAGATTTATTTTGAATAATTCTTATAAAGCTATTCCTCATATAGGGAAAATGTATTTTTGTGGTTAAGAGCATGGCATCTGGAGTCAGACTCCCTAGGTTCAAATATCAACTGTGGTTTATGCAGTCACGTGGTTCTATGTCGCAGTTTCCTATTTTGCAAAATGGAGGTAATAGATCAACTTTCCTCTGCGAGTTCGACATTTTTAGATTCCACATATAAATGAGGAAGTCCAGTGTTTGTCTTTCTATGTCTGGCTTATTTCACTTAGCACAATGTCCTCCAGTTTTATCCATGTTGTTGCAAATGGCAAGATTTCCTTCTTTTTTATGACTGAATAATATTCTAATATATGTGTGTATACATACATATGTATATATATAACATTTTCTTTATCTTTATTCATCTGCAACTGGGTCCATTGAAGTTTGCTTTTCCCTACTTTTGTACAAGTTGGCAAAGTTTTGCAGTTCTTCAAAAACTGTAAATCTTGTTCATTAACTATTTAGAATTTACTAAGAATTTCTGTAGCCTGATTGTGCACTTTTTGCATAAAGTTAACTTTTTTCAGTGGACACTTAGGTTTTATCCTATATTTTCACTATTGTGAATAATGCTGCAGTGAACACGGGAACACACATATCTCTTTGAGACAGTGATTTCACCTCCTTTGAACAAACATGTGGAAGTAGAATTGCTGGATCATGATGTTATTGTTTTAATTTTTTTAGGAACCCCGCCTCCGTCAGTGCTGTTTGCCAGAGTGGCTACTCAAATGGTACTGGTACAAAGACAGAAATATAGATCAATGGAACAAAATAGAAAGCCCAGAGATAAATCCACGCACCTATGGACACCTTATCCTTGACAAAGGAGGCAAGAATATACAATGGATTAAAGATAATCTCTTTAACAAGTGGTGCTGGGAAAACCAGTCAACCACTTGTAAAAGAATGAAACTAGAATACTTTCTAATACCATACACAAAAGTAAACTCAAAATGGATTAAAGATCTAAAGGTAAGACCAGAAACTATAAAACTCCTAGAGGAGAACATAGGCAAAACATGCTCCAACATACATCACAGCAGGATCCTCTATGACCCACCTCCCAGAATATTGGATATAAAAGCAAAACTAAACAAATAGGACCTAATTAAACTTAAAAGATTCTGCACAACGAAGGAAACTATAAGCAAGGTGAAAAGACAGCCTTCAGAATGGGAGAAAATAATAGCAAATGAAGCAACTGACAAACAACTAATCTTGAAAATATACAAGCAACTCCTGCAGCTCAATTCCTGAAAAATAAACGACCCAATCAAAAAATGGGCCAAAGACCTAAATAGACATTTCTCCAAAGAAGACATACAGATGGCTAACAAACACATGAAAAGATGCTCAACATCACTCATTATCAGAGAAATGCAAATCAAAACCACAATGAGGTACCATTTCACACCTGTCAGAATGGCTGTGATCTAAAAGTCTACAAGCAATAAATGCTGGAGAGGGTGTAGATAAAAGGGAACCCTCTTACACTGTTGGTGGGAATGCAAACTAGTACAGCCACTATGGAAAACAGTGTGGAGATTCCTTAAAAAATTGCAAATAGAGCTGCCTTATGACCCAGAAATCCCACTGCTGGGCATACACACTGAGGAAACCAGAACTGAAAGAGACACATGTACCTCAATGTTCATCGCAGCACTGTTTATAATAGCCAGGACATGGAAGCAACCTAGATGTCCATCAGCAGATGAATGGATAAGAAAGCTGTGGTACATATACACAATGGAGTGTTACTCAGCCATTAAAAAGAATACATTTGAATCAGTTCTAATGAGGTGGATGAAACAGGAGCCTCTTATACAGAGTGAAGTAAGCCAGAAAGAAAAACACCAATACAGTATACTAAGGCATATATATGGAATTTAGAAAGATGGTAACGATAATCTGTATGCGAGATAGCAAAAGAGGCAGAAAGGTATAGAACAGTCTTTTGGACTCTGTGGGAGAGGGCGAGGGTGGGATGATTGGGGAGAATGGCATTGAAACATGTATACTATCATGTAAGAAACGAATCGCCAGTCCAGGTTCGATGCATGATACTGGATGTTTGGGGCTGGTGCACTGGGATGACCCAGAGGGATGGTACGGGGAGGGAGGAGGGAGGGGGGTCCAGGATGGGGAACACGTGTATACCTGTGGCGGATTCATGGTGATGTATGGCAAAACCAATACAATATTGTAAAGTAATTAGCCTCCAATTAAAATAAATAAATTTATATTAAAAAAATAAATACGTACCACCAGTGCACAAGGGTTCCCCTTTCTCTACATCCTCTCCAACATTTGTCATCTATTGTCTTCTTAATGACGCCCATTCTAACAGGTGTGAGGTAATATAGCATGGTTTCAATTTGCATTTCTCTGATGATTTGGTAACTATAATTAATAAAACTGTATTATGTACTTGAAACTTGCTAAGGGACTAGACCTTGTGTTCTCACCATATGCAAGAAGAAGGTAACTATGTGAAGTGATGAATGTGTTAATTAGCTTAATCATGGTAATTATTTCACAATGTATATGTATATCAAATCATCACATTTTACTCCTTCAATATATACAATCTTTAATTGTCAATTGTACCTCAATAAGCTGGAGGAAAAAAGAACAACTTGCTTCATTCAGTTGTTGGGAGGATTAAATGTAATGCAGCTAGCTCAGTACATAGAGAATTTTTAATATTCAAAATGAACTTTAAAATATGCACATTTGCTTATAAATACAAAAGTTCTCTCTAAAGAATACAAGAAGTTGATGATGTTGGTTGCATGAGGGAGAGAAGCTAGGTGCTAGGGCAAGGACGCAGAAGGGAGATATTTCACACTGTACAGTCTTTTATATCTTTGGAATTTTAAACCATGTAAATGCATTGCATATGCAGGGAAGCATTAAATAAATAAATAAAGTAAAAATAAAAGGCATTCTGCTTCACTTCCACCTTTCTATTTACAGCTTTAGAAGGCTTATACTTAGAGGTTTCTTAAGGCATTTTGTTAAACCTGGTGAAGTTGGGGATAAACCCAACAGGCATTTATTGGGAACCTGGTACATTGCAGGCATATTGTAAAGAAGGCATAGTTCCCTCTCTCAAAGATCATACTATCCACTTATAAAGATAACACAGTTATATCAAGCAAAAGCGTCAATACAAGCAAGAGTTTAATTCAGAACTAAACTCTAAGGAACACACCCACATTTTCCCATGTTCAGGAATCACAAAAGACTCACGTGTGCAGAGCACGTTTGAGGAAGGGACTGGAGTTTAAGCAGGGGAATAATGAATAATGAGTAGATGTTGTTCTTGTTGGTGGAAGCAAAGTGCTTTCTAATAAGAAATAGAGTGTAATGTGACAGAAAGCCACTAAGTTACCAGGTAAAGCTTCCCTTGCCAAGCCAGTTTTCCTGATTAAAAATGATAATAATAGGACTTCCCTGGTGATACAGTGGTTAAGACACCACACTTCCACCTCAGGGGGCCTGGATTCAATCCCTGGTCCCACCTGTCAAGCCACTCAGCTAAAAAGTAAAAAAATAATAATAATAATAACAAGGAAAGGACAAAAAAGCAGACTAAATTGGCAGGCACCTCTCACTCATCACCTTTATTCTCTTCTTTTCTCCAGGATCCACATGAGATGCCTAGAAGTGGGGCCACCATATTGCCACCCTCAGGACCAGAGACACAGGCTTTGGTGGTGTAGGCAGAAGCTTGAAGGAGCCTTATTTCTTCATTTCTGCAAGCTGGTGCGCCCTCTGGATTTCTTCCTTTCCACCATCTTGTCGTATGAGAAAAGTAAGATCTTATTGCATTATACCATTATCAACTGGTTCCTGTTACTTACAGTGAAACACAATCCAAGCTAACAGGGCTATATAATTTCAATACACACTGCATCAAAAAACTCTACCTTTCCAAGTTCTTTACCAAGGCTTGCCAGATAAAATACAGGACACTCAGTTCAGATAAATGATGAATAACTTTGGTAGTATTTAAATATGTCTCATGTAATATTTTCTGTATACTTATACTGAAAAATTATGTGTTGTTTATTTGAAATTCAAACATAACTGGGCACCCTGTATTTTGCTTTATAAAAAAATGGCAACACTATTCATGTGTCACACAAAACCTATTCATGGCCAGACCATTCCTACTTGCAAGAAAGTCTTGGACACGCTGCCCACTCCAGCTGTGAAACAAATGGAAGTTCTTTTAGTAAGTTAAAGGAAGGGGTTTAGGTAATTAGTAGTGCCTCTCAACAGAGAGAAGTGGGATTTGCTTCTTGGGCCTCAGAGGGAAAAATGCAATAAGAGGAAAATCAGGTATAGTCCCCTCTGAAGGCATTTTCCTCCCCTTTATTTTAGGATCCTTTGTTTATACTTTCCTTGTAAAAGAACATTCGTAGTTCTATCATTTAACATTTCAATCATACCCATCTATTTCCTACAATTTCCCCCAATCATAGTGTCATTTGTTTTATATAGTTGTAACCATAAGGTAGATAAATTTTGAGCCCTACATTTTTCTTTAAAAACATTTCAAAAGACATTTACCATTTTACTGCATGCTCTTTCTAAACATAATTTTCATTGTTGCTGAATATTCCACTGAAATTATTTTCTATAATTTACTTAACCTTTTACCCATGTTTGATCTATTTTCTTCTTTTAAATATTTTGGCTTTCTTTTTAATATTAAAATAATGATAGATAAACATCTTTGTTGCAGTTGTTTTATTTTTTATGGGTTAGAATTTTGAATTATGTATAAAGAGCCATGTATTAGATTTGGAATTACTCTGTCAAGTAATAGGATTATTTTTAGTCTTGATATATATTTTTGGTTTTAATAGTCCCTGTTTCCTGGGTTAGCCTTTAGCAAAATTATGAAATTGGGTGACTTTAGATTGTCTTTGTTTCTGTAACCTTCCATTCTGTAGATCATTTATTTTTGGTGTATCTCACATTCCTTCCCATTTTCAAGTATCCGGTGCTTTTCTGCTCGTTTCCCCCATTTATATCCTGCTTTCAAAATGGATCTAATTTTAATCATTTATGTCACTTTAAAATTAAGTCAATATTTCTTGGCTCCCAGAGAATATTTGGAGAGGTAATGTACCTTAGTTACAGACTTAGTTTAAATATCAGTTTTGTCACTTACTTGCAATGTGTGACTTGAAGGAGTACTTCACATTTCTGAGCGTGGTTTTCTCATCAATAAAATGAAGATGTTAACACCTTTAAGTCAGGGTTGTTATGAGGATAAAACAAGATAAATAGATAATATCTTAGATATTAGATATTAGATAATTAGATAATTAGAGATTTCAGCATGCTGCTAAGCCAATAGTCAGTATTTAATAGATTCTAGATATTATTAATCATAATTATCATCTTCATTTTAACACCATTTATACTCATGAAATGAAAACATTATTTACGCCTAAGGAAACTACCCCAGGTTGAATATCATACAATATCTTACTCCTAGTATTTATTCAAAATATCTTTGATGACTTTTCTTCCCCTACCATCCACTAGAGAATCCTCTATAGAGTCCTTTAGATGATGTAATGTGAATACTCACTGACTACTGTGCAAATGGTGGCCACAATGCCAGGCTAAAGTCCTGAACATTTTTACTCACAAAAATTTCAACATAACTTTAAACATTTAATATTTACATAGGAGACAATTTTTTTTTAAAGAAACAACAAAATACAGTAAAATGTGTGTTCACTTTTAGACATAATGTGAATTGAAAAAAGAAATGGTGACATGGCCAGGTCGGGCCTGAATCATTAAGACATATCTTTGATGTAAATGTCAAAAAAAAATGTTTTAGGATGCATGCTTCCATAAATTAACCAATATAAACAGTAAATAGATTTTTAACAGTGAAGAAGTAAAGCAAAAAAATGCTAGCAATTTCCTTGGGATAGTAAAAATTATTAATCATGACTATTAGAACCATCAACTTGTTCCATTCTTTTGTTAATTGAAAAAATGTAGGCTCTGGCTTTATTCACATGCTTCTTTGAAACAAACAAACAGTACAAAACATTAGCCTGCAGAAATTAAGTCAATTTCAGCAAACATTAATAATTCCCTCAACAACCTAACAGAGCTAAAGCATGTCTTTAACCCAAGCCATCCCCTTTTGAAAAGGCAGTAAGGCAAGAGGGAAAAAAAGAAAAGAAAAGCAAATGCTACTGGCTTGTATATTTTGAGGGCCAGGGGAAAAGGAGATGAATAAAGGCTGAAGAAGAGAGCAAAGCTTGACAAAAAGGAAAGCACTTTTTATGGTTGTGTCAGTATTTTCTACTACAGATATCCAATGTGTGGAGGTTTATAACTTTGTTCTAATAATTCATCTGCAAGTGGCAAAGAGGGTGGCAATGTGGGAATAAAAAAATGTGTGCATGTTTTTATAGAAAGATTTATAACTACTGAATTGAAAATCACTTAGTTATTCCAGTGACAAAAGTCAGAACCAAATAAAATTCATGCTAGTGTTCAAAACCCCGGAATAGCTAGCTGTTGTGTGAATCCTTACAAAGAGAACAAAATTATGCACGGCATAAGAGACACTAATATTTGGTATTTTCTTTTGCCATCGCCTTTGTTTTATAATGTCACCTATTGGACAGATTCAATAAGGGACATTTGAAAAAAATTTCCCCCTTGATTAAAATTTCCAATAGTTAAGAGCTTAGAGACAATGAAAGTCTGCAAACTGAGTGCCACCCATTAGCACTGACCTTTACTAACACTGAACTTGACGTCTGTCTACTCTTTCTCAAGCCACTCCTCAGATGTAGGCATTCCTCTGACACTAGTCGTAGCCATTCATGCACATTAAATTTTTTTTTTTTGTCTCTGTGGAAATTGTAGCTACTTCATGACATCATCTACCATGGTAAATGTTACCAAGTTTCTGAAACCTTCTTGGAATTTTCCCCAGCAGCATGAATCCGTGTTCTCATAGCAATCTGAATATCCCAATTAGAAGCTATCATACTGTTAGAGTTCCAGTACATTTTGACAGTGTCCTCTTGCAAACATCTGTGACTCTGCCTGAGCTTAACTCAGCCCTTATATAGAAGGGGCTGGCAGGGAGTGCTGAGTTTGGAGAAATCCTCAGCCAATATGGGATGGGAGTTGGAAGACACTCCAGCTTCCTCAAGGGGCTAAATCTTCAGACACATTTAGTACTGTCTCCCAGAGATCCCACTCAGAGTGGAAGGAAGCACAGGGTTACCTGCTTGTTCATACACCTTTTATTGTCTTTCTTCGTTCTCATTCTCATTTCTTATTCTGCTGATGCTTCCTGGGAATCGTCTCCCAAATAAATAACTTTCTTTTCAATCTTTGTCTCAGCATCTGCTTCTTAGAAATCCCAAATTAAGATAGTATCACAAGTGATTCTAGGAAGCAGAACCTCAGAAAGAAAGGCTGGAATGAGACCACTTACCACATGAGTGCTAACAAAGATTCACTGATGGTGGTGAGAGGAGGATTGCTGATGGGTCTTGGCCTGTTGTAGCATCATGATTACAAAGACTTTCAGGTGTGGTTAAACTGGGACGGACTATAGCTGCATTAGCTCCAGTGCCCCAGAGATATGGTGGCAGTGAAAGGCGATGATAAGGATTGGATTCAGCTGGCTGTTGTTAACTGTGATTGGAGCCCTGAAGAAGGAAAATTGCAAGCTGAGGTCAACCAGCTCTCCAAATGTAGTGTGAAAGTCAGAATGCTCCTCCGCGGCCATTAAGGAGATTCTCATATCCTAGAGCCAGAGGGCAGAAGGTGCTGAGAATCGCTACCAAGATCTGGTTTTAAAAGGGAGGTAGTTACAAAGAAGGCAGAAGAAGCAGCTCCGGCAAATCCTAGGCTAAAGGTAAGCCCTGATGGGGAAAGAGGAATGCTCAGAAGTGGGATGGGGACTTTAAAAATTTATATTTAATCATTTATAGCTGTGCTAGGCCGTTGTTGCTGTGTGTGGGTTTTCTCTAGTTTTGGTGAGTGGGGGCTACTCTCAGTGGCATGGGCTTCTAACTACAGCGGCTTCTCTTGTTGCAGAGAATGGGCTCTGTGGCTTGTGGGCTTCAGTAGTTGTCCTGTGCCATGTGAGATCTTCCTGGACCAGGTATGGAACCAGTGTCCCTGCATTGCAAGGGAGATTCTTAACCACCAGACCACAAAGGGAAGCCGGGCTGGAGGCTTTTGAAAACAGGCCCTTGAAAAACCTTGAAGCAATAGATTTGCTCTCTTTTACCCTCATTGCTTCTAGCAATAACCAGTCAAGTCTCAGCATGGCCTGCACTGGGGAGTTGTGTTCCGGCTCTACCGGGCAGATATGTACCAGTAGGAAATGGGAAAACATATCTGAGAAACATGTTGTGGGTGCTGGACTGGGATGAGGGTCACTGAACTTAAAGCTGGTTAGAGATCTTACTGAGGCACTCTTCTGAATCAGAATTTAAAGTCCTGGCAAGGACGGGTGTGCGTGCATGCTAAGTCAGTCGTGTCCAACTCTTTGTGAACCCATGGACTGTGGCCCACCAGGCTCTTCTGTCCATGGGATTTACCAGGCAAGAATACTGCCATTTCCTCTTCCAGGGGATCTTCCCAACCCAGGGATCGAACCCATGTCTCCTGCAGTGCCTGGAAGCCCCCTGGTGAGGTGGCTGGGAATACCTTGGCAGAGTATTAAGTATCATCACAAAACTTAGAGAAGTGAGCGTTGGTGTTTTACTATTTTTTTAATTGAGTATGGTTGTTTTACAATGTTGTGTTAATTTCTGCTGTGCAAAAAAGTGATTCAGTTATACGTATATATACATTCTCTTTTTTTAATATGCTTTTCCATTATGGTTTACCATAGGATATTGATTATGGTTTTCTGTGCTATACTGTAGGAACTTGTTTATTCATTCCACATATAAAAACTTACATCTGCTAACCCCAGTCTCCCATTTCATACCTTCCCCAACCCCCTCCTCCTTGGCAACCACCAGTCTGTTCTCTATGTCCATGAGTGTGTGTTTTGTAGATAGGTTCATTAGTATCCTGGCCTGGAGAATCCCATCCATGGACTATACAGTCCATGGGGTCACAAAGAGTCGGACATGACTGAATGACTTTCACTTCACTTCATTTGTGTCATATTTTAGATTCCACATATAAGTTATATCATATGGTATTTGTCTTTCTCTTTCTGACCTACTTTAAGTATTGAGCATTGTTAAATAGATTTTGGGAAGCCAGAGAAGTCTTTAGTGCATGACATTTCTAGGAAGGTAGCTGTAAGTTACATAAACAAATAGTCCAAACCTCCATGCCACCCACCTCTGTGCTGACATTTATCCCTGAGCTTTCACCTATGAGTCTATAGAATCTTCTCAGTGATGAACTGATGAAAGAGTTAAAATTCTATTCTGGTACATGTGTGGCTCAATATGTTAGTGAAAGCAGAAATGAATACATCAAGCCCTACTGAGGGGTGGCCTTAAATGACAGAGTGATGGTGAAAATACCTGAGTTTTGGGTGCTACACCTGCTCATCAACTTGTGTGGTGGGCTATTAGGCCTCAGCTAAGACTATTTGGAATCCTTGGCAGTGGTAAATGACTTGGCTTGTTGGCTGATGCTCTTTGAAGGAGCACGATGGGAAAAACAAAGATCAGAAGTCAGATGAGAAGGCATACGGCTGTATCTCTGGGAGTGGTCAGGTGTAAAGTCTGTGAATCTTTGTTTTAAATGTCAATGTCTATTGAATATCATTCAGCACAGAAAAAGCACTGCATTAGAAAGGGAACAGGATGATTGTCCAGTGGACATCAGCAACCTCTATCCTTAGCACCCCAGTGGATTCCTTATGGCACGATGATTCCCCGAATGACGTAGCCATGTGGGCAGGATGAAGGTTGCACATGGGTACAGCAGCACGGGCCTCTCACACCCAAGCTGGTCTATCTACTGCCACATCTGCACATCCAGCCTGTCAGTGGCAGAGAACAATGATGAACCCTCAGTGGAGGACCATCTTTAAAGGAGAATAACCGCTGATGACAAATAGATTACATTGAATCCTTGTATTAGTTTCTTAGGGCTATTGTAACAAACAACCCCAAACTTGGTGGCTTAGGACAATAGAAATTTATTCCCTCACAGTTCTGAAGGCCAAAAATCAGAAATCACCTAGCCAAATTCAATGTATTTGCAGGGCACTGCTCCCTCCCGAGGCTTTAGAGGGAAATCCTTTCCTGTCTCTCTCAGCTTTTGGTGGCTGCTAGCATTCCTTGGTGGGTGGCCACATCACTCCAGTGATGGTCCATACTGCCTTCTTGGTCCCACTGCCTTCTCTGTGTGGCAGAGACCCTTTGTCCCCTCTCTTACCACACATTATTGAAAGGGTTTAGGACCAACTGGAATAATTCAGGATAATAGCCCCGTGGCAAGATCCTTCATTTAATCACATCCACAAAGACTTTTCCCCATACTGTAACACAGTTTCCAGGGATCAGTACCTGATCTCTTTATTCAGACCACTGTATACCCTCCACTTAAGATGAAGCAGATATCTGTTCTTACTGAGGTTGACATGTGTTTCTGGTATGGCTTTGGCTTCCCTGCCTGTGATAGTAATGCTGACACTAGTACCTGAAAGTTCACAGAGTGTCTTATTTACTATTATATCGATAGAATCCCATGGAACATAGCCTTATACACAGGGATTCACCTTCTGAAAGGTGAAATTGGGAGCTGTGTGCACTGGTCCCTGGGATTCCCTGGTCCTCCCATATGCCTTATTGCCTGGTCTATTTTCATGTTTAAATGGCTGAAAGGGGAGCTTAGAGATGAGAGTTTATAAGTTTGGGACACTGTTGAAGATTCAAGAAATGTGTGAACCAACAGCCATTATATAGGTTGCTGTATTCTTCATAGATAGAATATACAGATTCGGGAAGAAAAAAGTGGAATTAGGAATTAACTTTCTCATTATTAGTCTCAAGGGCCCCACTTGGGGAATTTACACTTCCCATTCATCCATATCTAGGTTAAGTTGAACTAGAAATTGTAGCTCTAGAGGGTGGTGGTGGAATTTACCAGGGGACAAAGTGAAGTGCCACTAAAGCTAAAGTTAAAGGTACTGAGAGTGACTATTTTGAGTTCCTCACATCAGTAGATCGTCAAGCAAAGAGAGGATTTACTATATGGTCCTAACTGATTGAGCCTGATGAGTATGAGCAGATAGGATTGTTGCTACACAATATTCACGTGTGTGTGTGCTCAGTCGAGTCTGATTCTTTGCGATCCCATGGCCTCTAGCCTGGCAGGCTCCTCTGTCCATGGGATTTTCCAGGCAAGAATACTGGAGTGGGTTGCCATTCCCTTACATAATATTGGGTTGGTCAGAAAGTTTGTTTGGATTTTTCTAACCCAAGCAGAGGGAAGTATTTCTTTCTGGAACTCAGGAGACTCACTGGAGTGGCCATTGGTGCTTCTCTGCCTACTGATAACCTTGAACACGCAATTGCCTCAATCATGGCCTGAAAAGGACAAGGTAACCAGGACCTCAGTTTCCACAGGGCAAGAAACCTAGACCAGCACAAGTGCTGGCCAGAGAGATGAGAATCAGGACTGGGTGTTAGATGTAGGAAATGAAAAATCTTGCTTCTGGCTTCAAGATCACCCATAGTGGTATGATACTTGTGTTTAAAAAGACTTTGTTCTGAATTTTTTTTTTTTTTTTAAGAAATGATGACTGGCTGAAGAAGCAGTGCCAAGACAGAATAAACTTAATGTGGACACAAGTGGAACTGAATGGTGCAAGGGGTGGATGACAGCAGATACTCTCAAGTGCCCCGTTCACATCCCCTTGGCAAAAAGTGTTTGAATGTTATGTTCCACAACATAGGTATAAGGGTACAATTCACAAATGACTATCAAAGTGCTTGGTAGTATAATAGGTACTCAGCAAATGTTTGCTGAATTCATAAATGAATACATGGATGTATGAGTATACAGATGACTTCTGTGGTAAGCAGAATTATAAGATGCCTCCTCTTTTCTTTGTTTTCTTTGTTTTTTGACCATACCCCATGACATATGGGATCTTAGTTCCCTGACCATGGATAGAATCCATGTCCCCTGTAGTGGAAGTATGAAGTCTTACCCACTGGACCACCAGTGAAGTCCCTCCTCTAAATATCTGTTATCTCCTCATGTTACTTCTGTGATGCTGTTAGCTTACATGGCAATCAAATGAAATTTTACAGACATGATTAGGTTATTAATAAGATGACTTAAGAGAGATTATCTTGGTTGACCTAATCTTATCACATTGGCCTCTTAAAGGCAGAGTTTTCTCTGGCTGAGAGCAGTGCAGATATCAGAAAGATTAGAAATGTGAGAGGGATTCTTGTGAGGGAGTTTCTCTTGAGATGGATGTGGCCACAGGCCAAGAATCTAAGAGAGGTCTCTGGTTGCTGAGAACAATGCCTGGCCAACAGCCAGCAAGAAAACAGAGATTTCAGTCATATAACCTCAAGGAATTGTATTCTGCCCACAACAGGAATGATGCTGGAAGTGGATTCTTCCCTAGAGTCTCCAGACCAACGTTGACTTAGGCCTTCTGAGCCCCCTTGCAGAAAAATCCACCTGGACTTGTGATGATCAGAACTGTGAGGTAAAAGTATGTGTCATTTCAAGCCACTAAATTTGCAGTAAGTTGTTACACAGCAATAGAAAATTAATATGACTTCTAAACCTAGAAACCTTATCCAGATCTAGGCTGAAGCTTCTGTCTTGAATGGGCCACTGAGTGCCAGAATGCTTGAGGATATTTCCTTGTCACCTAAAACCAAGTATGCATAAATCAGAATCTGTCATGGTCTATGACCTACTAACTCATCTTCTGGGAATTCCTAAGTGACCCCAAAATCTTTTCTGTAAATGTGACTCCAAACCTCTGAGCTTTCATCCAAGCCAAGGTAGCTTTGTCATTTACTGTAGTATTGTCAAACTCCAGTCTATCACCTTCAACATTTTTGCTTCACAGTAAAATTAGCTACAATGCTCTTAATATTTTTCTGTACATCCGCTCATTCTTTTACTTAAATGCATGCATGATAAAAGCATATCACTACCATAAATGGCAAACTAGTATCATTGACCATAAAAAGAGGGTAACTGTAAAAATAAATACAATGAAAATAAACTTTTGAATTTCAGCTAGATACTGCTGGCTGCTGAAGGCTCTGAACATAAGGCCTGCTCACTCTTTGTTTAAAAAAGGAGATTAGCAAATGTTAGAGAGGTGTTAAGTCAAAATAGCTCAAATAGCTCAAATTGAGAATTTCTCTTGATATAATTAGAGGGATTGAAAGAGGTTTAAAATGGAAATAGCATTTTTCCCTATGTGATAGTTACATTCTTTAATGCCTTTTCCACTGCAATTTAAATTATTTAAATATCACCCCAAATCATCTTGGATACCTTGTGGTGAGAGTCCAACACTCTGCAAAATATTCTGAGTGACTAAAAATTAGCTTTCCATCTAAGAGAACTGTGTAAACTTGGACATGTACTGAGTAAATGTTCAAGATGTATCATTATTGTTATTATCACCAGTATCATCACATTACCATCATCGTCTCCACCCTCCTCCACATTCTTTATCTCAAATCAGTTTTACTCTATATAAAACATATCAGTGGTTTCTCTTACAGTTATTACTCCTCCCCATTCACTTTCTAAATCTTTATTTTGGAAAAATAATTATTGTCTCCTAATAAATACTGTTGTGTAAAAATCCTTTGCATTACCACTAGCTTTCCTTCTAAAATTAATATTTGATCACTTCTGAATAACATAAGACCAGAATGTAATATTGGGGTTATCATGAGCCATTGAGTAAGGCAGGCTCTTCTGCCTCACCCCCAGTCACTCCCAGGGCATTTATCCTCATAAATTTTCTTATTTTTGGTGGTTTTGTTGAAAGTCAGTCTCACTAGACCAAAACATAAACTCAGGGAGTATGAGGACCTGGTTTTTCTTTGTGTCTCAGTGCAGCATCAGTGGAGCACCTGCCACATAATAGGTCCTCAGTGACCTTGGTTAACCTTTGCCTCCCTAACCTTCGTTTCATAACCTGCAAAATGGAGATAACAGTGCCCAGCTAACAGTAGTTGTGAGGACTAAATGAGATTACTTATGTAAAGATTCTGGAACATCAACAAAAGCTATTAGTATATCTTCATATTTTTGTTGGAATAAGGTTCATCTTAGACTAGTATTCAAAGGCTTGTAGACTTATGTCATCAATTTCTATTTCTCAATCCATTTTTCACGTTAACCTGATACTCCAGCTCTTGTAATATTTATTTATTGACTGACTTAGGCTGGGTTTGGGGTATGCAAAACCAAAAGACCTGGCTCCTGCCCTCAGAGAGATATAAGATAAGAAAGACTCATAAAGGAGACAAAAATGGTGACAATAACCATAATGAAATAATGCACAACATGTAGTGCAGATATTAGAGAAACAGTGTCCTGGGCTACCTGGCTAGGAATGAACTAGGGGTGGAGGATGCAGGGGGAGAGGAACTAAATGCCATCATTGCATAAGCAGGGCTTTTGCAGCCCTCTGGGATGCCTGGGCTTCCCGGGTGGCACCAGTGGTAAAGAACCTGCCTGCCAATGCAGGTAGATGTAAGCGACCCGGTTGGATCCTTGGGTGGAGAAGATCCCCACCCCAGTATTCTTGCCTGGAGAATCCCATGGACAGAGGAGCCTGGTGGGCTGCAGTCCATGGGGTCGCAAAGAGTCAGACACGACTGAAGAGAGCAGCAGCAGCAGCAGCAAGGATGCCTTTGTGTCCTACTTAAACATCTCTTTTTATATGAAATTGCCCCCAAATTTCCTTAATAGCATTTACCCTAATTTTTCCTTTACTCCTTCACTCCTAGCTCATACTTTGTTGATGTACTCCTCCCAGACTCCAAGCTTTCCTATTTAATTTTTACTTTTTTCTGTTCATTTCACAAGATAGGGAGTTTCCAAAGCATGGTAAACGTTTTTTGTTTGTTCTTCTCTACAGACCTTGTGGTTATTTTGGAAGTTACTTTGGTAAAACTAGAGCTTCTGTCATTTCTTTGGGTCTACAGGTCCCAAATCTATTCTTTCAGTTTACTGCAAACTATCAGTATCTCTGCCTAAGAGCATTATGTTCTTATAAAATATTAATTTTATGAAAGTAGCCATATATAACTCTTTTTATCATGTGTTGGAAAAAGGATTTAAAGCACAGAACAAGTCACTAGGCACAATCCGGTGCAAACTCTAAACTGGTGCTTGAGTTTAAATGAGACTGAATATGGGAATAAGAATAAATGTGGGAAAAAGTAGAAGTGAGTGAAAAATGGTTGTGGCAAAATTACCAGCTGTTATTTATAGTCTGTGCCAAGTATAAATATGTCCTTGCAAAACTTGAAGAGATGAGTCGTCAGTTATTTCAAGACAAATTTCTGACTTGCCTTATATTATTTAAGAGTATTTTATGGAGACAGTATTAAAAATTCTGTATATAGAGGGACAGATAGATGGAAGGACATTATGATGTGACCAGTGGGCCTCACCTAAAGATTAGAAACTTGTGATCATCAAATCTTTTTGGTTTTTCATACATATCTACTTTTTCTGAAATAATATGGAAAGAAATACATTCGAGTTTACAGTAATCATAGCACTTCACAGCTTCACACCAGTTTACCAGGCTCATGACAGATAGCCTTTGGTCTGTAGCTTCTCCAAGGTAAGATCAGAGCGAGAAGTTTCCTGCACTAAATACACAGATCTCAGCCACTCTGCATATTTTGTTTTGTGGTTGCTATTTCTTTTGTCCCTAATGGTGATTGCACATATTTATTTAATGTGGGATCACAGTGGGCATGAACTCCCAAGAAAACGAATCATGACCTTCTGCTTTCTTTATGCACTCAAGAATGTCTTATGTGTAAGGCTCTGTGCTAGGGGCTGGGATAAACAAGAAGGAAGACAGCAAAATCCCTCCCTTCAAGAAAGTTATAGAAAAGTAGAGAAGCTAAGATAGAGAATATAGAAAATGGAAAGACAGAGAAGTCAATCCTTGACAATATGATGTGATATTCAAGTAGTGCATATTCAGCGTTGTTCGGTCACTAAGTCATGTCCAACTCTTTGTGACATCGTGGACTGCAGCACCCTGGGCTTCCCTGTCCTTCACTATCTCCCAGAGTTTCTCAAACTCATGTACATTGTGTCAATGATGCCATCCAACCATCTCATCCACTGTTACATAGCTAATCACTGTTTCTTGTCATCAGGGTGGTGTCTTCGAAATCCTTGTCTCTATTCATAGCTTTCATCATACAGGATCCAACCTGATTGTTTCGTGTAGATCTTTTAATAAGAACGGGCATTTGTGATCATCCAAATAACTCATTTTTATAGAAACCAAGTTCACCCAAAGTTTAAACAGCTAGCTAATGGTTTAGTACCTTAGAATCCAGGTCTCCTGATTTACAACCCCAAATGCTACTTTAGCCACATTCATCCACATCTTCACTCTCTAAAGGAATGTAGCACAGAACTGTTAACAGATTAACTGATAATAATATTTATAATGCTTGAAAAAGTTGATCAGACTCATGAAGTTTCATATCTATTACTGTATAGCACCCACGAGCTAGTTAAAGGAGAAGGCAATGGCACCCCACTCCAGTACTCTTGCCTGGAAAATCCCATGGACAGAGGAGCCTGGTGGGCTGCAGTCCATGGGGTCGCTGAGAGTTGGACACGACTCAGTGACTTCACTTTCACTTTTCACTTTTATACATTGGAGAAGGAAATGGCAACCCACTCCAGTGTTCTTGCCTAGAGAATCCCAGGGACGGGAGAGCCTGGTGGGCTGCCGTCTATGGGGTCGCACAGAGTCGAACATGACTGAAGCGACTTAGCAGCAGCAGCAGCAGCTAGTTAAAAAAAAAAAGGATTTATTGAACCTACTTTAAATCTTATTTAAAAGTATATAGATAACTGAATCTCACTTGAGGCAACAAATATTTATCAGATTTTAGTAAAAACAAATCTTTTTGTTGTTGTTTTTCTTAATTTAATTTTTGTTTTATATTGGAATATAGTTCATTTACAATGTTATATTAGTTTCAGGTATATAGCAAAGTGAATCAGTTAAACATATACATATATCCATTCTTTTTCAGATTCTTTTCCCATATAGGTTAGTATGGAATATTGAGAATTCCCTGTACTATGTCCTTGTTGATTATCTTTTATATATAATAGTGTGTATATGTCAATCTCTAACTCCTAATTTAGCCCTCCCTTCAATGTTTCCCCTTTGGTAACTGTAAGTTTGTTATCTATGTCTGTGAGTTTATTTCTATTTTGTAAATAAATACATTTTTTTAAGATTTCACATATAAGTGATGTCCTATGATATTTTTCTCTCTGTGTCTTATTTAACTTAGTATCATAATCTCTAAGTCCATCCATGTTGCTGCAAATGGCATTATTTCATTCCTTTTTATGGCTGAGTAATATTCCATTGTATACATGTACCTCATCTTCTTTATCCATTCCTCTGTCAGTAGATGTTTAGGTCGCTTCCATGGCCTGGCTATTGTAAAGAGTGCTGCAGTGAACATTGGGGTGCATGTCTCTTTTCAAATTAGTTTTCTCCAGATACATGCCCAGTAGTGGAATTGCTAGATCATATGGTAGCTCTATTTTTAGTGTTTTAAGGAACTTCCATAATGTACCAGTTTACATTCCTATCAACAATGTAGGAATGTTCCTTTTTCTCCGCACTCTCTCCATCATTTATTATTTGTAGACTTTTTGATGATGACCATTCTGACCAAAGTGGGGTGAAACCTCATGTAGTTTTTTTTAATGAGAGGATAATTCTTTTACAATATTGTGATGGATTTTGCCATACATCAACATGAATTGGCATTATGTCCCCTCCCTCTTAAACCCCCTTCCCAGCACCCTCCCCGTCCCATCTAGCTTGTCACAGAGCACTGGGTTTGGGTACATTGAACTCCCACTGGCTGTTTTACATGTAATGATGTATATGTTTCGATGCTATTCTCTCATATCATCCCACACTCTCCTTCCCCAACTGTGTCCAAAATGTCTGTGTCTCCTTTGCTGCTGTGCAAGTAGGATTGTCAGTACTATCTTTCTAGATTCCATATATATATATATGTGTGTTAATATATGATATTTGTCTTTCTCTTTCTGACTTACTTCACTTTGTATCATAGGCTTTAGGTTAGTCTACCTCATTAGAACTGACTCAAATTCGTTCCTTTTTATGGCTGAGTAATATTCCATTGTGTATATGTACCACAACTTCTGTATCCATTCACCTGTTCATGGACAACTAGGTTGCTTCTGTGTCCTAGCTATTTTAAATAGTACTGCAAGGAATATTGGGGTACATGTGTCTTTTTCAATTCTGGTTTCCTCAGGATATATACCCAGTAGTGGGATTGCTGGGTCATATGGTAGTTTATTCCTAGTTTTTTAAAGACTTTCCATACTGTTCTCCATTGTGGCTGTATCAGTTTGCATTCCCATCAGTAGTGTAGGAGGGTTCCCTTTTCTCCATACCCTCTCCAGCATTTATTGTTTTTAGACTTTATGATGATGCCATTCTGCCTGGTATGAGATGACACTTCATTGTATTTTTTATTTGCATTTCTCTAATAATGTGTTTATCTCTGTCTTCTTTGGAGAAATGTCTATTTAGGTCATCTGCCCACTTTTTGACTGGGTTGTTTGTTTCTCTGGGATTGAGCTGCATGAGCTGCTTATATATTTTGGAGATTAATTCTTTGTTAGTTGTTTCATTTGCTATTAATTTCTCCCATTTTGAAGATTTTTTTTCATCTTGCTTATAGTTTTCCTTCATTGTGCAAAAGCTTTTAAGTTTAATTAGGTCCCATTTGTTTATTTTTGTTTTTATTTCCATCATTCTAGGAGGTGAGTCATAGAGGGTCTGGTTGTGGTTTATGTCAGAGAATGTTCTGCCTGTGTTTTCCTCTAAGAGCTTTTCATTGTAGTTTTGATGTGCATTCCTCTAATAATTAGTGATGATAAACATCTCTTCATGTACTTTTTGGACATCTGTATGTCGTCTTTGGAGAAATGTCAATTTATTTATTTATTTTAATTTTTCTTTATTTTATTTTACTTTACAATACTGTATTGGTTTTGCCATACATCAACATGAATCTGCCACAGGTGTACACATGTTCCCCATCCTGAACCCCCTTTCACCTCCCTCTCCATACCATCTCTCTGTGTCATCCCAGTGGACCAGCCCCAAGCATCCTGTGTCCTGCATCGAACCTAGACTGGCGATTCGTTTCTTACATGATAGTATACATGTTTCAATGCCATTCTCTCAAATCATCCCACTCTCTCCCTCTCCCACGGAATCCAAAAGACTGTTCTATACATTTGTGTCTCTTTTGTTGTCTCGCGTACAGGGTTATCATTACCATCTTTTTAAATTCCATATATATGCCTTAGTATACTGTATTGGTGTTTTCCTTTCTGGCTTGCTTCACTCTGTATAAGAGGCTCCAGTTTCATCCACCTCATTAGAACTGATTCAAATGTATTCTTTTTAATGGCTGAGTAATACTGCATTGTGTATATGTACCACAGCTTTCCTATCCATTCATCTGCTGATGGACATCTAGGTTGCTTCCATGTCCTGGCTATTATAAACAGTGCTGCGATGAACATTAGGGTATACGTGTCTCTTTCAGTTCTGGTTTCCTCGGTGTGTATTCCCAGCAGTGGGATTGCTGGGTCATAAGGAAGTTCTATTTCCAGTTTTTTAAAGAATCTCCACACTGTTCTCCATAGTGGCTGTGCTAGTTTGCATTCCCACCAACAGTGTAAGAGGGTTCCCTTTTCTCCACACCCTCTCCAGCATTTATTGCTTGTAGACTTTTGGATCACAGCTATTCTGACTGGTGTGAAATGGTACCTCATTGTGGTTTTGATTTGCATTTCTCTGATAATGAGTGATGTTGAGCATCTTTTCATGTGTTTGTTAGCCATCTGTATGTCTTCTTTGGAGAAATGTCTGTTTAGTTCTTTGGCCCATGTTTTGATTGGGTCGTTTATTTTTCAGGAATTGAGCTGCAGGAGTTGCTTGTATATTTTCGAGATTAGTTGTTTGTCAGTTGCTTCATTTGCTATTATTTTCTCCCATTCCGAAGGCTGTCTTTTCAATTTAGATTTGCCCATTTTAAAGATTTTGGTTCAGATGTTTATCACTCCCCTGACCACTAAAAATTCTATGAGATTCTTTTAAATTCTCTTATTCTTGAGGGGAAGTCATGAATTTTAAGCTGTATTGTCATTTTTGAAAGTATGGTAAAGGGAAATACTGGAGTAACTACTGGAAATGTTGTACCTTTGTGTTTTTTCTTCCCCCACAAGTCTGGGAGGAGTCTGAGATGCAAAAGGTAAGCATCATATGGATGTCTATGGTTAGCATGTCAGGAATTTATATTTCAGGGTTGAATGAGTCAATAAAGTCCCTTATCTTGATTAGATCGGCTACTTGGGAGGAGAATTTTGATTGAGGAGGTGGGTGACTTTGAAACAAGAACATATTAGAGGTTAGGGCAGAATGTTAAATGTAGGTGGTAAATTGCAGTTACAGTAGCAGCAAGATAATGTGTCCTTAAAAGATGAAGGATGGTGACACTGTATTTCTTCAATGCTTATACTATGACTGGTAGATTTCTAAGCACTTTATGGGAATTAACTCATTTAATTGTCCGAACAGTCTACTAGCTGAGTACTATTAGTATCACCATTTAACAAATGAAGAAACTTAGTATTATGGTCTGATCCAAGTCTATTTGATCATACTCAACTTTAAGTTATTTAAGGTAGATATTTGTGGCAGCCATTAGTTAAAGGGGGTGGTGAAGGCAGCAGGCCTCCCTCATCATCTCACTATTAGGAAGTTTACTGTATAAACAAGTTTGATACCTTTACACCAGTATTCATTGTAGCACATTTACAATAGCCAAAAGGTAGAAACAACCCATGTCCTTCAACAGATGGATGGATAAAAAAAATGTGGTATATAAATACAATGGAATATTATTCAGTCATAAAAGAAGTGGAATTCTGATGCATGTTACAACATGGATAAATCTTGAAAAGAGTATGCTAACTGAAATAAACCAGACACAGAAGGACAAATATTGTATAATTCCGCTTATATGAGGTACCTAGAATATGCAAATTCAAAGAGACAGAAAGTAAAATAGAAGTTACTAGGGAATGGGGGAGGAGTCAGGGTAGTTATTATTTAATGGTTACAGTATTTCTCTTTGCGATGATTAAAAAGCTCTGGTAATAGATAGTGGTGATGGTTACATAGCATTGTGAATGTGATTAATGCTGCTGAATTGTATAATTAAAAATGATGAATTTTTTATTTTATATATTTTACTACAGCATTTTTTTTTAAAGTTTGAAGATGAATTTAAGAGACTTCAAGCATTTGCGAACCAAAATTTATTAGTCAGCAGGCACAAAAAGAACTTAACCCATCCTGTAAACTCAGTAAAGTCTCAGGCCTCAGTCCTTGTGGGTGCTCGTACCATGTCTTACATGCAGAGCGTACAGGAGGAAGACACAGCAATCTAGGAGAGTTCCAATAAATTTACGGTCAACATCAGGTGTAGACAATGCTATAAATTATTGGTTGGATAGAGGACAAGTTCAGAATCAAACTTTGGCAACATTCCAGAAAACCAGGAGCTTGTTTGTTCCCTCTATCAGATTGATGCAAGGATGCAGAGGGCCTCTCAGAGAGTTTAACCCATCCACACATATCCTGGATGTTAAATTGCACTCTATATCAGGCAATTTCCTAGCAAAAAAACACTCAGATGGCATAGTCAAATGTTATAGTTGGGAAAAGTTCGAGAAAAGGATCATTCTTTTAATTGAAGTCTAGTTAATTTAAAAATGTTGTGCCAGTTGACTCAGTTATACTCATGTAGACATTCTTTTTTAATATTCTTTTCAATTATGGTTTATCACAGGAAACTGAATATAGTTCCCTGTGCTGTACAGTAGGACCTTGCTGTTTATCCACCGTATATATGATAGTTTGTATCTTCTAATATTCATAAAAGAATGAAAAGGACCATTCTTTATTATGGAAAGCAAGCCAGTAAAATATGAAGTTTTAATATTCAAACTTCATAGAAGTTATGAATCTCTCAGTATATTTTTTATTCAAAGTTTATACCTGGAAATTTTGTATTTATACCCATTTGACTCAATGTAATATTAAAAACACACAATGTGAAGAAAAAGTTTCAGGTTACATTTCAAATACAGTTTCTAGAATTTCATAATCTAGTGTCAATATTAAAATGCAGACTGACTGTCAACACATGGGATGTGTGGGATTTGGGGATTAAATAGGCTTTTGTGTGTTGACCAGCCCACCAGTTTTTTGATCCAATTGTATTTAATTCAAATATATATGAAATTTGAAATAAACCTGTTTGTACCTAGACATTACTATTGATCCCAATATCTTACCTCTTTTTCTGTGCTTCAGAGTTCTTACTACCCTTGGACTTAAGGGGAAGCATTGTCAGTAAAGGAAATTGGCATTCCTTTCTCCTGAAAGATTTTTCTCTTGTTTGGGCAGGAATTAGAGGAAGGGGAAAAATTTCACTCTGCCTTCGTTCCTCCAAAATGTCTTACCTAACTGACCATTCCTCTATAGAGTCTTCTTCAGCACTGATGCTCTCAGCCCCTACTTTAAAAAGGAGTACTACTCTGACACTTGGCTTTGTGGGTTGTTTAGTATTTTTCTTGTGTGTGTGTGTTCTGCTTCCCCAACTAGGCTGTTGGATCTTTGAGGGAATGTATCTCTTATTTTGTATTCCCTAAGTCCTGGTGCACTAAACACTCAGGTTTCAAATGCGCAGGAAGCACACAGTTGTCAAGAACTTCATTTTAGCCAAAGAAAGAATGGAGCCACCATGTTTCCTAGCAGAGTTTTATAAGTGCTCCCTACCCTGCATCTGAGATCCTGAGCTTTCACTCAGCAGAAGTAGATGAAAAGATTTGTTAGCATTTGTCCCTGATCATTATTTCATTTGGTTGTAGGACAGCTCCTGGGTATCATGCCTGCCTTAGGGGCTGAACATAGGGAAGACAAGGCCAAGAAAATTCTGTACACTATCTGGGGCCAAATGCGAAGTGGGAACTAATGCTGTTCAATATATTTTGTCCCTTGAAAATGTCTACTTTTTGTGAAACTAAGGGGAAAAAAGGGAATAAGAGTGGGTAGAATGCTATAGGTGTCAGAAAACTGTGACCTATTGGCCAAATGCAGCTCACAGCCTGTTTTTGTAAATAAACTTTAAAGGGAACAGTCATGGCCATCTGTTTCCATACTGTCCATGGCTGCTTTGGTGCTGCCATGCGTAAGGGGACAGTTGTGACAGGGATCCTATGGCCCACAAAACCTCAAGTACTTACTCTGTGGCCCTTAAGAGAAAAAGTTTCCTGACTCCTGGAACACTCGATCCACGGATTTTTTTTTTTTTTAATCCTGACTTTTGAACATTGTTTTAAAATAAATAAGTAAATAAAAATTTAAATGGCTGGCTTCTGTTTGCCCAAGGTGAGAGCACTGCTTGGGAGTTCATGACTCCTTCTGTGGTATGATTTGAGGCCCATGCATGTCCCAGAAGAGATGGGCCCTTTCCTGGCAAAATGTGAGGAATCTACCACTACGCTGCTGCTGCTGCTGCTAAGTCGCCTCAGTCGCGTCTGACTCTGTGCAACCCCATAGAGGGGAGCCCACCAGGCTCCGCCGTCCCTGAGGTTCTCCAGGCAAGAACACTGGAGTGGGTTGCCATTTCCTTCTCCAGCGCATGAAAGTGAAGTCGCTCAGTCATGTCTGACTCTTAGCGACCCCGTGGACTACAGCCCACCAGATTCCTCCATCCATGGGATTTTCCAAGCGAGAATACAGGAGTGGGTTCCCATTGCCTTCTCCAGGGGATCTTCCCAACCTAAGAATCGAACCCATGTCTCCTGCATTGCAGGCAGATTCTTTACCGACTGAACTATGAGGGAGGCCCCTTGCGTGGATGCTTGTGCCCTTTTCCCCTACCTTGCCCTGTGCATCTCTTCCATCTAGCTGTTTCTCAGTTATATACTCTTATAATAAACCAGTAATCTAATGAGTAAAAAAGAAAAAAATTGAGATACTCTTGTGGAAGTTTGCTCAAACTCTGGTCTTTCTGTTCCTTGTGTATGTGTGTGTGAATTAACCTCCACCTTTTCATTCCTGCAAGATAAGGAGGGAGAATGACAGAGTGATCTTTAAGAGTTGGACATTGAGCTGGAAACATGGAGGAAATAGCAGAGAAGGAATGGAACTGATGGTATATTATATTATCTCATTGGACCTCACAACAATCCTGTGAGCTTCATAAGGTATAATTGCCCCATCCTTAAATAAAAGGAAGCTACGTCTCAAAGAAGCCAAGTGAATTGCCTAAGGTTAAACAGTTAATAAATAGCAGTGAAGGTCTTTAATTCTCGCTCTGAGGTTTTTTCCCATTATACTCCATTGCTTCTTCGACATCTTGCCATCTCCCCTGAGGCTACCATGCTAAAAGCGTAATTTCCTCTCTCCTGGAAATATGTCTGCCTTCTGGAACTTAAAATCATTCCCATAAGAGTTGTTGCTATAAGTTGGTCCCACCTAAAATCCCCAAATTAAAATCAAACACTCATCATTTAAAGATGTTTCTTAAATTCTGTCTAGATATTCAGTGGGCAACCCAACACTAAACTGATACCCAGTAATAATCACTCTGTTTTATCAGATGTGATAGAGGACATTGCTCTGTACTGAATTATAATAATTCAGGTGATACAAGTCCTGAATTAAAATCAGGCAAATCGTCTTTTTTCATATAACTAAATCTCATAATTAAGCATGTATAATAATTAGTTTCAAAGTGGGGTAAATCATCAAAGAAAGTTAGATATCCTGGGAGTTATTTACATGAGAATAGATGCCTATGGTAGTTAAATGGAGTGTGGAAATTTCACAGCATGCTGTAGTAGTAGAGATAAATTAATAAAATGATCACATATCAAGTTATGTCTGGTATGGTATGAAATAGAATTTTTATATATTTTCAAAGATTCCTATTTTCAGGAGTAAAAGATAGGGGAAGGTTCAAAATAGTTATTTCTGTCAGTATGATTGCACAAAACACCACCACACACAAATACACCTAACTTCATACATACAGTGTATATATACAAATACACATACACATAGTGGACAGAAATCAGAAGCAACAATTTTGAAAATCCAAAAATGATTGCTGCATGGACACTATCAACAAGCTACTATTGGAATTGGAAGGCGCTGAGCCCCTGCTTTCAGGTAGGACCTCATAAACACACTCAGATGGATGGTTCCATAACTGTAACAAACATCAGAGCCTATCAGGCATTTGAGTTTCACCTAGATCAGTGAAATTACAGTTTAAGCCTGTTCCTCTGCCCTGCTTTCAGAGAATTGAGGTCAGGTAGGAAAAAACCACCCTCTTCCATCCTTAGTTCACACCTACTATATTGTCTCTAGTTGACTTTCAAATATCTTTGCCTGGAAAGTGATATTTAATCCTACACTATTGGTTAACTTTGAAATGCCCTAATTAAGCATTCATACTTCAGGTGTGGTAAATTAGCATTGGAACAGATTAATTAGAGTATGCTTTCCTGTTTTGGCTTCAGTTGTCTCATATCAGAGCAATGCAAGAAGGTTGAATAATTTGCATATTAGCTATTGGAGATTATTTTTCACTGTGAAAAGAATGGTATTTCAATATGTAGACACTGGTTGGAAAGAATGAACTGATGCCTCTGACCCCGCATGAGCATGACAAACCCTCTGAACCTCCATCTTTATGTAGAGTTCTGTTTAGCACACTTGGGTTCAACAAAGTCTGTGGTCTTTCCCAAAGTTAGCTGAACCTGGCCACTAAATGTAGTTTATGTGCCTCAAGTGAATCTTTCATGCAGACTTCTTGTCAAAGAAACAAAAAAGGCAAAGGGTTATAACTTTATGAATTTGTAAGAATGGGATGTTTGTGAGCTTCTAAGTATTTGGATGTCTGGCAGAATTTGGCACTCTTCCGCACTCCTTGACGTGTACATACATCGCTCCAATCTCTGTTTCTGTTGTCACATGACCATCTTCCCTCTGTGTCTGTGTGTCTTTATATGGTGTTTTCTTCTCTGTGTGTTTCTGTGTCCAATTTTTTTTTTCTTATATGGACACAGTTAAGTTGGATTAGGGCTCATGCTAATGACCTCATCTTAGCTTGAATATGCCTGCAAAGACCTTATTTCCAACTCAGGTCACAAGTCACAGGTACTCAGGATAAGTACTTCAGCAAGTATTTTTGGGGGGATCAAAGTTCAGCCCATGACAGTGACCATTCTTGTTGTTCAGTCGCTCACTTGTGTCCGACTCTTTGTGACCCCATGGACTGCAGCTTGTCAGGCTCCTTTGTCCTCCGCTGTTTCCCAGAGTTTGCTCAAATTCATGTCCATTGAGTCAGTGATGCTCTCTAACTATCTCATTCTCTTCTACCCACTTCTCCTTTTGCTTTCCATCTTGCCCAGCATCAAGGTCTTTTCCAATGAGTTGGCTCTTCATTTCAGGTGGCCAAAGTATTGGAGCTTCAGCTTTAGCATCAGTCCTTCCAATGAATATTCAGGGTTGATTTCCTTTAGGATTGATTAGTTTGATCTCCTTGCAGTCCAAGGGACTCTTAGGAGTCTTCTTCAGCACCACCATTCGAAAGCATCATTTCTTTGGCCCTCAGCCTTCTTTATGGTCCAACTCTCACATCCATACATGACTACTGGAAAAACCATAGCTTTGACTAGATGGACCTTTGTTGGCAAAGTGATGTCTCTGATTCTTAATATGCTGTCTTGGTTTGTCATAGCTTTTCTTCCAAGAAGCAAGCATCTTTTGATTTCATGGCTGCAGTCACAGTCTGCAGTAATTTTGGAGCCCATAAAAATAAAATCTGTTAATGTTTCCACTTTTCCCCCATCTATTTGCCATGAAATGACGGGACGTAATGGCATGATCTTAGTGTTTTGAATGTTGAGTTTCAAGTCAGCTTTTTCATTCACTCTCCTCTTTCACTCTCATCAAGAGGATCTTTATTCCTCTTCACTTTCTGCCATTACAGTGCTATCATGTGCATATCTGAGGTTGTTGATATTTCTCCTGGCAATCTTAATTCCAGCTTGAGATTCATCCTGCCCAGCATTTCACATGATGTACCCTGCATATAAGCTAAATAAAATACAGCCTTGATGTACTCCTTTCCCAATTTTGAACCAGTCCAGTTCTAACTGTTACTTCTTGACCTGCATACAGGTTTCTCAGGAGACAGGTAAGGTAGTCTAGTAGTATCTAGTTCCCGTTTCTTAAGAATTTTCCAGTTTGTTGAGGGTCAAAAAATGTATGCTGTTACTAAGTATTTTGGAATGATAGTTGTAAGCTGGCACTGTCCCAGGCATACTTGGATATATGATCATCCTATCCATCATATAGCCTGGCCCATCCCTCCAACTCTTATTCCCCTAGTAAGCCTATCACTTCCAGTCAGTACCCTAGGCCACATGTTGGCAAACTTTTTCTATAAAAGACTAGATAGTAAATATTTAAGGCATTGTAGGCCATGTAAGCTCTATCTTAACTATTCTACTGTAGACAATATCTAAACAAATGGGTGTAGCTGTATTCTAATAAGGTCCCTTGGATTTGAGCTGAGGGTGGAGTTTGGCAATGGTTCAGTTCAGTTCAGTTGCTCAGTTGTGTCCGACTCTTTGCGACCCCATGAATCACAGCATGCCAGGCCTCTCTGTCCATCACCAACTCCCAGAGTTCACTCAGACTCACGTCCATCGAGTCAGTGATGCCATCCAGCCATCTCATCCTCTGTCGTCCCCTTTTCCTCCTGCCCACAATCCCTCCCAGCATCAGAGTCTTTTCCAATGAGTCAACTCTTTGCATGAGGTGGCCAAAGTACTGGAGTTTCAGCTTTAGCATCTTTCCTTCCAAAGAAATCCCAGGGCTGATCTCCTTCAGAATGGACTGGTTGGATCTCCTTGCAGTCCAAGGGACTCTCAAGAGTTTTCTCCAACACCAGAGTTCAAAAGCATCAATTCTTCAGCGCTCAGCCTTCTTCACAGTCCAACTCTCACATCCATACATGACCACTGGAAAAACCATTGCCTTGACTAGACGGACCTTAGTCAGCAAAGTAATGTCTCTGCTTTTGAATATGCTATCTAGGTTGGTCATAACTTTTCTTTCAAGAAGTAAACGTCTTTTAATTTCATGACTGCAGTCATCATCTGCAGTGATTTTGGAGCCCAAAAAAGTAAAGTCTGACACTGTTTCCACTGTTTCCCCATCTATTTCCCATGAAGTGATGGGACCGGATGCCATGATCTTGGTTTTCTGAATGTTGAGCTTTAAGCCAACTTTTTCACTCTCCTTTTTCACTTTCATCAAGAGGCTTTTTAATTCCTCTTCACTTTCTGCCATAAGGGTGGTGTCATCTGCATATCTGGGGTTATTGATATTTCTCCCGGCAATCTTGATTCCACCTTGTGTTTCTTCCAGTCCAGCATTTCTCATGATGTACTCTGCATAGAAGTTAAATAAGCAGGGTGACAATATACAGCCTTGACGCACTCCTTTTCCTATTTGGAACCAGTCTGTTGTTCCATGTCCAGTTCTAACTGTTGCTTCCTGACCTGCATACAGATTTCTCAAGAGGCAGGTCAAGTGCTCTGGTATTCCCATCTCTTTCAGAATTTTCCACAGTTTATTGGGATCCACACAGTCAAAGGCTTTGGCATAATCAATAAAGCAGAAATAGAGGTTTTTCTGAAACTCTCTTGCTTTTTCCATGATCCAGCGGATGTTGGCAATTTGGTCTCTGGTTGCTCTGCCTTTTCTAAAACCAGCTTGAACATCAGGAAGTTCACGGTTCACATATTGCTGAAGCTTGGCTTGGAGAATTTTGAGCATTACTTGGCAATGGTTACCTGAGACCATATAAAGGGGAGAGAAAACTGGATGTTCTGTGAATTCTTAAGGGTATACACACACACACATATATGTATATATATTGGTGAGGGGCTTCCCTGGTAGCTCAGCTGGTAAAGAATCCCCTGCATGCAGGAGACCTTGGTTCAATTCCTGGGTCGGGAAATTCCCCTGGAGAAGGATAAGCTACCTACTCCAGTATTCTTGGGCTTCCCTGGTGGCTCATATGGTAAAGAATCCACCTGCAATGCAGGAGAACTGGGTTTGACCCTGAGTTGGGAAGATCCTCTGGAAGAAGGCAAAGCAACCCATTCTAGTATTCTTGCCTAGAGAATCCCCATGGACAGAGGAGGCTGGTGGGCTCCATACAGTCCCCAGGATCACAAAGAGTTGGGTACAACTGAATGATTAAGCACAGCACATATTGGTGAGACTAACCCTTTCTTTGTGGTATGGACTGAATTGTGTTCCCTCACAATTCATATGCTAAAGTCATAACCCCTAGTACCTCAGAATTTGACTGTATTGGAAATAGGGCCTTTAAAGAGATAATTAAGGTAAATGAGGTCATATGGATGGGCCCTAATGAAATGACTGGTGTCCTTATAAAAGAGATTAGAACACAAACAATGGGCTTCCCCAGTGGCTTAATGGTAAGGAATCCACTTGCCAAGAGGAGATGCAGGTTCAATCCCTGGGTCAGTAAGATGCTCTGGAGAAGGAAATGGCAACCCACTCCAGTGTTTTTGCCTGGAGAAGTCTGTGGACAGAAGACTCTGGCAGGCTACAGTCCATGGTGTCGCAGAGTCGGACATGACTGAGTGACTGATCACTAGCTTGATTTAAGAGAAAGAGACCAAAATCACTCTAAAGTCCATCAAATGTGCACTGGGAATAAATATGGGACATCTTGCTCTGTAGCAGTGTGGAGAGATGGGGGTGAAAGGGGTTGAGAAAATTTGACTGCAAATTATTTCTGTTGAATTATTTGTAAGACATTGCATGAAAGAGAGAAATGAAGGGAGGAAAAAGGGAAAGAAAGATCAGAAGAGAATGTTTGCTAATTATATGTTTATAAGAAATTGAATGAAATATGGATATTTATCCACTTATATTTTCAAAAATAAAATTTTGTTTTATAAGCAATTAATATGACTAGAAAAAGGGAAAAGAAGAGACTGAAATGGAAACTAGACCTCTCTGAATGTGCAGCATTTTATAATTTAACCTAGGAACCATGTAAAATTTTTTTTTTTTGAACTTGGGCTCAATTTCTTTTTTATTTATTTATTTTAAATTAATTTATTTATTTTAATTGGAGGCTGTTTGCTTTACAGTATTATAGTGGTTTTTTGCCATACATTGACATGAATCAGCCATGGGTGTACATGTGTTCCCCACCCTGAACCCCGCTCCCACCTCCCTCCCCATCCCATCCTTCAGGGTCATCCCAGTGCACCAGCCCTGAGCACCCTGTCTCATGCATCAAACCTGGACTGGCGATCTATTTCATATAAAATATACATGTCTCAATGCTATTCTCTCAAATCATCCCACCCTAGCCTTCTCCCACAGAGTCCAAAAGACTGTTCTTTACATCTGTGTCTCTTTTGCTGTCTCGCATTTAGGGTCATCGTTACCATCTTTCTAAATTCCATATATATGCATTAATTTACTGTATTGGTGTTTTTCTTTCTGGCTTACTTCACTCTGTATAATAGGCTCCAGTTTCATCCACCTCATTAGAACTGATTCAAATGTATTCTTTTTAATAGCTGAGTAATACTCCATTGTGTATATGTACCACTGCTTTCTTATCCATTCATCTGCTGATGGACATCTAGGTTGCTTCCATGTCCTGGCTATTGTAAACAGTGCTGCGATGAACATTGGGGTACACGTGTCTCTTTCAATGCTGGTTTCCTCGGTGTGTATGCCCAGCAGTGGGATTGCTGGGTCATAAGGCAGTTCTATTTCCAGTTTTTTAAGGAATCTCCACACTGTTCTCCATAGTGGCTGTACTAGTTTGCATTCCCACCAACAGTGTAAGCAGGAACCATGTAAATTTAAAAACAAAAAATTATATCAAAAAGTTTAAAAATATATATGAAATTGAAAGCAATGACCTGTGTATCAAGTTGGTGGCATAATCCCAGGGAGAGGAATTATAATATTTCAAGTAACTTTAAAACATAGTACTTTGACTGAGTAACCTATATTCCAAAGACAAAAATAATATCAAAGTCATCTTAAAATTTCATTTAGTAGATTTATTGTTAATATTAAAACTCATATAGTTATTTTGCAATGACACACACACATAGCAACACATACCCCAATACATACATTATGTATAACACACACACACACACACACACACACACAAATATATATATAAGAAGAGAAGTCCCTTAGTTGTGTCCATCTCTTTGCAACCCCATGGACTGTAGCCTACCAGGCTCCTCTGGGATTTTTCCAGGCAAGAGTATTGGAGTGGGTTGCCATTTCCTTCTCCAGAGGATCTTCCCGACCGAGGGATTGAACCCAGGTCTCCCGCATCGCAGGCAGACACTTTACCATCTGAGCCACCAGGGAAGCTCAGATATATATATATATATGTGTGTGTATGTATGTATATATATATACATACATACACACACACACAAAGTTTAGCCACGTGAAATTGCTACTATTCTATAACTATTGATCTATAAATCTATTACTTTAAGATGCCTCAGCCTTTATATATATCTATGATGAAGAAGGCATCACTGACTTAATGGGCATGAGTTTGAGCAAATTATGGGAGATAGTGAAGAACAGAGAAGCCTGGCATGCTGCAGTCCATGGGGTCTCAAAGAGTCAACTTAGCACCTGAACAACAACATGAAGAAGAAGGAAAAAGCGAAGCAAACATCTGTGCAGATAGACCAGATAATATAAGGACTGAGAACTGTCCATTGGTTTTAGAGATATTAGAGGTTGCTGGTAAGAACTTGATAGATGTGTTTTTCTTGGAGTTGTGGAGGTGTAAAATCAAATGAATTAGTTCTAAGAAAAAATTAGAGGAGCAGTAAGCACAGGCAATTTTTTGGGAAAAGTTTTGCTGCCACAGAGAGCATAGAAATGGGGTCATAACTACTCTGGGAAAGAGCATCAGGGGACATTTTTATGAGATGAGAGATCATGCAGCAGATTTGTGTGCTGATCAGAATGATCTGATGAAGAGAGAAAAACTGATGAAGTAGGCTAGATTGAAGATAATTTCTAGAAAAATGCTTTTGAAGAGATAAGAGGTATGCTTGAAATGGGCCACTTCTGACAGAGATGGGACCCCTCTGGGATGCAGCGGCTGCTGGCTTTCCCGACAATATGGCCAAGACCCTCCCACAACTGCGCTCCAGTCTAAGGCTCTTACTGGATTCTCCTTCCTCTTCCTTCCACTTTACAGATGTTAGATCTACACTGAGGCCTGAAATCTTCCCTTGACTTCTCTCACTCAGTCACACTTGATCTTTCACATGCAGTTTTCCAAAAGATTTTGTGCGCTTCAGATCTTGTCTTGATGTGTGCTTCTTGGAGAACCCAGATGGACTCACCTAGTAGAGTTGTCAATAGTGCTTCATGAAATAGCCATTAGATAAAATTTTTCCTAATTCTCTTATAGAAATCCAGTATTATATATCCTTTATTTTACATTAATTTGGTAAATTAATTTTCCTAGCACATTATCTATTTCATCCCAAATTACAAATTTATTTATGTATAATTGAGCAAAATAGCATCCTATGATACTTTTAATTTCCTCATCTATTTCTTATTTATTCTTATTTACTTATTTCTTATAAGTAATTACTTAAGTACTTAAGATATTTACTTATTTCTTATTTACTTTTCCCCCTTTTCTTAATTTGGTTAATGTAAAAGTTAGCTACTTAATTATTCCTAATAGATACTTTAAAAAAATTGAAGTGTAGTTGATTTTTAATACTTTGTTAGTTTCAGGTATACAACAGAGTGATTCAGTTATATGTATTCTTTTCTATTACAGGCTGTTAAAATATACTGAATATAGTTCCCTGTGCTATACAGTAAATCCTTGTTCTTTATTTTATATATAGTAATGTGTATATGTCAGTCCCAAATTCGAGGAGAAGGGGACGACCAAGGATGAGATGGCTGGATGGCATCACGGACTCGATGGACGTGAGTTTGAGTGAACTCCGGGAGATGGTGATGGACAGGGAGGCCTGGCGTGCTGCAATTCATGGGGTCGCAAAGAGTCGGACAGGACTGAGCGACTGAACTGAACTGAACTGAACTGAACTGAATGTGTATAAAGCGAAGTGAAGTCACTCAGTTGTGTCCGACTCTTTGCGACCCCATGGACTGTAGCCTCCCAGGCTTCTCTGTCAGTGGGATTTTCCAGGCAACAGTAGTGGAGTGGGGTGCCATTTCCTTCTCCAGGGGGTCTTCCCGACCCAAGGATTGAACCCAGGTCTCCCGCATTGCAAGCAGATGCTTTACCCTCTGAGCCACCAGGGACTAATTTATCCCTCACCTCAACCTTTCCTCTTTGGTAACCATAAGATTGCTTTCTATAATTATGAATCTGTTTCTGTTTTGTAAATATATTCATTTCTAGTATTTTTTAGATTCCACATATAGAGTGATATCATATTTGCCTTTCTCTGTCTGACTTCGCTTAGGATGATAATCACTAGGTCCATCCATGTTGCTGCAAATGGCAGTATTTCATTCTTTTTTATGACTTAGTAATATTCCATTATATATATTTAACACATCTTCTTTATCCATTCTTCTGTTGTTGAACAGTTAGGTTGCTTCCCTGTCTTGACAATTATAAACAGTGCTGCTATGAACATTGGGGTGCATGCCTCTTTTTGAATTACAGTTTTCATCTTTTCTGGATATATGCCCATCCATAGTGGACTTGCTGGATCGTATGATACCTCTATTTATAGCTTTTTAAGAAAGCTGTTCTCCGTAGTAGCTGCACCAATTTACATTTCCACCAACAGTATAAAAGGGTTCCCTCCTCTCCATACCCTCTCCACCATTTATTATTTGTAGACTTTTTGATGACCATTCTGACCAGAGTGAGGTGATATCTCATTGTAGTTGTCAGTCTGGCTACATAATTTTCAATGATTATTTTCTAGATACTCCTAATTTTCCATTAGTATTTCCTTTTTGGGAGAAGGCAATGGTAACCCACTCCAGTACTGTTGCCTGGAAAATCCCCTGGTGGGCTGCAGTCCATGAGGTCGCTAAGAGTCAGACATGACTGAGCGACTTCACTCTAACTTTTCACTTTCATGCATTGGAGGAAGAAATGGTAACCCACTCCAGTGTTCTTGCCTGGAGAATCCCAGGGACAGTGGAGCCTGGTGGGCTACTGTCTACGGGGTCACACAGAGTCAGACATGGCTGAAGTGACTTAGCAGCAGTAGCCGCCTTTCCTTTTGGCCCAACTTATATACGAAAGTATGTAAAAATTTTAGTAGATAAGAGTTTTTTTAATTTCTGGGGTTTGCTATTAACATCTTGATGTATTCTCATTAGAGAATGTTAATCATTTATTCTGTTTCTACATTTTGCAGTTGTTGAGATTTTCTTTGTGGCTAACATATTACTGATTTTTAAGAATATTTTAAGATTTTTTTAAGATTGGGTTATTTGAAAAGAATCTGTATTGTCTTCTTTAGTAATACAGCATTTGGTTCACTTTATATTTTATTAAATATTATATTTTCTAATATTTATTATATATTTCTATATTTATTGAATATTTATTATATTATACTATTTCTTTAGAGATTTTTTTGGTCTTTTTGATCTTTTATAGACCAAGAAATGTAAATTATTATCTCCCATCACCAGTGTTAGTCTGTCTCATTTTTCTTTTACAATTTGTATTATTTGCCTTATGAATATTTTTGCCACGTTATCTGATGTATCAGTTCAGTCGCTCAGTCGTGTCCGACCTTTTGCGACACCATGGACTGCAGCACACCAGGTTTCCCTGTCCGTCACCAACTCCTATTCATAAGTATTACAACTTCATTGTGAATTTTGCCATTTATTTTTTTTTTTTGCCATTTATTTTTAAAATAATTTCTTTTATTTTTGGCTGTGCTGGGTCTTCACTGATGTGTGGGCTTTTCTCTAGTTGCAGTGAGTGGGAACTATGTTAGGGTCCACAAGGGGCTCATAGCATATTATTTAAAAATGGCCCATTGTGGTCACCTGACAAACAAGGGATGAATTCACAGTGGCCACATTGCTCTGGTGGTATCCTGCTTTTTCCTTAAGGTGATATCCTGTTTTTTCCTGCTGGTGCCAGTTTCTCAAGACTACGTGACCACCCAAACCATGAGACCCCTCCAACTACATGATCAGAAGAGCCCAGCTGCGGGCTAAAGATAAGCAAAGGCCCCCTGCCTTCGGGGCACAATTTCCCATCAATAGGGTATAAGAAGGGTTGGCTGTAAAGGGTGAGCGCTGGTTTCTCTCTAAAGACAGTCACTTTCTTCCTATAATAAATCTTTCTCTGCCTGAATGCCTGGTTTGCTCTCTTTTTCCTCCGCGTTCGCCTTACAGACTAGTCTCTAGTTGTGGAACACAGACTTCTCATTGGAGTGGTTTCTCTTTTGGCAGATAACGGGCTACAGGGCGCGGGCTTGCAGTAGCTGTGGCATGTGGGCTCAGCAGTTGCAGCTCCAAGGTTCTTGAGCATAGGCTCAGTAGTTGTGGTGCACAGGCTTCGTTGCTGCATGGCAGGTGGGATCTTCCTGGATCAGGGATTGAACCTCTATCTCCTGAATTGGCAGGCAGATTCTTTAGCACTGAACCACCAGGGAAGTCCCCATTTATTTTTATAAAGTGTACTTCTTTGTCTCCTTTGAGACTTATGACCTGAACTCCAGTTAAACTAATATATTAAGAATAGTATTCCAATTCTTTTTTATTTGCATTTATTTATATAATTTTGCCATCCATTTATTAGTTAATTTTGTGGAGCCTCAGCTGAACAGATCAATTAAACATAATTATTGGTTTACAACGAATTATCATCACTGATTCATGCTTGGCCTTCATTTGTCTGCTTATTACATAATAAATCCCCAGGAATTTATCACTCAACCCAATCCAACAAGAGATTCTTAACATTAGCTTATCATTCACAAGCTCCTTCTCTATTGCATTCCCCTGCTTCCATCACTCCCTCAGGTATTCACTATCCCAAATTTGGCATTTATTATACTCTTACTTTAAACATACATTATTTAGTTTTGATTTCTTTTGACCCTTGAAAAAAGACATTAAGCTATTTGAGATTGTGGATTCAGGGAGACATGAACAAATTGTCAGCCATTGTTAACAATCTGCCTATTAGTAGGTCATGTGGTATGTGCATGTAAGGTTCACTGAGGTGTTGTGTTAGAATCCCTGGTGGCTCAGATGGTAAAGAATCCTCCTGCAATGCGGGAGACCTTGGTTCGATCCCTGGGTTGGGAAGATCCCCGGGAGGAGGGCATGACAACCCACTCCAGTATTCTTGCCTGGAGAATCCCCAGGGACAGAGGAGCCTGGCAGGCAACAGTCCATGGGGTCACACAGAGTCAGACACGACTGAGCGACTAAGCACAGCACAATGGATTCAGAGTCAGCCTGAACTATTTAAGCTCTTTCATGTTGGAAGATGTAGAGATTTACTCAGATAACCTTTGTTAATGGAATATTAACAAAGGTTATCTGAGTAGTGGCAACATCTGCTTAGAGGTACTGGTAAATGAATGAAAGGTAACTCTGGATAAGACAAATGACTAGTGACTATACTGTTATTTTCCCTTCTCTGGTTTTCTGACACTTTTGTGATTCAGCTATTTCCTTGTTACTGTCAATCAATTGGTTATAGTTTGGAGTGACATTTGGATGAACTACAATATTCACCATGTGCTGTGGGGACTAATTAGGTGGAGCCTTTGTGCCTTGTCACCCTTGACTGTCGGTAAATTATTAGGTGACTATTACTGAGTCAAATCTTCATCACTAATTCAGGCTAGCCTAAAGGGTCATTTAAATATATATCTTTGTGTAGGGGGATCCCATTGGATGACACTAGCCAATATTATCTTCTCTACCCTTCCTCTAACTCTTCACATTGTTCCACTCCCACTGAGTCCTCTGAGTTTAATGAGGCATTTAATTATTTGCTCCAGGGAAGGTAGGACACAAAAGATTTCAGAAACAACAAAAGAATCAATTGAGTTTCTAGATAAGGTTTTAAAACTCTTTTATTTATGTGCAGAGTTGTTTTTTTTTTTTTAACTTGAGGTATAGATGACATACAATATTAGTTTTACATGTATAACAAAATTATTTGACATTTGTATACATTGCAAAATGATCCCCACAAGTCTGGTTACCATCTATCACCATACAAAGTTAACAAAATATTATTTACTATATTCCCATGCTGTGCTTTAAATCTCCATGTCTTAGGGTTTGTACTTCCCAATTCCCTTCTCTCATTTTGCCCTTCCTCCCTTCCCTCTAGCAACCACTAATTTTTTTCTCTACCTGTGAGTTGTTTTATTCTGTGTGTTTATTTTTTAGATTCCACATATGGATGAAATCACGCAGTATTTGTCTTTCTCTGTCTGACTTATTTCAATAACCATGATACCGAGGCACATACTCTTGATTATCAAGACCTGAGTATTTTGCGAGAGAAGCATGAGGATTTTGTTGGCTTTGTTTGGCTTCATTTTACATCTGGAAGCTTAGCATCAGAGTCAGGACTTAAATTTACTTTAGCATCATGGATAAAAGCAAAGATAAAAGAGCTAGACTACATCATCCTTAGGAAAAAGACTGGGAAGGGTTAGTGAGGGTATAAATGCTTTAAGGGAAATATTGCTGGGCCATCAGATAAAAGGTACTCTCATTAGCAGGAGGCAGAGTTGGCATTTGCAGACTGTCTCCCTAGTTCTGGGTCTCCTTCTCATGGTTTCACACCTACAGCAGCTGGTCAAGCATTTGATCAGTCCCAGGAGGGCATCCTCCCTTTTAAAGGTCCAGGAATGTTTTAGCATGGGGCTTAGAACAGCCAGAGGAGACTTTTTCCTGTTTGCCCTGGGAAGCACTGAGGGAAACAAGACTGTTCTCCTGAGATAACCAGGAGAGTGGTGAAACTCTTTAACAAGTGAAAACAAGGGTGAATTTATATGGGATAGGCTTTGGACTATTATTATAGATGTCTTTCTACCCTGTGACCCTAAGCATGATATTCATGCCTGCCTATTATCCTAGGTTTTCTCAAGTATAATATATAATCATAATGTGTAATATATACCTGTACTTAGCTTCAATTTTAGGTTAATTTGAACTGATCCAGGTACAAAGAAGGAAATGTACTGAAACCGTTTACCTCAGATTGGGACTCAAATCCAGCCAAAACCCTGCTTGGGACTTGAACCCAGGTGCTAGGACTCAAACCCAGCCAAAACCCTGCTTGGGACTTGAACCCAGGTGCTAGGACTCAAACCCAGCCAAAACTCTGCTTGGGACTTGAATCCACATGGCTGGGACCCAAACCCAGCCAAAACCCTGCCTGGGACTTGAACCCACGTGGCTGGGACTCAAACCCAGCCAAAACCCACAGTACATGGTTTCAGGACTTAACGAAGTTCTGATGTCTCATTACAGAAAGAATTCAGAGAGAGACAAAGTGATAGGTAAGAAGTAGATTTATTCAGATTCAGAGAGTAGTACACTCCACATTCAGCGTGTGAGCCATCACAGAGGGCAAATGTGTTGCAAAATGTGGTGTGGTTAGTTTTCATAGGCCCACATGCTAATGAGGGGGAGGATTATTTCATCTGTTTTGGAGATGGGGTGGACGTTTCCAGGAATTGGGCCACTGCCCACTCCTTAGTCTTTTGAGAGTGGCTTGAACTGTCGTGGCACCTCTGGGTTTGTCTTTTTGCTTGCTCATTGAAGATCAAGTCTTGTCTTGTCTGCCATCTTGGTCCCATTTTATTCTAATCATTGGTTTATGTTGTGTCCTTGGGTTATGTCATTCTTTCAAAATTTATGCCCTGCCTCTTTCCCCACTATTAGAGTACCAGTCAGTCATTTTCAACTCACTGACTCATCTTTGCTGCTTGTGTGTAACTTGCTAGAGGCACTTGACTTCACTTTTAAAAATAAATACATCTTCAAATGTGTACATTCTTTGTACTTAGGTGATTTTTTAACTATTCAAGTCACATAATTTGGTGCTGACTAGTTTCTTATGAAGACCCTACTGGTAAAACAATCTCCAGTTGCCTTATACATTTTCTTGGTGAACTGTTCCCCTCACCACCCCAAGGAACTGGTTCAGGATGATTCAGTATATGAAACTGGAAAATACTGATAAAACTATCTTAATAGAAATGTTTTCATAGAGATATATAAAGTATAACAATGTGTTCAATTAAAATATATGAAGTTTCCATTTATGAGAGATTTAGTAGCAGCAAAAAGTCAGTCTCTTTTCCATGAATTCTATTAATAGAACAAGAAGTTTCACACCCCACACCTCCATGGGTTGTTTTACCCCAGCTATTCATTGAAATAGACTGTTAAATTGTACACAACTTAATCCATAAAGTCTCCAGCTTTACACACATTGGAGGTTTGATTTTTAAAAAAATGTTAAAACTTAAAATACAGTACTGTTGATGAAAAATTAATCAGTTGATCTAAGAAAGAAATGGAAATTTTTACTTGAGTCAAATTGAGAGTTATTACCTGGAAACGGGCTTCCCTGGTGGCTCAGAGGGTAAAGCATCTGCCTGCAGTGTGGGAGACTTGGGTTTGATCCCTGGGTCAGGAAGATCCCCTGGAGAAGGAAATGGCAACCCACTCCAGTACTCTTGCCTGGAAAATCCCATGGACGGAGAAGCCTAGTAGACACCTGGGAACAGGTTCTCAGAAAGTTCTGAGAAGTCTTCCACTGGTTGAGGATCAATGCACAGTTATATAAATATTGAGACAGAGGGCTGTACATTAAATGATGTATCATTGACAATTTACACAGTCTAGTGAGTAATGGGTTATGGGTCATCATGGCCCCTCACAAGATTAAAAAGAAATGTTATCTTTAAGGAGTTATCTTGTTGATGCTGGGAGAATGTTGCTCTTTATAAGCAGGTATTTCTGTTGATGGGGGAGGCTTGATTGATCCGTAATGTAGATACACAATGCACAGTGCAGGGAGAGAGTAGGCCAAAGGGCAGAGAACATTTTTTTTAATGTTTAAATTTTTCTTGTCTTGTCATAAAATATGAATTTATTTCATACTATTAATCCATATAATATAAGGTCATTTTAATCTTATAGTACATTCTAAGTAATCACCCAGAGAATTAAAAAGTATATATATAAACTAAGGACTTCCCTGGTGGTACAGTGGATAAGACTCCATGCTTCCAGTTCAGGAGGATGGGTTTGATCCCTGGTCAGGAACTTAAGATCCCACATGCTGTATGGCATGGCCCTCAAAATAAAAAATATAGAAATAACTGATGTGGGGAAGTAAAACTTGCCACCTCAAAATGTCTCTTTGGCATGCAGATTTTTCTGCAGCTGAAAACAATCTAAACCCAAAAAACTCGGGAGGAAGTTTTGACCTTCCCCCTAAACTGCCTAAATCCCCTGGAGAAGGAAACGGCAACCCACTCCAGTGTTCTTTCCTGGGAAATCCCATGGACAGAGTGTTGCAGAAACCAGTACTAGAGAAACCAAGCACCACACTCGGAGAGGTGGAGAACTCAAGTTTATTATGCCGGCGCACCCAGAGGAGTTAACATTCCAAGCTCCGAGCCCCGATCAAAGGGGTTACAGAGTGTTTTATACACGGATAGACATGATTAAGTGGGTTTGCAGGGGCTGGAGCGATTGCAAAGACCAGGACAAGGGTGAGTGAGATAAGCTCCAGTTCCTACTATAGTGAGTCCCCACTTTCTGAGACCTACGTGATCTAGACTTTGCAAGGAGCAAGCTGGATTACAGAGGCAGAAGGAGCAGGAGGTTATGTAAAATTTTAACTTTTCCTTTTCATTCTCCCCTCTTGATGCTTCTATCAGTCGTTGTAGAAAGCATCATCTCATGTTTTGGTAGGACATTCAGAGCTCCTCATCATTTAGGGGGCTATATTGAGCTATTATCATTTGTAACTTTATGGATTTAATCCGAGAGATTATGAACTAGTAATTGCATTGAGAATACAAGGGCCAAACAAGAACACTGCAAAGAGCATGAAGAGAGGACCTGTTAAAGGGAGAAGCCACGATGTCCAGCTCCAGATATTGTTTGAATTACCCCAGGAATTAGCTAGTTTCTCTCTCCTTTTTATGATTTGTTCCCTTAGCTGTTGGGCCATGTCCCTGACTACTTCTGATTGGTTTATATAAAAGCAGCATTCTTCATTCAAGAAGAGGCAGAGTCCTCCCTCTTCAGCTGTCAGTAGGTCTAGCCCTCTCCTGTTCTGTAAAACCACCTCAGCCAGGGAGTCGAGTTGGTCCTGTAATGAAGAGCACAGCAATAATATCGATTAGGAATAGAGGCCAGGGTTCACAATGAAAATCCATCGATATTTTGATAGCCGGATCCTCAAGCTTTTGCCGTACATCAGCCAGCGAGTTGCCGGAATGTGGCTGGAGCAAGGCTAAAGAATCCTCAGGCTTCTGCTGTGTGTTGACTAGTCAGCTTCTGGAGTGACTAGAGCAGGGCTCAGCGTCCTTCATGGACGAGGGCTGTTGTCTTCAGAACTGGACCTTGAGGAGGTTTTTGAGGTCCCAAACTGCTTTTCAAGTGTCCTCATCACAGGAAGCTGCTGCCTTCTTGACTCTGGTGTGGTGGATTCAAGTGATGACACCTATAACTTTATTAGCAGTAGGGGTTGCCAGGATGACCATGTGAGGGCCTGTCCACACTGGCTGAAGTGGTTCCTTTTTTTAGTCTTTAACCCATATCTCATCTCCTGGCTGATAGGGATGAACCCTATTGCCCAAAGGAATGGGTGTCCTTTCTAAGGTTTCTCGGGCGATATGATGGAAGACTTCCCAGGGCCTGGAGGTGCTGGGACATCTCCAGGTCAGCTAGTTGTTGGTGGTCTCCCTTGAGCTTTTTATCACTGGTGGTGGTCTCTTGTATAAGATCTCAAAGGGAGAATAGCCTGAGGACCTTGGGGTGCATTTATAGAGGGAGATGAGAGTCCACAGAATGATAAGGCAGCTTGTTCTAGCACTGTGGGGAATATTGTTTTTGTACTACTACCTAGAGAAACAAACTTAACAAGAAAGTTAAAGATATATGGCCCAAAGATTAATAGATGTAGGAAAACTGCTGAGGGGCTAGCCAGGCTGAGAACCAGGTCCAGACATTGATTTGTGACATTAGTTTCTCTAGGCATAAGAAGATACAAGAATTTGGACTCATGAAAATCTTTACCTGAAAACATCTGACTATCTGAAGGCCTGTTTTTCTGGGGTTTTCCCAGAGCACCCAGCGCACTGCGGAAGCTTGATTTTATTTTTTGTCTCCACCTTGAACTCCTTTCAAGGGGGTGTTGAAGGTCAGCATCTTGTAGTCATGATTTAATCTTTGTAGAGGCAGCTGGCAAGGACCAACTTCAGTCAGCAGGGCCCCTTCATAGCCACATATTTGCCCATGTTTTAGGGGTATTTCATGGTCATTGTGTCCCACGGTGCTGGGAAGGCTCATTCCCAGGTCTAACAAAGATTCCATTGACAGGCCACTCAATGTGTTGTCTCTAGACCAGGCCTTGTAAGTAGCTAAAGTCTCTGGACCATACCTGTCTTACTAGCCTCTTGGTCCAGGAAAATATTTCCTCTTGTTGCTTTTTTTTCATATCTAGATTTGCATTATTACAATTATTTATCTCATATGAAACTGTATATCAGCATTTTATCACAGGCTTAGTCACACATTTGGTAATGTAAGAAATAATCTTCTGAAGCAATCTATACAAAAAATAGTATAGCTAGCAGTTATTAGTAAGATCCTAAGGCAGAATTTATGTCAAGAACTTTCATTGGGTGTAGCCCAGTATACCCAGGTCATCTGACTCAGTTAAATGGTTATAGCCAAGTGTTAGTCTCCTGGTTGTACAACATGGAGCATCTGACCTTTATCCAAAGACTGGTTACTGAGATAAGCTTTAGAAACAATCTTAGAGTGTCCTTTTAATAACTTAATTAAAACTTTCAGCAATATAAAATATAATAAGGAACTATCTCAAAAGTGAGTCTTACTAAGCACAGACCTTAATTAACAAAATTAGAACTTAATATTAAGTGAAACATAATATATATATTTTTTGATAACTCATTGTGAGGGCATTAACACTGTAGCCAGGTAAGGCTTTAACCCATCAAATAAAAATGAGGTCTGTCAGGAAGCCGGGAAAAGCCAAGCAGCCATCTTGGATTTCCCATAGCCCTGGGTTTTTGATTTTCAGCTGTTGTTTCTCTATTTTTAATTTCCTGATTTAGGAGCAGACTATTGCCATATTTTAAGGACATCAGGATAGCAAAAGTCTAATTGTGAAGTCTATTTTTTGTTGTTGTTGAAGCAGAAAGAGCTTTGTCTACATGTACCATAATCTTAAATAATGTTTATTTACTTTATCAAAATAGCAAAAAGATTTTTAAAACAAATATAAATCACTTAAGGGCAAGGAAATTCATAATCTGTTATCAAAAGCTGCATTTTAAGAAAACTTTGTTCTTTAAATAGAAGACCAAATTTCAGTCTGGTACCAGCTTAATGTTAATAACAAAATTTGTTTATCTGCTTAACCTTAGAAAGTCTTTTCTGTAAATCTTGAAGAACTAGCAGTATTTTTCTAAAGACATGAGAGTAAAACCATAGAAGGCATGTTTAAAACCTGATTATATTGCAATTGACAAAGAAACCTGATCATAACACTTTAATATGATAACTAGAATTATAATTGACCGTATTTTATGAAGGCATATCAGATCTATATGAATTTTACACAATTTTAGAATATCTATATTAGTAGCATCAACCATACAGTATAATCTGAAAAGATTTATCACCGCTTCAACAGCACTTCCCATGTAATTTAACATGTCCAGTGAACCCAGGAAGCTTAATAGCTCTTTGGGATGTCTCAGGGGCCCTCTGAATCATCCCAGAGTTAGCTAGAAGTCAAGTTATTTAGGAAGTTTCGTCAATAAATATCAAAAGGGTTTATAACACTCAGTCAGGTAGGATCACATAAGTCACTGTAAAATAATAGTTATTCACTTAGCCAAAGTTAATAAGATTTTAAAGGTAAATACAGAACAGATCAATTAAGAGGTAAAGAAACTTAAATCTATTATTAAAAGCAGTTCAACGTCTGAAGAAAGTATGTCCTTTTAACAGAGAGAAAGGCCAAATTCAAGTTTTGCTTCAGCTTACTTTAAACTCATTTAGGTAAACTTAATTAAATTTATTTTAAACTTAGTTAGTCCTAACTATGCACAAAACTTTTTAGGGTCCACTTTCCACAAACCTTTTAATCACTTTCTGTAACAGCCACCTGTAAATCAGACCTACTTTCTTTTCTCTTTATAAAACATAATTTTATTTTTTATATCTTCTTTGTTAAAAACATACATCTGACTTCTTTATTAGATTAGCAAACAAGCACTAATAGTAGATTTTAAATATTCAATATTTCCCAGTTTATGTGCATCTGAAATTTATTTAGGTTAATTTTTCTTGTATTTAGAATTGTTTGATTTGTAAGCACTTACTTTTTTAGGCCAATTAAATTAAAATGCATTTACAACTTCAACAATATTATCAGAAAACAAACAAACAAAAAACACAAGACATACACTGAGACATACATTAATCCAGACAAACAGACAGAGATTTTATAGTTTTCTGTTTGAGATTTAAAATGTCTCTTTGACCCCCCTTTTTTTTTTTTTTTTTTGCTTTAAGTTCTAATTTGCCCAAACCTGAGGTCTCAAGCAAAGTGGGCTGTGTATTTCAAGGGCATGGAAAGGGTTAACTTCAAGCTTTTTCCTAAGCAGGCCTTTTAACAAGCTAGTTGTTTTTAACTGTGTATGTAAAAGAATTAGCTTTGCAGTTTCCAAAAAAATTTTCTCTCACTCTGTTCAATCACCAATCACGCACTCACAATCATTCAGAGGCTATCACAATGCCTCCCTTCTCCTGAGTCCCCAGGTTTGCTTAACTGTTGCTCCCTTCCTGGGAGCCCCAAGGAGGTTATCAGGCATGATGCCTCCCTTCCTCCCGAGCCCCCAGTTCTCCCTATCTGATGCTCCCTTCCTGGGAGCCCAAGGAGGTGATCAGTCTCCTTTTCTACCTGTTGGGGTATATCCTGACTGGGGACTGGCCCCGGAGCCTTACCTTATCCTGTGGCCATTCCTGGTGAGTTGGTCCATCCCTCCAATCAGTCTGGCTGGGGCTTGGCTATCCAGAGTCAGAACAACAGTCTGAAAGAGAACCCAGAATACCATCAGCCTTCTCATTCTTGGGGTTCATTGGCTCCAGCCTGGCGCAGCCACCAGTCTGGTGGCTCAAGGGGCTGGCGTTGTTGGAATCTTGCTGGGGCCTCCAGAAATGTTGCAGGAACCAGTACTCGAGAAATCAAGCACCACCCTTGGAGAGTTGGAGAACTCAGGTGTTTTTATGCTCATGCACCCAGAGGAGTTAACACTCCAAGCTCTGAGCCGAACAAAGGGGTTACAGAGTGTTTTATTCATGGACGGGCATGATTAAGTGGGTTTGCAAGGGCTAGGGCGATTGAAAAGAGCAGGACAAGAGTGAGTGAGATAAGCTCCAGTTCCTATTATTGTCACCCTGCTTATTTAACTTATATGCAGAGTACATCATGCGAAATCCCAGGCTGGCTGGAAGAAATATCAATAACCTCCGATATGCAGATGACACCACCCTTATGGCAGAAAGCAAAGAAGAACTAAAGAGCCTCTTGATGAAAGTGAAGGAGGAGAGTGCAAAAGTTGGCTTAAGGCTCAACATTCAGAAAACTAATATCGTGGAGTCTGGTCTCATCACTTCATGGCAAATAGATGGGGAAACAATGGAAACAGTGAGAGACTTTATTTTTGGGGGCTCCAAAATGACTGTTGATGGTGACTGCAGCCATGAAATTAAAAGACACATGCTCCTTGGAAGAAAGGTTATGACCAACCTAGATAGCATATTCAAAAGCAGAGACATTACCTTGCCCACAAAGGTCTGTTTAGTCAAAGTTATGGTTTTTCCAGTAGTCATGTATGGATGTGAGAGCTGGACTGTTAAGAAAGCTGAGCACCAAAGAATTGATGCTTTTGAACTGTGGTGTTGGAGAAGACTCTTGAGAGTCCCTTGGATTGCAAGGGGATCCAACCAGTCCATCATAAAGGGAATCAGCCCTGAATATTCATTGGAAGGACTGATGCTGAAGCTGAAACTCCAGTACTTTGGCCACCTGATGTGAAGAACTGACTCATTTGAAAAGACCCTGATGCTGGGAAAGGTTGAAGGTAGGAGGAGAAGGGGACGACAGAGGATGAGATGGTTGGATGGCATCATTGACTCGATGGACATGAATTTGAGTAGGCTCAGGGAGTTGGTGATGGACAGGGAAGCCTGATGTGCTGCAGTCCATGGGGTCACAAAGAGTCTGATATGACTGAGCAACTGAACTGAACTGAAGAACCTAGAAGGGTAGAGAAAAATTACTTCCTTCTATCACTGACATACAGTATATTGTGCCATAGGTACAATTCAAGGTTCAATTGAATTCTTTTTTCTTAAAATACCCAATAAACTCATAATTCTTGAAAGTTCCAACAGTCAATTCTGGGGTTTAGGTGTGGGGGATGAGTGGGTATAATGCTGGTGAATATTGATAGCACGTGATTGTCCAGAAGACCTAAGTGATCATAGAGACCTTATGGCTGCTTGTTCTGATGACCCCATGGAGAGGAAAATGAACAATTTTAGGGCCGAAGAGGAAAGAAAGTCAAACTGAGAAAGAATACAAAATACTAAAGAGAAAGGGCAAGGCTGAAGCCAGTAGGGGAAGAAATAACATGAGAGAGTATGGATGGCTGGTTGGATAAGTGACTTAGGAATGAAGGGGAATGGAATCATAGGAAATTAGGATATGAACACTTCCTTTCCTGGATACAGTGAATTGTCATCTCACAGTAAGTAGCTCTTAAAGACAGAGGAGCTCTAATTACCTCATTTTTTAGATGAGGCAGCTGAGTTCATAGACACTCATAAATATAGAACCAAAGTTGAGATTAAAAGTGGGAGCAAGTGAATCCTAGGTTAGGGAGTCAGGATCCCTCCTGCCAGCTTTTACAGATATCAGTATAAACCATCTTTTTTATCAACTTTCAAAATATTTGCAATGGAAGCCAAAGGTGAGACCTGTTAGTCTGTACCCATTAAAAAAGTGATATCTGTATATTATGAAAAAATTTAGAATAAGAAAAAAAATTTTCCTATAAAAGGACACTATTTCCAAGACCTTACTTTACTGCAGTGGGGCAAATTGATCAACTTGACAAGTTTTGGGACGCAGTGAAAGGTTCTTAGTATGTAGATTTCACCTGTAAGTGTGCTTAGACCAGAAAAGATTATTGGGTACCTTTTTGTCTCCATTTTCATTGAAGAGTCAAAATATTTCACACAAGCCAATCCAATTGCATATGTTGTTTGGATTATTTGTGAGGATGCTGTGGTGTTTTAAGATTCCCTGAGTCATTAGAAAGTTTCAGTTCAGTTCAGTCGCTCAGTCGTGTCCGACTCTTTGCGACCCCATGAATCGCAGCACGCCAGGCCTCCCTGTCCATCACCAACTCCCAGAGTTCACCCAAACTCACGTCCATCGAGTCAGTGATGCCATCCAGCCATCTCATCCTCTGTCGTCCCCTTCTCCTGCCCCCAATCCCTCCCAGCATCAAAGTCTTTCCCAATGAGTCAACTCTTCGCATGAGGTGTCCAAAGTACTGGAGTTTCAGCTTTAGCATCAGTCCTTCCAAAGAAATCCCAGGGTTGATCTCCTTCAGAATGGACTGGTTGGATCTCCTTGCAGTCCAAGGGACTCTCAAGAGTCTTCTCCAACACCACAGTTCAAAAGCATCAATTCTTCAGCACTCAGCCTTCTTCACAGTCCAACTCTCACATCCATACATGACCACAGGAAAAACCATAGCCTTGACTAGACGGACCTTAGTAGGCAAAGTAATGTCTCTGCTTTTGAATATGCTATCTAGGTTGGTCATAACTTTTCTTCTAAGGAGTAAGCGTCTTTTAATTTCATGGCTGCAGTCACCATCTGCAGTGATTTTGGAGCCCAAAAAAACAAAGTCTGACACTGTTTCCACTGTTCCCACTGTGATGGGATCAGATGCCATGATCTTTGTTTTCTGAATGTTGAGCTTTAAGCCAACTTTTTCACTCTCCTCTTTCACTTTCATCAAGAGGCTTTTTAGTTCCTCTTCACCTTCTGCCATAAGGGTCGTGTCATCTTCATATCTGAGGTTATTGATATTTCTCCCAGCAATCTTGATTCTAGCTTGTGTTTCTTCCAGTCCAGCATTTCTCATGATGTACTCTGAATATAAGTTAAATAAGCAGGGTGACAATATACAGCCTTGACGTAATCCTTTTCCTATTTGGAACCAGACTGTTGTTCCATGTGCAGTTCTCTTTTGCTTCCTGACCTGCATACAGATTTCTCAAGAGGCAGGTCAGGTGGTCTGGTATTCCAATCTCTTTCAGAATTTTCCACAGTTTATTGGGATCCACACAGTCAAAGGCTTTGGCATAGTCAATCAAGCAGAAATAGAGGTTTTTCTGGAACTCTCTTGCTTTTTCCATGATCCAGCGGATGTTGGTAATTTGATCTCTGGTTCCTCTGCCTTTTCTAAAACCAGCTTGAACATCAGGGAGTTCACGGTTCACGTATTGCTGAAGCCTGGCTTGGAGAATTTTGAGCATTACTTTACTAGCATGTGAGATGAGTGCAATTGTGTGGTAGTTTGAGCATTCTTTGGCATTGCCTTTCTTTGGAATTGGAATGAAAACTGACCTTTTCCAGTCCTGTGGCCACTGATGAGTTTTCCAAATTTGCTGGCATATAGAGTGCAGCACTTTCACAGCATTATCTTTCAGGATTTGAAACAGCTCAACTGAAATTCCATCACCTCCACTAGCTTTGTTCGTAGTGATGTTTTCTATGGCCCACTTGACTTCACATTCCAGGATGTCTGTTATCTGGGTAACGAAGATCTTTTTTGTACAGTTCTGTGTATTCTTGCCACCTCTTCTTAATATCTTCTGCTTCTGTTAGGTCCATACCATTTCTGTCCTTTCTTGAGCCCATCTTTGCATGAAATGTTCCCTTGGCATCTCTAATTTTCTTGAAGAGATCTCTAGTCTTTCCCGTTCTGTTATTTTCCTCTATTTCTTTGCATTGATCGCTGAAGAAGGCTTTCTTATCTTTCTTGCTATTCTTTGGAACTCTGCATTCAGATGCTTATATCTTTCCTTTTTCACCTTTGCTTTTCATCTCTCTTCTTTTCACAGCTATTTGTAAGGCCTCCCCAGACAGCCATTTTGCTTTTTTGCATTTCTTTTCCATGAGGAAAGTTTAATGTTTCTTAAAAAAAAAAAAAAAGTTTAATGAAGTTTAATGTTTCTGGTGAAAAGCATTAACCTGACCATGAAGTGGGAGGAAAAAAGGTGACTATGTGAGAAACTGAACAGCTTAACATTTCTTCTGCTACCAAACAGCCTTGTTGAAAATGGTTCATTTGGTCAAATTCATTCCTGTTACTTCCATCAGGTGCAAATAAATCTAGAACTTCTAATTTGGAACTGATTCAAGAGATAAAAATACAGTGTGTATTCTAGTTCCAGTTTAGTCATAATAAAAGTCTTTGCTAATGCAAGAATAGGAGTTTATTATATAATACATATGATGTATATAGAGAAAATAGTTAATTGTTTGACAGACATACCATACTTGGAATACATTTAGATGATATATCTAAACCAGTTTTCTCCCCTCATGGTAGAATGCTAAAGAGGAGGGTCTTAGACTTCCCTGGTGGTCCAGTGGTTAAGACTCCACGCTTCCAATGCAGGGGGCACGGGTTCAATCCCTGGTCGTGGAACTAAGATCCCACATGCCATGTGGTATGGCCAAACAAAGAGAAAAAGAAAATACTTCATATCATTTTTAGTACAATAACTGTGAGACCAGAGAAGGTAGGCTTTGGGGGGCACAGAGGTGCCTAAGAAAAGACTTGCTCTTAAAAAAATTTTTTGTTTGTTTGTTTGTTTTTGTTAGCTGACATCAGGATTCTCCTCAAGTATTGTCTGAGAGAAGAGACTTTAGCCAAATTCAGTTTTTTCTGTCCCTTCCTCTCTCCCTCCTCCTTTTCCTTCCCCTGCCTTTTATGTCCTTTCTCCCCATCTCTTTCATTGACTGCTGCTGCTGCTAAGCACCTCAGTCCTGTCCGACTCTGCGACCCCATAGATGGCAGCCCACCAAGCTCCTCTGTTCGTGGGATTCTCTAGGCAAGAATACTGGAATGGGTTGCCATTTCCTCCTCCCTGTCATTGACAGCTTTAAGCAAAATATGACACACATTTTTGGAAAGGAAAATCACCCATGTTTTGGGGTTCATTTACTTCTTAGGAATAACTACAAAATTTGCTTATTTTCTCTAATCATCATTAGCTTTTGTGAAATGAAAATAGTAACAGAACGTATGTCATGTAATTCTTGTGAGAATTGAATGAAATATGCAAGTTTACAACACCCAGAACATAGTAAACCCTCAATAAACCTTCACCATTATTATTACTGGGGAAAGCCTGTTGCCCAACACTCTGTTTCTTCAGAGACTTAATTGATCTGCCCTGCTTATAAGCTTCAAAGCATTCCTGCCAAAAGTGCTTTATTCTATGGTTCTGTTACGTAAAGTAGTGGGAAATGAAGTTTGAACCTGGAATTAGTTTTAGATGAAAGTATCTTCTCTGAGGGGGCCCAGGCTGAACCGGCCTCTGATATCAACATCTCCTTGAGGCCAGAGGCCAGTTCAGCCTGGGACCCTTGAAGAACATAGTTGCATCCATGGTGGGCTCCAGAGGGTCTACTCCTGTCTAAGTGGCCACAGGAGGGATTTGACAGTGCTAATGACAATGCTAATGACTACTGACAAGAAACTGGGAATAGAGTCTTAGATGTTTTCAGTGATAGTATAACTCTGCAGTACAGCCAAATTACTAGGGGAGAATTCGGGGTCAGCTTCTTTTTGATAGAATCTAATTCATCCACGCAGAGAAATGTGGCATACTTTGGGCTAGATTTAAATAGATTCTGGAATGCATACCCAGGAGAATCATTCTTCTCACTAAGATTTCTGTTGGATTTTGGTGAAATTTGACTCACTGGTACACTGGATGCATTAAATCAAGGCACTGCACTCTGGAATTCATATGCTACAAATAGGTAACTTATCTTCTTTGGAAGCAAAAGTACATTTAGTTATATGACTCTAACAGTCTTTTTAAAGATGTAACCAATTTGATAAATTTTTCATCCACGAGGGCTCTGATTTTTATTTGAATCCAATTCCAAGTTGTCTAGACATCAGCAACTTAACCCTCAAACTTAATGCCACCACTTAACGGAAATTCTTGCTTCTGAGGTCAAAAGAATTTAGGCAAGAAAGTGGGTTTTATGGCAAGTCTAACAGAAAGCAGCATTATCTTTACCCTTTAGTAAGATTCTGTATTTATCTGAACACTCATCTTGTTAAATCACTGGGAAAAGACACTCAAGAAACTTGCCTAAATTTGGTTTCCTTTATTTGCATTTCTGCCTCTAATCCCCATGCCCAACTCAAATGAAATTCATCTTCCTATTCTGGTAGATGAGAAGGACATGGTATGCGTGTGTATACATATTTCTCAATTGATAGGTCTTTTTCTCTGCACATTTTCTTTCCTTAACTTCCAGTGATTTCCTTCTCCTTATATTTAAAGCGAGGTTTCACAGATAACTAAAAAGCCACTTGCTATCTTTAGAGATGCTCTCATGCAGCTTCTCTTTTTGGTTAACATGAAAAAACAAACGAGGAGCTATGATCGTGTGATAACCACTCATCTATTAATTCTCCTGAGTTTTAGGGAACATTTTCACTGCATGTGGTCGTAGATGGAGGTGGAAGGGGGGACTTCATAGGAAAAACACTTAAATAGATAAAAAGATAATAGATAAATAGATTAAAAGATAAAAGTAAGCTCAGTGTGAAATTATAATATCTGTATTATCATTTCAGTTAAATTGGAATTCACATCTCAGTATCTCTGTGGTCTAGGGAATTAATAATGATAAAGAGAGAGACATCTCTCTCCGTGGCAAAACTACCATTTTCCAAGATTTTTGTTCACATTTGAACTAAAGCATGTAAATGTATATTTATGATTGCATAAATAACACTAAATGATCCTTATTTTATTAAAATCATGCTCATAATATTATTTATGAAAGAAATTTGCAAAATGCTTCATTCAAATCTGTATTAGCGTAACAGATGTGTATTTATTCCAAAAAAAATCATTGTTGCCCTTTAGTTATTTATGTAAATTTTTTTTTCATTAAGATTAAATAGAAGGACTTGGGATCAATAAAGAAAAGGTTTAGAAGCTTGAAAACATGCCTCTCTCTTTTTTTGGTCCCTTCTCTATTAATTTCAATTTTGAAATGAGCATTTAGAGACACTAATAAAATTGATCCTGAATGAGATCATATGCTCTTTACACCTTCTCATTTTTTTTGGTTGCAATGAGTACTAGTTAAAGATGCCTCCAAAGATAGGGATCTGGAAATACTGATTCACTTTTGATATTTGCCTGTACACTTTTAGAAATAGCATTTTTTAATGTAATATGCTTTTTATTTGCCTAATAATAGCTTAGGAACTCTTTCTGCTCAGTACTTAATCATGGTGTCAGGCTAAGCTAAGCCTCACATAGGTCTCAATATTAAAAACTTCACATTTTATCACATTACCTTTCCTGGTTGTAGTGCACAGATTTCCTGAAAATAGTTTAACTGCATTTTCCTATTCTCTCCCAAATTAAAGTCTCATTTACTCATTGCTTCATTGTGATTTCTCTTCCTTCAGAAATAACCACTTACCTATTATTATCATGTCCCAGCAGAGATCAGGGCTTAAATAGGAAAAGCTGGCAGAGAAACTCACTTCATGCTTATCTTTGTCCCCCAACTTGCAGCTAATCTGACCTTAGAAAAAGTTGGGTGCTTTTACTGATCTGCTCAAAGTGTGATGGGTGTCTCAAACCTTTATTTTACTTATTTTTTTCCAAGAAAGTGATGCTTGCAAAATTTGTTTGCCAACATAGAGTCTTATGTGTGACTTTCATCAGGCATTAGATGAAGCACTCATTCTCAGCTCTATGCTATTTGCTCGGCTACCTGGATGAGTTACATCAGATCATGTTAAGATGGCAGCAAAGGCCCTTGATTAATCTGCTGTTCTGAATGAACTCTTGGATATGTGGAGAATGATCTTACTCAGATTCTCCCACTTCACTTCACATTGCCTTTCCTATAAATATCAATGCCCCTCAGTTGCCTTCAGTTCAGTTCAGTCACTTAATCATGTCCGACTCTTTGCGACCCCATGAATTGCAGCATGCCAGGCCTCCCTGTCCATCACCATCTCCTGGAGTTCACTCAAACTAAGGTCCATCGAGTCGGTGATGCCATCCAGCCATCTCATCCTCTCTTGTCCCCCTTTCCTCCTGCCCCCAATCCCTCCCAGCATCAGAGTCTTTTCCAATAAGTATCCCTTAAAGTTTATATTAATTCCAAATCCATAGAACAGTGGCTTTCAAAGTGTGGTCCCTGGATGAGCAACATCAGTGTCACCTGGGTACACACTAGAAATGCAAATTCTCAGGTTCCCCCCTCAACTGAATTCCTGGGAGACAGGTCCAGTAATTTGTGTTCTAACAAGCCCTGTGTGTTTGGAAATCACTCTCGGGTCTTAGGCTTTTTATTACCGACATTGCACAGCATGATATCTACAGAGACTAGGAACTCAGTGCTATATACAATGGGAAACAGCAATGCTGACTTGAATTCTTCATTCCTTCCTTACATTCATGCCCTTTACCATGAGAACATGGACTTCCTCTTACTAAAGATGCATAGTCCCATCCCTTGAATCTATACTGATTAAATTTTGATCAGTCCATAGTATATGCTGAAAGTGATTATGGACAAGTTCTGAGCTTAAGTCTTTAGAGCCTTTGCATATTACCACTTGCTCTCTTTTGTACCTTAGCCATTGTCATAAGAATATGCCTGTATTAACAACCTTCTAGATGATGAGAGAAACACAGACTATGCCTAGTTCTTCCAGTTATCCAAACTGGAAAGAGTTTAGATCAACCGATAACCAGCTGATCCTCAGACAAGGTCAGCAGATAATTCCAGACATGTGTAGGCTACTGAGGTTTTATGATGTTTGCTATGAAGCGTTACTGTGGCAAGAACTAATGATGTCTATGTATGTACAGTGAATTGAGAAATCTAAACTTCTATAGTTGTCTGGTCCAGGCTTCCCCAAACCTGGTCCAAGTCTTTGCTTTTTACCGCCACCCACTGAAAGGGTCTGACCTAAACTTGTATGCTAGATTTACAGGTAATTTTTGCAGTGCCATTCCTGTAGCTTTCCTTTCAGACAAAATGCTTTCCTTTCAGAGTCAGATTGATGTCAGCTGATTGCCATTCTAGAGAATGGGCTGTTTTAAGCTCATGAAAGACATGAAGACAATACATCTGACTCAATATTATTTTGACATTCTCAGTCATCTAAAAATATCAGAACATAATTCATAAAGAAGCAACACAAGCCAAGTACCATGGAATAAGAAATTTCCTTGCTTCCGTTTACATCATGAGAAATATCTCATTGTAAAGATCTCTAGGCCTATCATTTTGTTGAGAGGCAAATTGGGATTCAGCTATAATTCTTCAGCTAACTTTAAAGATATGTGATAATTTTTAAATTCACTCATCCATGACTTAGCTTTCATCCTTTTGGCTTTTATTTCTTGGTCTTCTTACAGTCACAGCTACTGAGCTGAAATCTGTCTTCTTTCTGAGTAATACTTTTCAAATTATAACAATGACATATCTTGAATAGTACCTTCTGAAGCAGACAGAAATGCATTTTTATCCAGCTTTCACCTCACATTCAGAGAGACATCTATTTTCTAATTAAACTCTACATTTATCTTTTCTAAGATTGACAGAGCTCATCATTACAGATTGAATATTTATTATGAAATTGTATCAATTTCTACATTTTTTACAGCACCAAGTACAGGGCACTGCACAGAAGTATGTTTTGATGATAATTTAAATCCCATTGTTCTTTTTCCTTAAATTTGAATTACTTGCTAAATGGTATGCTAATTGCCTTCAAGAGTTCTTGCAAGTTTCTAAAGGCACAGAACTTTCTTCTAAGTTGCAGTGAGAACCCTAAGAAAATCAAGTTCATTGTTAGGCAATAGTTCTCAGATTTGAGGGATGTACAGCAAACCTCAGGTGGCTCAAAGTTCAGATTCCATGACCTCACTTCTAGAGTTTCTGATTTATTAGCTTGGGGAATAGGTCCAGGAATCTACATTTCTAACCTTAACATAAATGGTTGTTCTTAAGGTTCTGATATAGCTGTTCCAGGATCCACACTTTTAAAATTCTGGTAGCTATTTAGAATATCACATTTTATCACAGAATAATCACATACTTAAAGAAAAATCAAATCATCTTCTTAACAATATGGTGTAGTACCTTATATAGTGGGCTTCCTAGGTGGTGCTAGTGGTAAAGAATCTGTCTGCTAATGCAGGAGATGTGAGTTTGATCCCTGGGTCAGGAAGATCCCCTAGAGAAGGAAATGGCAACCCACTCCAGCAGTCTTGCCTGGGAAATTTCATGGACAGAGGAGCCTGGTGGGCTACAGTCCGTGGGGTAGTAAAGAGTCAGATGTGACTGAGCACACACACCTTATATAGCATAACAGTTTTAGGATGCTATGCTGGGAGACCCTGAGAGGGTTGGGGAAGTGATATAATTTACAATATATTTATAATTGTATCTCTCAAAGCATATATACCCAATGAGGTAATATACATGAAACCACTTGTAAGTTGTAAAGCACTCTACCCATATAAGAAACATTCTTTAGAATGTATAGAACAGAACCTTAGAAGTCATTTCTTACCATTCAGATTTTTGATCTGTGGATGTTGTTGATGTGGGTAAGGCACAGGTGGTGCTGATGCAAGTAAGATATTAAGCAACAATAATTTCTGAGAACTATAACAGAATGTCTTTCTTAGTTATGTGTCAGTTTGGATCTAAGATAGCTGTGAAATGATGAATAGCCCAAGGCATTTGCTTCCGAAAGATTCTGAAAGCATTATACCAAATATTGTTGAGACTCTGTGATACCCAGCTATCTATTGTGTGACAAGGACTGAACTGTCTGTGATGAACATGAAGAAGAAAGGTGATAGCCCATGAAAAGAAAGCCTTCAGAAACCAATCTCATATTAGCTGGTAATTATAAACTGAGTTTGGGATGATGCACAGGAAAATGCTTTGCTCACTCTGTAGTGCTACCAAAAATCAGTGATGGCTATAATTGTGAATGAGCAAAGACTTCACCTAAGGTTTAGGCCACTTTCCTTTATAATGTTAGATGATGTCCAGCTGAGCCACCCTGTCATTGACAGCTACAGAATTCTGGGACACTTGCTCTTCTCAAATTATGTCTTTTCATTTATGGGGATGTGCCATTGGGTTGGCCAAAAAGTTTGTTTGGGTTTTCTGTAACGTGGAAAAAAACTGAGTGAACCTTTTGCCCAACCCAGTGCTACACTGTGGCTGATGCTCAGTAAACCCTTAAAATGTAAATTGCCTGAAAATCCAACGTACTGTCATATCTCAGACTAACAGGGATAAAGAGGTGATTATCTATATGGGCTCATGGGCCACATTTTTTTTTTTTCTTGGGCTCATCACTTTTTGGTCTGGGTATAATAGAGTACTAGGTGAAATCAGAAAATTGGACCAAATATCTTAAGTGCCTTCAAATTTTCTAATCCTCCAGTTCTCCTAGCCAGGATGCACATTTTTAAAAGTCTTGAAACACGAGGATCTTAACATTTCCCTTTCTTACATTGATGCTTAATGCCACCAGAGTGTTAGCTGAACCTTTGAAGTGACTGTAACAGAGAAAAGAAGCCTCACTATAAGATGTGACAAAATTGTTTCCTAAATCACATTTTATTAAATGGTAGAATGCAGCCACAAGGTACATGATGAAACCCTTAGCACTAAAGATAATTATAACAAAACAAAACAAAAAATATCAAAGGGAAAGCTACAAAAATAAGTGACATACGCTGGGTTATCCAGCATCTATTTTTAATCTTTAACTCATGAAGTAGATAGGAACAATGCACATTTGGTATAAGTATGTGGCGTAGGCTTAAAGTACGTCACTCATTAATGTGTGAAAACCAGATCCCAATTTTGCTCCCTCAATTTCCCTATAAATCCATTCACTCAACTGATATTCATCTAGTGTCTGCACTGTAGCACTCACCAGTAGGTGCTAGATACGTAGCTGAGCACAAGATACTAGCAGTGGTACTAATATGATGAACTGCTTTCCTAAACATTATTTTGTATCTGGTGCTAAAGAATAACAGTGGTAGTTGTGGAGGTAAGCGTTGCTAACACCAGAATTTGGGGTATGACTGTATGGTTCCCAGGGTTGTAGCAGAGGTGTGCATATAAACACTGGCTCGGGGGCGTATGTCTTGCAGTATCTGATGGGTTATTAGCAATAGGACACAAACAGAGGTCTGAAAGGTACTTGTTCACTGGGGCTTGTCTTCTCCTGCAACCTCAAGTCTACCATGTGGACAAACAATGAGCATCACATGAAAAAGCATGTTGCAAAGATGAGGGACTCCAGCTGAGGCTCACTATGAGAACCAGTCTGACAACCAACAGACACACGAATGGAGCCATCCCAGACCATCCAGTTTCAGTTTCAACAAAACCTCTAGCAGAGATCAGGTGAGCCAACCTGGACCAGAATTGCCCAGCAGATCCACAGAATTGGGAGAAGCAACAAATGCTTGTTTTAAACCACTATGTATTAGTTGGTTATATGCATCAAAAGGTAACTGATACAGAGTATCCCCAACTCATCCCCTGTGGCTCAGTGGCAAATAATCCTCCTGCCACGCAGGAGACGAGGGTTCAATCCCTAGGTCGGGAAGATCCCTTGAAGTAGGAAATAGCAACTCACTCTAGTATTCAGTCCATAGACTCAAAAGAGTCAGACATGGCATAGTAACTAAATAACAACAACAACCGAGGAAATCCCATGTATAAGTTGAAGTTAAATCCTGAATTCACACTATCTACAAAAATTAACTCCAAATGAATCAAAGACCTAAATGTAAGAACTGAAATGATTAAAACCATTAGAAGGAAAATAGGACTAAATATTTTTGACATTGGATTAGACAATGGTTCCTTAGATATGAGATCAAAAACACAAGCAACAAAAGAAAAAAATTAGATAAACTGGGTATCCCTGATATAAGGAGAAGTACTTGGGGGTGGGGGTGTGGTCATTACTGTACAATCTAGCCCAGCCACTTACTATTTATATGATGTTGGAAAAGCAACTTCCCTTACTAAGCTTGATTTTTCATTATCTGTAGAATAGAGATACCATTTATATCATAAGAATCTGGTAAATATTGATGAGTATATTTTAAATTCTTTACATGTTTTTACGCTTGCTGTTTAGTTGTTCAGTCATGTCTGACTCTTGAAATCCCATCAACTCTAGCCTACCAGGCTCCTCTGTCCATGGGATTTCCCAGGCAAGAATACTGGAGTGGGTTGCCACTTCCTCCTTCATCTCTACTCAGGGATTGAATCCACGCCTCCTGCATCGGCAAGTAGATTCTTTACCAATGAGCCACCTGGGAAGTCCATTTAGGCTTATACCACTGTCAATAAGAAAGTCACATATTTGTTTCATACTTTCTGCTTGGTCTATATTCTTCACAGGTTGTATAAACTACCTGGGACTAACTTCAGAATTGAAGTCAAAGCTACTCTATTTATAGGTATTATAATAATTATAATAATAGTTATAATTATATTGTAATATTATATTACAATAGTTATAATAGTAATAATATAATAGTGATGATTTAGTTATTATTTTTAGATATTATTTATAGTTTTCTAAAATGACTGTGCCAGGATAATTAACAGTATGGTTGATGCCTGAGTTAGGATGTATCTATGAATCAATAATATTAAGTAAGATCATACTGAGAGCATATATGTTTGTAAATATGGGAATAATATGTATTTCATATGTATTATATAAGTAATATGTAAATATCATAAATAAGAACTAGTGATTTCCTTCCAGCATTTATTTACCTTTGCTATTAATTTGTGAAATTAATTAGAATCAGAAATTACTATCAGTTTCTGTATCAATAGCAGCAAACCCATTCAGTTCATTAGCGTGAGAAGAAACTCAAGCCTACATTTTAAAGACTGTGTTTTCTATGTTAGAATGAATAAAAGAGTGATGCTGTTTAAAAGAGCTGAGTGGAAAAGGTCACTTTCTGAAAGCACAAAGTGAGCTGGAGTACAGAGGAGCTAGATATCTCTGATAGCTTCAAAAGCAACAGAGAAGTCAGAGAAAATTCCTACCCAGAGATTAAATATAGTACTTGACCCTTGGGAAAGGGTGCATGCAGGAGCAAATGATAAAGCCATATAGAGATGGATAACACAAGGAACTTCATTTACCATGTGGATGGGTGGAAGATGGTGTTGAGTGACACATTACATTTTTGTGTCCCTACTCTTTTGATTTAACATATTAATCATTAGGATTAGACTTTTGATGAGAATGACAGAAGAAGTTTGAGATAAATACATTTTCTTTTTTTAAATTGGGGTAAGTACTCTTGCCTGGAAAATCCCATGGGCGGAGGAGCCTGGTAGGCTAGAGTCCATGGGGTCGCACAGAGTCAGACACAACTGAGCGACTTAGCAGCAGCATAGTTGCTCTACAATATTGTGTTAGTCCCTGCTGTACAACAACACGAATCACTCATATGTAAACATATAGTCCCTCTCTTTTGAGCCTCTCTCCTACCCCCAGTCTCACCCAGAGTTCTCAACTGAGCTTCCTGTGCTAAACACTATACACTAAAGCTTCCCCCAGCTATTGATTTTACACATGGTAGTGTATATTTTTGTCAGTCTCAATCTCCAGTTTATCCCCCTCACCATGTCTGCATATCCATTCCCTATATCTGCATCTCTATTGCTGCCCTGAAAATAGGTTCAACTCTACCATTTTTCTAGATTCCACATACGTGCGTTAATAGACAATATTTGTTTTTCTCTTTCTATCTTACTTCACTCTGTATGACAGACTCTTTCCTTAGAGTTTAGGTCAGTTTGATTTTGATGCAATAGTGTATGTTCTCTTGAACATGAACTATCTCAAGAAGAGATAGCATAAGAATTGATACTAATTTAATTGGACATTTGACAGCGTGCTGGGTCTACATTCGGATGCTTTCAAGCATCTGGGTCAGCAGGTGACTACCACTGTTGGAACAAGAAGTGTCTTTAATGAACTGCAGATATAAGGGGAAGATTGGCCTAATTCTAAGCTAAAATAAGTCACAACTTACCACAGAGACAGCATACTGAAAAATATTCTAGCATTTTCTAGGGATTCACATTCTTTCAATTGGCACATCCATCTAAGATATTCCTGATATGAATACTGATTTATATTTTAAGCTTTAATTAATTAGAAAAGAAAAAGTAATGGCCTTGGAAGTCCTCTTGGTCTGCTAAGTCCTTACTGTTTGAGGAAAGAAGTGACACTTAGAGGCAGTGGCCTCGAATTTCAAAAGCAAGGCTCCTAAGTCTCTGAGGGAGATCTGCCAGAGATTTAACAGTTTGGATGATATCAAGACTCACCTGGAAGAAGAATGAAAGAGGAATGTCATGAACACATTGAAATCACGTAGTACTGTTACTTTTCATAGAGAATAATTTACTACAAGCAGGTCTTTCTTGGCATCTATCCACGACAGTCTGGTTGAATTGTCACATTCACCAAAGACTCTGATTTAAAGATTGTCCATCTGCAGAGAGACATGACACTACCCTGAAAGAGAATATTCTAGCAAGGTTTTGGTACCTTCAATAATGATTGGCCAGTGAATTGCAGAAGCTATTTGTAAAGTGGTGAGAATACTGTATGTCTAATATTGGGAGAGATTAGACGCTTCTTATCTGGCACTGACATCCAAACCTCTTAATCAGCCATTAGTGAGTCATAGTAAGTTTTGCAATTGTTGCAGTAAAGGTTAAACATAATTGGTTATAATCTAACTTTTTTATCCACTGCAGTAGCTTCTGCTATAACTTCAATTCCAGCAGAGTCTTTCAAACTCATAATCTCAGCTCTTATTTAGTGTTTCAATGGGTAATTTCAAGTTGTTATGAATAAAAATGTTAATGTGTCTATAAAATTTTCTTGAAGAAAAAATGTTACCTGGGAGGGTCACACTGCAGTTAACTGAATATGCTTAGTCAGTATATAGTTAATTTTAGTACTTCTATTTATGAAGAATCTTTCAGGAGCACAAAGGTTTTCGGAAACTGAACCCTGCTCTGCTTCCCTCATTGTCCTCGGTGTTATTATAATTCTGACCATGTGAACCTTGTGAATAGGATTGGTTACTAGGATTTGTCATTTGCTGTTCATAGCGTTTGTAGGTTGCTCTGGAGTTTTGGTCAAAAGGAGTTGCTTGGTTGTTGTCTTTATCAGCTGAGGTAGCTAATGCTGCTTCAGAGGATTAAGAATTATTATTTTTCAGCTCTGTAGAACATTGTACTGAGTTGTTGCTGTTCAGTCTTTAAGTTGTGTATGACTGTCTGTGACCCCATGGACTGTAGCACACCAGGCTCCTCTGTCCTCCCAGAGTTTGCTCAAATTCAACTGTTCAGTCGGTGATGCTAGTCAACCATCTCGTCCTCTGTCACCCTCTTCTCCTGCCTTCAATCTTTCCCAGCACCAGGGTCTTTTCAAAGGAATCAGTTTTTTTGCATCAGGTGGACAAAGTATTGGAGCTTCAGCGTCAGTATCAGTCCTTTCAATGAATATTCAGGACTGATTTCCTTCAGAATGGACTGGTTGGATCTCCTTGCAGTCCAAGGGACTCTTAAGAGTCTTCTCCAGTTCAAAAGTATCAATTCTTCGGCACTCAGCTTTCTTTACAGTCCAACTCTCACATCCGTATATGACTACTGGGAAAACCATAGCCTTGACTAGATGGACCTTTGTCGGTAAAGGTGAAATAGTGAAATACAAACTTAAATTACAAGAGACTGTTTTTGAATTTATCAGTTTGGCAAAGATAAAATGGTTTGGTTTGTGTTGGCAAGGGTATAGGTAGTCAGGCAACCCTTTACATTGCTCATGGTAAGTTAACTTGTATAATTTTTATTTAAGAAAATTTAGAAAGAGCTATCAAAACAAAGTGCAAGAACTTTGAAACTAGTAATATCCCTTCAGGGAATATATTCCATAGATATTTGCAGTAACATACACAATGATGGTCATCACAGTATTGATTAAAATGATAAAACATCAGAAACAAATGTCCACCAATAGAGCATTTATTAAGTGATATAGTGTACCCATTTTACGTAACAGTATAAAGTTGTGTTAAGTGGAATGAGGCAACCCTGTGTACTGACATGTAATACTTCCTGAGATAAATCTTTAAGTGGGGGAGGGGGCTAAGGAATAGAACTGTGTGTATAGAATGGTGCCATGTCAGTAAAAGACTTATTTGTGAGTATACTTACATTTGCACAGAATTTCTCTGGATGAATACACAAGAAATGAGTAACAAGTCTTGTATACAGAGGGAAACTCTGTGTCTTGGGAACAAAGTGGGTTGGCTTATTGCTCAGCATATATTCACACTCATGCCCTTTCCCCTTTACAGGTGTGGCCTTGAGCACTTCGGGCTTAGCCATGTGCTTCAGTGATTGCCATGAGAATAGCATAACCTAGGTAGCCACTGTCTCTTCAGCCCGTGACTCTGAATGGCATGTATGAATTATCCCCAAACTTGACCCAAAGCCTAGAACCAAAGCCACACAGCCCACAATCTGAAGTAGAGGTGCTCCTGCCAATCTGTAGGCTTGTAAGTAAGAGAAATCAATTCCTCTTGATATAAGTCACAAAGTTTTCGGGTGGTTTGTTGTAGACCATGCTTGCATCAATACCCAATAAATATAACCATTAGACTTATTTCTAATGTATAGCCTCTGTACTTTTTAAATGGTGTATAGTGCCTATGTATTACCCGTTCAAAAAGTACATTAATTTGTTATCCTCTATCTCCTAAAAACCAATCCAAAAAATACACAGAAGACAAGAAATAGCTTTAGACTGAACAGCACTGAAACTCATGCCTCATATTTGAACTGCTTGACTGAAATGGTTATTTGTAGTTTGAGATTCCTCCTTTCATCCTTAATCTGGCAATCCACTGAGGTACCAATCAGTCTTATAAAGAGGCTTACTAAAAGTGGAAAGAAAGTAAGTGTTGGAATACAATAAAAGACTACTTTTGTCTAGGAGAAGAGATATTGATGAATGTTTTAATTGATTTCAAATATATTTTAAGTGGGGTTTTTTTGGCTTTCTCATTTTGTTGATCCCAATTATCATTCAATAAACCATGGAGTAGATAGATGACCAGTTTTCTCAAAGAGGATCTTGTTAGCACATATGCCCACGTGGCATGTGGGATCTTAGTTCATCAACCAGGGATTGAACTCATGCCCCCTGCACTGGAAGCATGGAGTCTTGACCACTGGACCACCAGGGAAGTCCTTATTTTTTAGTTTTTTGCAGACCTAATTTGATTATACCTGAATAGATGAAGAGAGAATTCAACAGCATTTTGTTTGAATCTTTATATAAAGGATTATACTGGAATTGTTGTTGTTCAGTCACCCAGTCATGTCTGATTCTTTGAGATCCCATGGACTGCACCACCCCAGGCCTCCCTGTCTCTAACCATCTCCCAGAATTTGCCCAAGTTTATGTCCATTGCATCAGTGATGCCATTCAACCATCTAATCCTCTGTTGCCCTCTTCTCCTTCTGCCCTCAATCTTTCCCAGCATCGAGGACTTTTCCAATGAGTCAGCTGTTCGCATCAAGTGACCAAAATACTGGAGCTTCAGCTTCAGCATCAGTGCTTCCAATGAGTATTCAGGGTTGATTTCTCTTAAGATTGACTGGTTTGACCTCCTTGCTGTCCAGGGCTTCCCTGGTGGCTCAGTGGTTAAAGCATCTGCCCACAATGTAGGAGACCTGGGTTCGATCCCTGGGTCGGGAAGATTTCCCTGGGTCGGGAAGATTCCCCTGGAGAAGGAAATGGCAACCCACTCCAGTATTCTTGCCTGGAGAATCCCATGGACGGAGGAACCTGATGGGCTACATAGTTCCTAGTATATACTGGAATACCTAGATGTTAAAGAAGTGTGAAAACCTCAAACAGCAGTGCATTCCCCGTAGATGTAGAAGATGATAGACAGATGACTTTGTTTTGAAATTATCACGTGTCCCTGAGCCTGGGCTGTAACTCAGTTGTTATGTAACTCAGTTGTTACATAAAACAATACTGAAGATGATTTTCTGAAGTGTGTTTGGAGATGACTCTATCGACCATGGGCTTTTATCCTAACCAGATCCTCTTTGAGAAAGCTGGTCATCTGTCTCCTGCATGGTTTATTGAATGATAGCTGGGATCAACAAAGTAAGAAAGCCAAAAAAAAAAAAAAAAAGGATTCTGTTAGGCATGAAGTTTTTTATATGAGAGAGTGACTGTAAATATCCGATTGTTGCTCTGAGGGTTTGATTGTGTGACATAAAGAGAGACACAGTGTTGGCAGTTGGGACAGAATGTATGAATCTCTGAGACAGAAAATGCCAAGACATGGAACAAAGAGTCAAGAGACATCCTTGCGAGTGGAGAGGGCAGAAGTAGCATGAGCAGGAGCTAGATCAGCATTCCTGGTGTATCACTAGACTGAGGGTTATTGCAGGCCTGCTGGAGAATAGCCTAGGTTGTCCCAGGCTCTGAATTTGACTTGAATTCTTGAAGCTCAAAGGCTTCTCTTCTCTTTGGGCCTATTTCTGAGATGGTATCTTTTTTTTTCCCTGTTTTTCCTGCACATTCTTACAACTACATGAGCATATCTCCATTCTTGCAACAACTTGAAAAGTTCAGCTGACCTAATGGTCAACCTCAAAGCCTTTAGTTATCTTCAGACAGAGAAAACCTGTTTTGTAGCAACTGATTTTATCTCTAAGCCCAGCTATGGCATTTTAATTAGAATAAGTCAAGACTCCAAGGATGACTTCATGGAAATGTATTGCTGCTATTGGAAAGGGAAAAAAAAAAAACCTTGAATATATAGCTCTGTAATTGATTTTCTTTTTCGTGTATTACTTATATATTCATATAATGATGAAAATAATATTTCTCAGTAATTTAAAGTCTTACTACCTGAGAATGATAAACTTTTGAAATGATGAAATGACATTGAGCTAGAAAATTAGAGGATTCCATTTAGTTATTATAATACACAAATTCTTTCTATTCTAATTCCTCTATCTATGAAACAGATATAGTTGTCTATTAACATATGAAAATTAAATTATTTAAAGTGGATTTATCCCAACTATATAGTTGTAAATATTAAATATCCTCCTACCACATCCTCCTTATAAAGCCATTGCTATCACTGTGGTAATTTCAGTAGAAATGAGGCTTCAGCTAACACTAATAGGATGAGGATTGATGAGGTCAATTTGCACTGACCGTCTTCAAATGATAAATGTCAAAAATCTCATTTTGTTCACTAGTCCACAGGGACCCACCTGCAATAAATGCTCTAAAAGCTGTAAACAAGTAGTTTCTGAAAAGTATTTGGCTGTATTCCTATCCAGCAAAACACTGAACTCATAATACCACGGAACAATTAGTCAGACCACGAATTAACCAAGCTTTACTTTTACTGTGTTTAATTCCCAAAATCAGCTCTAAACGGATAACAGACCCATTACTCTAGATCCAAGAATAAATGGGCCTTTGGACTTTTTTCTTCTCATGATGCTGCTGCTGCTAAGTTGCTTCAGTCGTGTCCGACTCTGTGCGACCCCATAGACGGCAGCGAACCAGGCTCCCCGTCCCTGGGATTCTTCTCATGAGGCGACCACATGTTATGCAGTAATCTCAGCAACTTCACTTTAAATGTCTAGCTACATCATTTTTGACTTAAGAAGAAAACCATCATTTGAATGAAGAGGATTTCAAACATTAAACCCCACACTGAAAGCTTGTAACAGATAATGTATTAGCCTGTGATTATGATACAGCTATGGAAAAATTTCAAACACCAGAGAATGATTTCAAAGCATTTTTTAATGTTAAATGCTTTTAACATTCAACACTTCTATACATCATAATTATAGTGTTCATAAACTAACATTAACTTTTTCAAACATTAATGGATCCCAAGCAACCAAATGAAAGGAGAGGTATATCAGATGCTTTCTTGGTAGCAGAAAAAAACAAATGTAGAGTTTTGCAATGGAAAATTCAGAGGATAATAGCTAAGTTAATTACTTGCACTCCCCTGAACAATTTTTGACCTCATACAGTTTATAAGATCAAAGTTATATATTACTTCCTTTCTCATTTGAAAATAGCAGATGAAAAGTGGATTTTCTGAAATGAGTGGTAGTGTGTTTGTGTTCTCCAAGGTATATACATGGGTCGTAGAAATGTCCAAAATTGTCACTCAGATACTGAAAGCATATGTCTTACAGAAGTGACCTGTTTGGAAGTGGGATGAGAAAGGACGCCTGGCACTGGCCCTCAGGGTAGAGAGAGGCTTGCTCAGAGAGACAGAGTTCTAGAGAAGAGTCTGTGTTGCATGGAACTTCTCTGTGGCTGCATTCAGAATGTTGCTTTGCAGGACTTTTCCAAGCAGAATTAAGTTCCCTATCTCTGTTTTCCTACTGGGTCATATCAAGTGAAAGTACCCCCATCTTCCTACACTGACCCCTGCTTACTTACACATCTTTCTTTCCTCTTTGTTTCAAAAGATGAGCTGTTCCTTCACCACTGCTCTAGAATCTAGATAGAATCCTAGCCTCTCTCCTCTGAGATGTTGATCTACAATCACTTTCTTCTCTAGTATTTATTTAATCTCTCTATTAGTTCTTTCTCATCATATGTGGCAGACACTATTGGCTGCCCACCAATAACCTTGACTTCTCTTTCTTTTTTGCTGGTTTTACCATTCCTCCATGTTAAAGACTCAGAATACCCAGATGAACTATTTCCCAGCCTCTCATATGGTGGAGGGAAAGCCTGATGACAAAGCTGCTGAGTCTTTTGCAAAAGACTGTCCTCACTGATAAGATGGTATCATGTGAAGAACAATTTCTCCATGCTTTGGAAGTTGACTAGTGAGGACAAGAGGTTTGGAGCTGCAACAGCCAGCTTGTAAGTATGACGGAAAAACACGGCAGGTACACTGGGAAATGGAATCTGCGAACAACTGAAAGATCCCTGGGACCTAGATGATATCACTGAACTATTGGACATACTCTGAGCTCAACTAGTCGTCATTTTTTCCTCGTGTAAGAAAAGCAAACCTCTTGTCTAAGCAATGTTAATTCCAATATTCTATTAGGTGTATTGGAAAGTATCTTGATTGATTTTGATTTAAGATAGCTGCCTCAGTTCGATGACGCAATTGTTTGATATCTTCTTCCTTCTTCTTCCTGTAGTTAAAGGCAAATGGGATGATTGAAAGTGAAACTGTTAGTCACTCAGTCATGTCCGACTCTTTGTGACCCCGTGGACTGTAGCCCGCCAGGCTCCTCTCTCCTTGGGATTCTCAAGGCAAGAATACTGGAGTGGGTTGCCATTTCCTTCTCCAGGGGATCTTCCAGATCCAGGGATCAAACCTGGGTCTTCTGTATTGTAGGCAGATTCTTTACCATCTGAGCCACCAGGGAAGCCCAATGGGATGGTTGGATCACAGCAAACATTTTGGTCCATGAAGTAACTTTGAAAATGGAAATTGTATATTAATTATGACAAAGGAGAAAAATATAAAAAGCTTGAATCTATGATGACCATAACAGTTCTTGGCTTCCAAACTTGAAACTTCTTTTATATGACAAAGTAATTAATTTCTATCATTTTTAGATTACTTTTCTTGGCTTTGCTTTGTTTTCTGTTATAAGCATTTGAAATGAATACTGATACATGTAACTTGCATGTTTAAGGAGACATGAATAAAATATTTAGCTAGATGTTTCGGGATGAAAAGTTATGTACATTTTAAATTTGTGATAGTTATAAATTTTTCTACTAAAAGTTAGCATAAATTTATGATTCCACCACATTTATGATCTCCTTATATCTTCATTTAATCCTGCATATTTTCAACATTTTAAGATATTTGTTTTTTGATTATTTTAAGTGATGCTTGCTTTGGTTTACATTTTTTAAATTAAGAAAAGTTAACCTTTTCTTCCAAACAATTTATATTTCTTTTTCTGAAAACTTCCTAATATTTGCTTTATCCTACTTTTCTACTATTGTGTTTTTCTTTTCTTACTGATTTTAACTACATCAGGTGAATTTATGGGGGCTTCCCTAGTAGCTCAGCTGAGGAAGAATCCGCTGGCAATGCAGGAGACCAGGTTTGATTCCTGGGTCTGGAAGATCCGCTGGAGAAGGGATAGGATACTCACTCCAGTATTCTTGGGCTTCCCTGGTGGCTCAGCTGGTAAAGAATTGGCCTGCAATGTGGGAGACCTGGGTTCGATCCCTGGGTTGAGAAGATCCCCTGAAGAAGGGATCAGCTACCCACTGCAGTATTCTGTCCTGGAAAATTCCATGGACTGTATAGTCCATGGGGTTGCGAAGAGTCAGACATAACTGAACAACTTTCACTTTACTTCAGGGAAATTTATACTTATTTTGCTATGTATGTTGCTGTATTTTTACTTTTTTTCCCCGTTTCTCTTATTTTTTATCTTTTTGATGCTACATTTTGCCATGGAGATCTGGTAAATATTTACTTAGTAAATAACTGGTCTATACCCTTATGGCTTCCAGAGTTTATGCCTTAATTGGAAAGTGAAAGTGAAAGTCATTCAGTCGTGTCTGACTCTTTGTGACCACATGAACTGTCCATGGAATTCTCCAGGCCAGAATACTGGGGTGGTTAGCCTTTCCCTTCTTCAGGGGATCTTCCCAACCCAGGGATGGAACCCAGTCTCTGGCAGTGCGGATGGATTCTTTACCAGCTAAGCCACAAGGGAAGCCCAAGAACACTGGAGTGGGTAGTCTATTCCTTCTTCAGAGGATCTTCCCAACCCAGGGATTGAACCCCGGTCTCCCACATTGCAGGCAGATTCCTTCCAACTGAGCTATATTTTCCACATTCCAAGATTTTATATAATTGTTTACACATGTAAGTGCATAATAGAAATATAAAAACTATTCCTATTTTTTTGGTGTTTTGTAAAGTTTTAACTTTTTTATATTTTGATATGTGTCAAATTTACTTTTAAGGGTTGCATGAGGGGTACAACATTTTTTTTTCCTCAAAATATTAGTTAGTTGTTCCAATAACATTTATTGAAAAAGCAATCCTTTCTGCACAAACTGAATTGCATTTGATCATATTTAAATTTCATGGGATTTTCTAGGGAGTAGTGCAATACTTGACATAAAATAAATATTCAATATATATTTGCTGAAAAAAATAAATTGTGAAAGTACCCCCCACAGATCCTATTGCTATTTTAATTAGGCTTACACTGCATTTATGGATGAATATAGAAAAGACTTATATTGTATATAAAAATTTCTAACTGAAAATTATATATTTTAATTTATTTATATTTTTATGCTGTTCAGTTTTAAAGTTTAATTCTATTTTTATCTAGGTCATTTTCAGTTTTTCAAAACTGATTTCTATCATTTTCCCTTTCTGTATTGATGTGTTCCCTCAGTATATTTGTACTCTTTGCTCTCTTCTGCCCCATATCCCATGTATGTTAAGTATCCTCTGATTCATAATATTCTTGCTATATGGTCCATCCATGGGGATTGTCTCAGCTTGAGAGGTTGCATTGTCTTATAGAACTGGTTGTACAACTAAGGTAATAAGTAAGCTCACTATCTGTCAAATCTAACTTAACTTTATGTAGGATTTTCAAATGAAACATAAATTTCTTTGAAAAGTTTGGATTCATGGGATCTACTTTGTCTTTTTTTAAAGTCATACCTGCACAAGAGATAAGTTGTTGGATACCCACTGCTGCTGCTGCTGCTGCTGCTGCTGCTGCTGCTGCTGCTGCTGCTAAGTCACTTCAGTCGTGTCTGACTCTGTGCGACCCCATAGACGGCAGCCCACCAGGCTCCCCCATCCCTGGGATTCTCCAGGCAAGAACACTGTTGTGTTTTTTTTTTTAATTCTTTGCTTGCCACTGGATTTAGGAGAGCTCAGGAAATATGACAGTGTTATATGGAACAGTTTCTTTTTTCAAGCACTTTATAGTCTTATTTTGGAGACTAGATGGAAACTCACAAAACAAGTCAAAATAATACTAGACAAAATTGACTCCAGTAACAAGCTGTTCCCAGCAGACAAAGTGCTTACAGAGCAGTGACTTTAACTATTTTGGGGGCCACAGATTCCTTTGTGGTGATAACTGCAGATAATTTCCCTAGAAAAGAGTGAGAGCATTAAAGTAACATTGACTGTAATCCTATGTATCAGGTTCTCACAAGAAACAGATTTCTCTCCAAAAGTTTAAGTAAAGATATGTCAACAGGGGGGGCAACTTCCTGAGGAATTAGCAATTTAGGGGAATGAAAACTGAAAGAGAATAGAGGCATCCAAAGAATAGCAGCTGCAGAAAATCAGGCCCTCAAAGGACTAAGAGGCTTCTTGGAGGAAGGTCTGTCTGATGGGAGGGTTGTAGTTGCTACCAGAGAATCAGCACTGAGCTTGATGGAGTAAGGAAGAAATGCCTAGAACTTTTTCTTCTCCCAGCCTCTGATCTTCTGCCAATAAGAAGCTAGCCAACAAAGGAATGTAGTGATGTAGTTGATGGGAGTCAGCTTTCCTGGGAACAGAACAGGAAAAACAGGTAGGGAAGGAACCTGGGTTGGAAAGAGGTGGAAGAAACAGAAATGAACCAGCATGGTGTTCTTTAGGACGTTGCCTACTTTAGTAGTCTTTACACTTGGGAAGTGATAGCAAACTGACCAAGCACTTAAATTAAATAATAGTGTATTTTTAATTCATTTCTCTTCTCTACAATGGATTTCTGTTTTCTGTGATTAAACGGTGATTAAACTCATGGTGAAGGCAAGAAGGCTCATCTTACTAGAGACATGAAAGAGTAAAGAGGATAATAAAAGTTTTGTTTACAAAATGATTTATCTTTGTACCTCATTTGAGGTATAGCATCAGGCTCAAACTCAAGTTTACAAACCTTATGAATTTTTATATCTGTTTACTTCTTGCTAAGAGCTGTGCTTTAAGCAAGGTATGTTCCATGAGTGTGGAGCATAATGCCTTGTACTCAGAAGGATTCTATATTTGCTAAATGCGCTGCTGTCACTGTCTTGGAATTCTTAGTAATATTGAAAAGAGGCTCCATGTATTCATTTTGCACTGAGCACTGTGACTTTTATGGCTGGTTCTCCATTTAGCGTATGGCAATGTCTCACTATTTTTTAGAGGAGGACTTTATATACTGTTAATGAAAATGATAACAATGATAATCTTATCTACCACTTTTCTACTGAGAAATATTCAAGATATTGTATTTTTCCCTTCTCCACCACATTTTCTGATTCACTAAAGAGATATGATCATGCTCAAATCTAGATAGGAAAATAGTAAGAACATAACTGATATGCCCAAGATATGGGAAAAAGTAATGCTGGTATCAGAATTTGAACCAAGCGGTTCTGACTCTCAGCTTTAGGCATCATTAATCCCCAAAGTGTCTGGATGCTGTGGATTGCAGAGTAAAACCAACCAATAGTAATAATGTATAACTCGTGTTTTGAATTTTTTCTTTTAGAAAATATACATGCCCAGAGAAAATATATGTTAAGAGCTGTCAGCAGCAATCAGGGAATAAACTGAGGCCATGACCTAAAGGAGCTATGGAAATCTCTTTGGGGCAGCCACAGAGAGTCCTAAAGGAGGATATATATTTAGACACCAAGAATCCAAGTCTATTGTGGTTCATGTCTGTGGAAATAATATGGGGTGACTTCATTGGCATGTCTTGATGTCAACATTAGAGACTTATCTTTAGTATTTCCTTTATCTTGGTCTGAAGTGATGATTTTTCAAAAATCTCCTGTTAAACATATCTTTCAACTCTGCAAGTTTATAGAGAAGCAATTACCACAAACAGTTCTTCTATCGTTTTCTGTCTCCTAGTATCTCTGGCATGAAGGACAAGTGTTGTGGGTTGGCTTGGCAACCACTGACCTGAATTCTTTTCCTTCTAGTATGTAAATACTGGATTTTTTTCAATGAGCTTTCTTTTAATGACCTATTAATAGAAAAGATTTTTGGGGACTGATGTCAGAAAAATAGCAACGTGTGAATTCTTAGTTCTTGTACTTCCAAGAAATAACAATTTGAACAAGTACCCATGCTCAAAAGTACCTTCACAGTGTCTAATGATTCCAGAAGGGAATGCAGTACCTGGATAAAGCACAGAAATAAGAAAAGGGTAGGAAAGATAATCACCCTAACTGTATTACTCATCTCCCAAGCCCAGGTAGCCCAACATGGAGAGACCACCTCATGGGAGAAGGAGTGTAAAGTGAGCACCTATCTTCACATGGACCGTAGAGCCAGCCTGCCTTAGAACTGGGATGACTCCCTAAGCTCTAGGCGATTCCTTATGGGTTGGGATTCCCCCAAATCCAGGCCCCCAGGGTCACCCTGTCACCTACTGACTCCAGCAGCCCCAGGCAGTTCCTGCAACACCAGGCTCTCAGCACATCCCAGGGACAGCTGACTCTCATGGTGTCATACAGTAGGGCCCATGTCGTCTATGGTTTCACTTTCTACAGTTTAAGTTACCTGAGGTCAACCAGAGTCTGAGAATATTAAACAGAAAATTTCATTACCATCTTTCTAAATTCCATATATATGTGTTAGTATACTGTATTGGTGTTTTTCTTTCTGGCTTACTTCACTCTGTATAATCGGCTCCAGTTTCATCCATCTTATTAGAACTGATTCAAATGTATTGTTTTTAATGGCTGAGTAATATTCCATTGTGTATATGTACCACAGCTTTCTTATCCATTCATCTGCTGATGGACATCTAGGTTGTTTCCACGTCCTGGCTATTATAAACAGTGCTGTGATGAACATTGTATGCGAGACAGCAAAAGAGACACAGATGTGTAGAGAGGACTTTTGGACTCAGGGAGAGGGAGAGGGTGGGATGATTTGGGAGAATGGCACTGAAACATGTATACTATCATGTAAGAAACGAATCGCCAGTCTATGTTCAATGCAGGATACAGGATGCTTGGGGCTGGTGCACGGGGATGATCCGGAGAGATGATATGGGGTGGGAGGTGGGAGAGGGGTTCATGTTTGGGAACTCATGTACACCCGTGGCAGATTCATGTCAAAGTATGGCAAAACCAATACAGCATTGTAAAGTAAAATAAAGTAAAAATAAAAATTAAAAAATTAAAAATAACATAAACAGAAAATTTCAGAACTAAATAGTTCATAAATTTTCAGTTGTGCATGATTCTAAGTAACATGATGAAATATTGCACCATCTTGCTTCATCCCACTTGGGATGTAAATCATCCCTTTGTCCAGTGTATCCATACTGTATATGCTACCCACCTGTTAGTCAATTAGTAGCTGTCTCAGTTATCAGATTGACTGTCACAGTATTGCAGTGCTTGTGTTCAAGTAGCTCTTTATTTTACTTAATGATGGCCCCAAAGTGAAGATGAAGTGATGCTGGCTATTCAAATAGTCTAATAAGCCTAAGTTACAAATTACATTTGATGATAGATATATATGTGTGTGGAAAACATAATATATATAGGGTTCAGTGTAATCTGTGGTTTCAGACATCCACTGTGGGTCTTGGAACTTATCCCTTACAGATAATGGGGGAGCTACTCTATGCAGAAATTTCTACCCAACAGTAACAGAATACACAGTCTTCTCAGTGCACATGGAACATTTTCTAGGATAGATCATATGTTATGTCACAAAATAAGCCTTAGCAAGTGCAAGAAGATTGAAATCATAGGTTTGTTTTCTGACCACAATGATATAAAATTAGAAATCAATACCAGGAGGAAAACTAGAAAATTCACAAATTTATGGAAATTAAACAACACCCTCCAGAACAAAATGGGTCAAAAAAGAAATTAAAAATATCTTGAAATAAACAAAACATACCAAAATTTACGTGACACAGCAAAAGCATTTCTAAGAGGCAGGTTTATAGCAATAAATGCCTACATTAAGGAAAAAAAGGCTTAAGTAAATAACCTAACTTTACATGTCAAGAAACAAGAAAAGAACAAACGAAGTCCAAAGTTAACCAAAGGAAGGAATTAACAAAGGTCAAAGCAGAAATAAATAAAATAGAAACCAGAGAAACAACAGAAAAGATCAACAAAACTAAGAGCTGGCTCTTTGAAAACATAAACAAAATCGACAAACTTTTAGCTAGACTAATTAAAAAAGAGAAGACTAATAAAATCAGAAATTAAGGAAGAGACATTACAACTAACATCACCAAAATACAAAGGATTGTGTAAACTATTATATGTCAACAAATTGAATAACCTAGAAGAAATGGAAAAATTTCTAGAAACATACATTTCAAGACTGCATCATGAAAAAAAAAAAAAAAAGACTGCATCATGAAGAAATATAAATTTTCAGCAGACCAATAACAAGTAAGTAGATTGAATCAGTAACCACCCCCCGCCAAAGAAAAATCCAGAAACAGGTGTTTTACTGGTGGATTCTATGAAACATTTTTTAAAAGAGGTAACACTAATTCTTCTAAAATTCTGCCAAAAAGTCAAAGAGGAAGAAATACTTCCAAACTCATTTTATGAGGCCATGTTTCCCTGATATCAAAGCCAGATAAGGACACTACCAGAAAAGAGATGTGCAGGCCACTATATCTGATGAATATAGATGTAAACTTCTCAACAAAAATACTAACAAACTGAACTCCACAGCACATTAAAAGGATCATACACCATGATCAAGTGGTATTTATCCCTGGGGTGCAAGGATGATTCAATTTATGCAAATCAAAAAACTTGATACATCACATTAACAGAATGAATGATTAAAATCATATGATCATCTCAGTAGATGTAGAAAAACATTTGACAAAATTTTACATCTTTCATGATAAAACTCTCAACAAATTGGATAAAGAAGGAGCCAAGCATAAGGAAGGCCTAACATGACAAAGCCACAGCTAACATCATATCCCTTGGTAAACGACTGAAAGAATTCCCATTAAGGTCAGAAACAAGACAAGCGTGTTCACTCACCACTCCTATCCAACATAGTAGTGGAAGTTTTAACCAGAACAATTAGGCATGCAAAAGAAATAAAAGTTACCCAAATTGGCGAGGAAGAAGTATAATTTTCTCTGTTTGCAAATGATGTGATTTTATACATAGACAATCCTAAAGACCTGACCAAAAAAAAAAAAAAAAAACTGTTACAATAAACAAGTTCAGTAAAATTGTGGGATACAAAAAATTAACATATAAAAATAAGTTTCAGTTTATACATTAGCAATGATATATCTGAAAAAAGGAAGAAAACAATCACAATTATAGTAGCAGCAAAAGCAATAAAATACTTAGAAATAAATTAAACCTAGGAGGTATAACTCTGTACACTGAAAATGACAAGACACTGATGCACTCAAAGACACACAAAAAATCGGTATCTGAAATTTATGCATTGGAAGAATTATTATTGTTAAAATGTGCATACTAACCAAAGCCGTGTGTAAATGCAATGTAATTTCTATCAAAATTCCAATGACAATTTTCACAGAAATAGAAAACTTAAATTTGTGTGGAGCCATAAAAGACTTTGAATAGCCAAAGAATCCCTAGGGGGAAGAACAAAGCTGGAGGCATTATACTTCCTGATTTTAAAATAATATGATACTGGCATGAAGACATAAGGAGACCAATGGAACTGAATGAAATTAATTAATGTATATACAGTCAACTAGTATTTGACAAGAGGGCCAGGAATACTCAATGAGAAAAGAAGGAAAACTGGATATCCACATGCAAAAGAGTAAAATTGGACGTTATCTTACACTATCATTAAAATCAACTCAAATGGATTAAAGTCTTAAATATACCTGAAACTATTGAACTGCTAGAAGAAAACAGGAGAAAAGCTCCTTGACATTGGTCTCAGCAGCAGTTTGTTAGATATGACACCAAAAGCTCAAGCAAGAAAACGAACAATAAACAAGTGGAACTACTTCCAGCTAAAAACCCTCTGCGTAGAAAAATAAAAGACAAACAGAATGAAAAAGCAGCCTATGAAAGAAGAGAATATATTTGCAAACCATGTATCCAATAAAGGGTTAATATGCAAAATGTATAAGGAAATCATACAATTCTGTAGTGAAAAAACCCAGACAATCCAATTAGAAACTCAGTAGAGAACCTGAATAAACATTTTTTCCCCAAGAAAGACATACAAATGACCAACTGGTACATGGAAAGATGCTCAACATCACTAATCATGAGGGAAATCCAAATCAAAACCACCATGAAACATCACCTCATAACTGTTACAATGCCTGTTATCAAAAAGGCAAGAGATAACAAGTGTTGGTGAGGCTGTGGGGAAGAGGGAACCTAACTGTTGGTTGGAATGTAAATTGGTACAGCATCATGGAGGTTCTCCCCAAAAGTAAAAGTAGAGTCACAAAATGATCCAGAAATCCCACTTTGGGGTACATATCTGAATGAAATGGAATCACTGTCTTGAAGAGATACCTATACCCACATGTTCTTTGTGGCATTATTCATGATAGCTGAGACATGGAAACAATTTGTGTTCATTGATGGATGAATGGATAAAGACAATGTCTCTCTCTCTCTCTCTCTCTCTCTCTCTCTCTCTCTCTCTCTCTCTCTCACACACACACACACACACACACACAGATAGAGAAATGGGGGGAATATTATTCAGCCATATAAAGGAAACCCTGCCTTTTGTAACATGCATGGAACTGGAAGGCATTAGGCTAGGTGAAACAAATCAGACAGAGAAAGGTAGATACTATATGTTCTCCTTTATGTGTGAAATCTAGAAATTCCACTTCAGAGAAAGAGAGATTAGAATGTTAGTTGACAGTAGCTGAAGGCTGGGAGAGATAGAGGAGATATTGGTCAAGAGTATGAACTTTCAGCTCTTGTATGAGTAAGATCCAGGGATCATGGTGACTATGATTAAACATACTACACAATATACTTGAAAGTTGTCATGTTATCTCTCCAAATATGTGATGAGGGGATGACATGCTAACTAACTTTATTGTGGTCATCATTTTGTAATATATATGTGTATCAAATCAGCAAGTTGTAAACCTTAAATGTACATATGTCAATAATATTGCAATAAAGCTGAGGAAACTTTTTAATTAATAAAAACATTTCAACAAATTTTAAAAGAACACATTTTCACTGAAATATGACTTTAATCACTGAGAATAGAACCGCAGAAAAATATGTTGACTAAGCAAATATGTCTTCAGTTTTCTCTTTAAATTGAATACTTTTCTTTGAACATTGTATATTAGGCTAATTCACACTTTAAGAAATAGGTATGGTGCCAACAGTCCGAGTATGAAATTCAAGGCAAAATTAATTCTAGAGAGAAAAACCTAAGACTGTATTTGTTGTCATTTTTAAGGCTTTGTGTTATAAATTATTTTGATTTGTATCATCAGAGACTTCTACAAATAACTGTTTCAAACATCAGACTCCAGATGGATGGATTTAAGCTGTTACATTCTAAAGATAGAAAGATTTCTGTTAAATCAGATTGTATTATGTCAAAGTTACAGGACTAAGTCAATAACTTGTTCCAAAATACTTAGAAATAGTCACTAATACTGGTAATATTCCTGTCCATAGACAATTAGAGTTTGAATTCTTGAAACAGAGTTATATGAATTTTGTGATTATTGGCCATATTCTCCAGAGTTGGGATTTATCTGTGATCTCTAATATTTGTCCTTTTCTGGTCATGGGCTGACTTAGTGATTAAGGAAAAAAAAAAAAAATCTCTTCCCTCAGTCTGACTTTGGCCCCTTTAGACTGTCATTCTCTCTGACAGGGCAAAGAAACCTCAGCTGCCAGTTTTTATGACAAGAACAGTATTCTCTCATATGTATTCTAGTACCTTACTTCAAAGCAAACTTTCATTTCAACAGTCTCAGTAGAATAACACATTTGTCTTTTATTTGTCTCAATACTGAGTCAAGGAAGCTTTCTATACCAGCAGTTTTCCCAAAGAAGAGGGGAAAAAAATTTTCAACATTAAAAACAACCACCTACACAGTCCTCTAAACACGGCTTTCGGAGTTAAAGTATAAAAGATTTGCAATGAGAGAAAAATCACATAGAATGTCTATTTCGGTGTAGAGACAAGGAACTAAAGAGGAAACCCAAAATAGGAGGGATGGAAGTAGAACTGCCAGTCACTCAGGAGGGGACCTTTAGTAAAATCACTTAACCTGGTCTCATTGCCTTTCAAACTAATCCAGACTTGCCCCCACACCCAGCCCTTTAATCCCTTGTCCCATTTTTATTGCTTCTCCTGCTTCCTCCGGGGCCTCAGCTACTTCCCTCCCTCCTCTCCCTATGACTAAACATATTTCTTCTCTTAATACCTTTCCAGGGTAGTTTTTTTTTTTTTTTTTTTGCTTCCCTCCTCATCTTGTTCTATATGCCTGTAATGATTCTAGTGAGTCAGAGACGTCCTTTTAGAATCACAGTTTCCGTGGAGCCTTCCTATAGCAAGCTGTAAGTTGCTGCTCACCCTTTTTATTTTAGTAATTATTAAAGCGAGCAGAAACTTTTCATACTTCGATTTCAAAAGTTTCATCCCATTGTTGATCAGGACTTAGTGAACTTGCCAGTAAACTGTGTCGGTCAGATTTCACTCAGCAAGGGACATGATGTTTCTTCAGGTAATTGCATTTTGCAGTCTCTGCTGTGTGCTTCCTTTTTCCTAGCCTGGGTCATGTGCACAGAAATAGATTTGGGGAAATGACACATTTGTCCTAGACCTAGATGGGAGAGTTATTTACATCTTCGATGAAGAAGTGAATAAACTTAATTAAAGGTTAGAGATTATACTCCAACCAGATGAAAAGTGCTGCTTCAACCCCATACCTTATCGTTGTTCCCTTGTAATACGATTGGATCTATGAAAAGTTTGGAATTAGATCTAACTATAGCTAAGCTTCAGAATGCTTGTAGAAATGTATTATGCATTGTAGAAATGCAAAAGATTGTATTTATATAATTGTGCTGAAAATTAATTAATATTATCCTCATGCACTATTTTTATAAACACTGAATGGAATTAATTGAGAAGTAGGAAAATTCCAGGGAGGCACAAATTCTTATGTGAGAAACTGCTTCCTCTGGAGCTGTCCTGGACTGAAAACTGTTAGAGGAGATTGTTGAGAGGATGTGACTGCTGGTAGACCCTCGGGCTGGACCCAGTGGGAGTCATTATCAAGGGTGCAGCTTTGAGAGAGTGAGCAATGTGTTGCTGAGACTATCTGGACTGCACCCAGTTAAGGCCTCTGTATAAACTTTTAAGATTCTGGCAGGTGGGAATGGAGATCTACTTGTTTTGGGGCACCCAAGACAGGCCTCATGGGTAAGTTCCCTTACTTATTAAACCTGCCACCTATCAATATAGAGGGGCTGCCTCTTTCATTCATTTCCCTTGCCTTCTGTATACAGAGACCAATACACAAACCAATGAAACTGATACAGACCAATGGAAACCAAAACCATTGTGGTGTCAATTTTTATGTTGTTGTGTTTCTCAATAAACTTTTTCCACAAAAATCACCAAGGAGGAAGGTGGGAAAGGTAACTAACAGCTTTTTTGTCAGACATTTAGCATTTTTAGGTATACTGCTTTACAGAGCTAAGACGGTAGAATGGTAAAGACTAGAAATCTCTTCAAGAAAATTAGAGATACCAAGGGAACATTTCATGCAAAGATGGGCACAATAAAGGACAGAAATGGTATGGACCTAACAGAAGCAGAAGATATTAAGAAGATGTGGCAAGAATGCACAGAAGAACTATACAAAAGAGATCTTCATGACTCAGATAACCACAATGGTATGATCACTCACCTAGAGCAAGACATCCTAGAGTGTGAAATCAAGTAAGCCTTCGGAAGCATCACTATGAACAAACCTAGTGGAGGTGATGGAATTCCAATTGAGCTATTTCAGATCCTAAAAGATGATGCTGGGAAAGTGCTGCACTCAATATCCAGCAAATCTGGAAAACTCAGCAGTGGCCAAAGGACTGGAAAAGGTCTATTTTCATTCCAATCCCAAAGAAACGCAATGCCAAAGAATGCTCAAACTACTGCACAATTGCACTCACATGCTAGCAAAGTAATGCTCAAAATTCTCCAAGCCAGGCTTCAACAGAACGTGAACCATGAACTTCCAGATGTTCAAGCTGGATTTAGAAAAGGCTGAGGAACCAGAAATCAAATTGCCAACATCTGTCAGATCATCAAAAAGCAAGAGAGTTCCAGAAAAACATCTACTTGTGCTTCATTGACTATGCCAAAGCCTTTGACTATGTGGATCACAACAAACTGTGGAAAATTCCTCAAGAGATGGGAATACCAGACCACTTGATCTGCTTCCTGAGAAATCTGTATGCAGGTCAAGAAGCAATAGTTAGAACTGGTCATGGAACAACAGACTGGTTCCAAATAGGAAAAGGAGTACATCAAGGCTGTATATTGTCACCCTGCTTATTTAACTTATATGCAGAGTACATCATGAGAAACACTGGGCTGGATGAAGCATGAGCTGGAATCAAGATTGCCGGGAGAAATATCAATAACCTCAGATATGCAGATGACACCACCCTTATGGTAGAAAGCAAAGAAGAACTAAAGAGCCTCTTGATGAAAGTAAAAGAGGAGAGTGAAAAAGTTGGCTTAAAGCTCAGCATTCAGAAAACAAAGATCATGGCATTTGGTCCCATCACTTCATGGGAAATAGATGGGGAAACAATGGAAACAGTGACAGACTTTATTTTGGGGAGCTCCAAAATGACTGTTGATGGTGACTGCAGCCATGAAATTAAAAGACACTTGTTCCTTGGAAGAAAAGCTATGGCCAACATAGACAACATATTAAAAATCAGAGGCATTACTTTACCAACAAAAGTCTGTCTAGTCAAAGAATGGTTTTTCCAGTAGCCATGAATGTGAGAGTTGGACTATAAAGAAGGCTGAGTGGCAAAGAATTGATGCTTTTGAACTGTGGTGTTGGAGAAGACTCTTGAGAGTCCCTGAGACTGCAAGGGGATCAAACCAGTCTATCCTCAAGGAAATCAGTCTGAATATTAATTGAAAGGACTAATACTGAAGCTGAAACTCTAATACTTTGGCCACCTGATACGAAGAACTGACTCATTTGAAAAGAGCCTGATGCTGGGAAAGATTGAAGGTGGGAGGAGAAGGGGATGACAGAGGATGAGATGGTGGGATGGCATCACTGACTCAATGGACATGAGTTTGGGTAAGCTCCAGGAGTTAGTGATAGACAGGGAAGCCTGGTGTGCTGCAGTTCATAAGGTCACAAAGAGTCGGACACGACTGAGTGACTGAACTGAAGATGGTAAAGAATCTGCCTGCAATGTGGGAGACCTGGGTTCGATCCTTGGGTCAGGAAGATCCCCTGGAGAAAGGAATGGCCACTCACTCCAGTATTCTTGCCTGGAGAATTCCATGGACAGAATAGTCTGGCAGGCTATAGTCCATGGAATCACTAAGAGTCGGACACAACTGAGCAACTAACACAAACACACATTTTACAGACAAAAATATCACATGAGTTCATGGTTAAGAACTGTACCTAGAACAATATGTTTGCCTCTTTCTTTGCCCTAAAACCAATAAAGAGAATTATGGTAAGCAGGAATCCAAAGGCGAATTTCATACCCTCTTGCTGCTGCTGCTGCTGCTAAGTCGCTTCAGTCGTGTCCGACTCTATGCGACCCCATGGACTGCAGCCTACCAGGCTCCTCCGTCCATGGGATTTTCCAGGGAAGAGTACTGGAGTGGGGTGCCATTGCCTTCTCTGCCATGCTCTCTTATTTCTGTTTATTTTCAAGATACTTCCATTTTTTATGGGTATGATTTCAAGACCTCCAATTGTAATGTGTAGGGCTTTTGTTTTCATTTTTTAATGATATTTTTGTATCATTTTAATTTCCCAATTTAATTTTTCTTGCTGTACAGATTTTTAATCTCATGATACTTTAAAATCAGCTGTGTGATACTCTTATTTTTTTTTTCCTAGCAAAAGTCTACCTATTTATCTACTTGCTTAGATTCATTGTGGTTCTCTTTATTTTCTAGTTCATGGAGTCAGAGCTATTTTTAGATGACTATGCACTTTAAAAAAGTTCTACCAAATCAGTTCTTACAGGCATTAAAAAGGTTTGGAAGATATGGAGGGGGAAAGGAGAAATGTTTTGATATTCCTATGGGGTTTTCCAGGGAACGTGTTTACAATGCTGACCTTTTGTATCAAGTTTACCCACACAATAGGCTTTTTATTGTCAACTTGACTTTTAAGAAGGCCTAAATGCTAAAGCTGAAACTCCAGTACTTTGGCCACCTCATGCAAAGAGTTGACTCATTGGAAAAGACTCTGATGCTGGGAGGAATTGGGGGCAGGAGGAGAAGGGGATGACAGAGGATGAGATGGCTGGATGGCATCACTGACTCGATGGACGTGAGTCTGGGTGAACTCCGGGAGTTGGTGATGGACAGGGAGGCCTGGCATGCTGCGATTCATGGGGTCGCAAAGAGTCGGACATGACTGAGCAACTGAACTGAAATGTTATCTAGAATAAAAATTAATTCCAATGATTCAAGTTGACAATTTACTAACATTTTGGATCCTACATGTTTTCTCATATTCCCAGCCAGAACACAGCAAATAAGCACAGACACTGAAAGATGGGAAGAAAGAGGAGAAGTGCCTAGAGACCTTGGGATTTGAGTCATGGTCTGGTGGTAAATCCTCTGGGTTTCCTTATTACCTCCCATGTTTCCTGAACAGAGTTGTCCAGAAGGCTCTAATCTAAAATTTCCATGAGACAAAGATAAAAGGGGAGAAAACGCATCCTTTTCCCTATCCAGAGGACCCAGAGAAGGGTAGTTTTACAATAACAAATTTTTTGGAAATAGCCACCATACTTCAGCCAAACATCATTGGAGAAAATGCCTCCCACCACCAGGATTACAATGGGGCTGAGCGGGGATTTAATCTTCCGTGCTGTACTTCACCCCACAGAAGCTGGTAGTAGCACTCTCATTCTCTCCTTCCTTTGGGGCTGGAGCTAGGCAAGGTCCTAATCTCTGAGTGGGAAGCTTATCTTCCAATTCCAACAATAGGAAATTTCAACAAATAAATAGAATTTATTAAAAGTAACTGAATTTAAATCATAAAACAAAAAATATAATAATCAAAATAAATCAAAATAAAATACTCAGTGGATGGCTGATTAGTAGAATGGAGATGACAGAGGGGTAGAGTTAGTGAATTTATGCAGAAATTAGGCTTCCCTGGTGGCTCAGATGGTAAAGCGACTGTCTGCAATGTGGGAGACCTGGGTTCAATCCCTGGGTCGGGAAGATCCTCTGGAGAAGGAAATGCCAACCCACTCCAGTACTCTTGCCTGGAAAATCTCATGGACGGAGGAGCCTGGTAGGCTACAGTCCATGGGGTTGCAAAGAGTCAGACATGACTGAGTAACTTCATTTTTACTTTACTACGCAGAAATTATTAGAATTCACTCATTCAAGGATACATATATGTGTATGGTTGAATCCCTTTGGTGTCCACCTGAAGCTATCACAATGTCAATTGGCTGTACTCCAATACAAAATGAAATGTTTAAAGAAAAGAATGTACTCATTCAAAGCATAGAGTTACCACCATATGATCCAGCAATTCCACTCTTAGGTATATGCCCGAGAAGAATGGAAACTTATGTTCACACAAGTATTTGTAAATAGATATTCATAGCATCACTATTCATAGTGGCCCCAAAGTGAAAACAACCCAAATGTCCATCAACAGATGAAAGGATAAGCAAAATGGCTGGAGTACTGATATATGCATGATACAACATAGCTGCGTCTCCGAAACATTATGCTAAGTTAAGGAAGCCAGCTATAAAAAGTCACATATTGTATCATTCCATTTCTATGAAATGTCCAGAATAAGAAAATAAGAAGTAGATTAGTGGTTTCCTGAGGCTGTAGGTGGGGAGAACGAGGAATGACTGCTAATGGTATAGGATTTCTTTTGAGAGTGATAAAAATGTTCTGAAATTGATTGAGGTGATTGATGGTTGCACAACTCTGTAAATATACTAAAAGCCATTGAATTATATGCTTTAAATAGGTGAAATTTATGGTATGTAAAAATATGTCTCAGCAAAGCTAAATGTAATATTAATGTAGTAGACTAGGTTAGTCCATTTTGAATACCTGCTTGACTTTTGTGTATATATAAAAATGGTTATTTTTTAAAAAACATATTCAAATTCAGTTCTACTCAAATCCTATCTTTTTGAGCAACTGTGCCAGGCACTGGTTTGGGGGTGCTCTGAGGCATACAGAAATAAATAAGAATCAGGTCTTAACCTCAGAGAGCTTATTGAAGATAGAACCATACATAAACACTTGTAATGTAAAATGGTCAATTTTCACATAATTTGTTTCATTTACTCAGATATAGCATATATAAGAACATAGCCATTAATGACAATATTAGGAACCTTACACAATTAAATCATATTTTTTTCATGTTGAGTTCCCCATAGCATTTATAAGAAAATAGCAAAACTTAAGCTTGATTCATGTCAACTATCATTCTTCATCCAGATACTTGCTAATACTTAAAGACCTTTACTTTGGGGAATTGTTTGTGAAATCAACCTACTCGACACTCCTATATTAGAAACAATCACTATTTCTAGCTGTAATTCTTGACTGGGTAATAATGTTTTGAATTAATTGACTAGCTTGCAAATGTGGAAGGATCTACTTGATATATCTGTCTGGGCAATTTTCTGTGAGTCTTGCTGGCTTATTTAAGATTCTGTGAAGAATATAATGATTGACAGAAAAGCTTCCCTAAAGCAGCATTTATTTTGGAGATACATTACCTTATACTGGTGAACTTGACAGTTCAATGGGATGTAAACTGATTGGAATTAACAATCACACAGCAAGCTACTAATGTCCACATTGAGAGGGAATATTTGTCCTATCAAATGTCGTTAATGCTCTCTTGATAAATCGCAAAGTTGAAGCTAAACTTTATGTAATCTGAGGTAGAAGAAAATGAAATGCACTCAGAATATGGTTATCTCTTACATCAAAGTCTAACAGTGCACATTTATCCAAAATTTTTACTCTGACTCCTCTCCACCCAACTCTGAGAGGGAATTTGTGAATGAGATCCATTTCTTGCAGGCCACAAAACTAATAGATGAATAGTAGCTATTCAAAGACACTGAATAGTATTGTTGTGTTGTCTGTCCTAGAGTAAACCTGCTTGGGTTCAAATCCCTCTTCCACTACTTAATAGTTCATTGAATTCAGGCAAGTCTTTATCTGTCTCTGAGCCTTAGTTTCCTCATCTGTGTAATGGAAATAGAAATAGAACTTATCACATGGGATATTTGAGTTTTTAATGAGAAAAGTGTTTTTTATTATTAATTAATTTCTGGCTAGGCTGGGTCTCAGTTGCTGCACAGGCTTTTCTCTAGGGGCTACTCTCTAGTTGTGGTGCATGGGTTTCTCAAGGCAGTGGCTTCTCTTGTTGCAGAGCACAGGCTTTAGGGCACACAGGCTTCAATAGCCGGGGCCCATGGGCTCAGTAATTGTGGCTCCTGGGCTCTAGAGCACAGACTCAATAGTTGCGGTGCATGGGCTTCATTGCTCTGTGGCATGAGGGATCTTGCCAGACCAGGGATCGAATCCGCGTCTCCTGCATTGGCAGGCAAATTCTTTACCGCTGAGTCACCAGGGAAGGCCAGCACAGAGTGTTTATCGTATTGCCTGGCACTTAGAAGCATGCTATATAAATTCATAATTACTAATGTTAACCATTTTTTCATTCACAGGATGAAAGTTGGACAAATAGATGTATAACCACCATGAGTATGAGCATGGACCATAAACATAAAGTTGGAAACTGGGTTTCTAAGGGCATTTAGAATCAGGTAAATGGAATAGGTCACCAAGAAAGTTAAAGATATGAAAAAGATAGTCACACTGACTATACTCTTATTTTCTGAGGTACACTTTTATGGATAACTATACAAATACCAAAAATACCTAAAGGTACTCCATTCCCTCTTCAGGTGGAAGTTGTAACATATACCCTTGATAAGTCCAAATTAATCCTCTTCCTTACATCTCTACTAGGCAATCAGAAAGCAACTGAGCTTGTTGCATTTATTTCTATTTAACAAATGACTCCCATATTTAGTGGCTTAACGTGATCATTTTATTTGCTTACTGTTTTGTTGGTAAGGAATTCAGGAAGGGCTTGACTGAAACATTCTCTCTGATCCCCATGGTTTCCGCAGGGAGGGTTTGGACCAGGATGGGTTTGTCATTCACAAACTTAGAGCCTTGGGGCTCCTTGCCTCTCACTGTCTCTACAGGAATCTCATTTTCCATGGCCTTTTATTGTGGCTTGGGCTTCTAGAGGGCCTGGCAGTCTCAGGGTAGTTGAACTCCTTATATGACAGCTGATTTGCCCCCGGGTGTGATTTTGAGAAGTAGGAAATGGACATGGCCCAGTCTTTTGATGCCTGAGCCCACACTCTGGCACAGCAATACTGCTGCACTATTCTGACATTCCAAGCAGCCAAGAGCTCCCCAGATTCACCCAGATTCAACGGAAGGGGGTATAGACCTCACTTCTCAATGAAAGAAGATCAAAGAATTTGAGGCCATGTTTTTCCCCCAACTTTACTGAGGTTTATTAGAGCCTCAGAATTCACTTTATAACTGAAACGTTTTACCCTTTGGCCTACATTTACAAATTTCTCCTGTCCCCAAGCCCCTGGCAACCATAATTTTAGAATCTTTTCTATGAATTTGCCTTTTTTGGGGAAAAAGTTTTTACATATTACAACATACTAAGAGTTGTGAGGTGATATCTCATTGTGGTTGTTACTTGCCTCCCCCTGATAATGAGTGAGTGTGAGTTCTTTTCATATACTTTTTGGCCATTTGTATGTCTTCTTTGGAAAATATGTTATTCTTGTCCTCTGCCCAAAGTAAAGTCAGATTGTTTGTTTTTATGCTATTGGGTTGTATGGATTCCTTATACTGTTGTCCCTTGATACCTGTGGGAGATGGGTTTCAGGAACTCCCACAGATACAAATCTGAAGATTCTCAAGTTGCTTACAGTCATCCCTCCATATCTGTGGGTTCTGCAGATATGAAGAGCTGACTGTATGTATGTGTGTGTGTGTGTATATATATATATATATATATATATATATACTTTTTTTTACTTTACAATACTGTATTAGTTTTGCCATACATTGACATGAATCCGCCACGGATGTACATGAGTTCCCAATCCTGAACCCCCCTCCCACCCCATATCATCTCTCTGGATCATCCCCGTGCACCAGCCCCAAGCATCCTGTATCCTGTATCGAACATAGACTGGCGATTCGTTTCTTACATGATAGTATACATGTTTCAGTGCCATTCTCCCAAATCATCCCACCCTCTCCCTCTCCCTCAGAGTCCAAAAGTCCGTTCTATACATCTGTGTCTCTTTTGCTGTCTCACATTTTTTAAAAAGTCTGTGTATAAGTGGACTTACAGAGTTCAAAGGTCAACTGTGTATTTTCAGGGTTAACTCCTTATCAGATATATGGCTTGCAGTTGTTTTCTCCCATCCCATACATTGCCATCTCATTTTGTTGATTGTTTCTTTTGCTGAACAGAAAGTTTTTAGTTTGATATAGTCCTACTTATTAATTTTTGCTGCTGTTATCTGTGTGTTTGATATCATATCAAAAAGAATCATTGCCAAGATCAACGTCAAGGGGCCTTTTCCTGTATTTTCTTCTAGGGGTTTTATGGTTTGGGGTCTTATATTTCAGTCTTTAATCCATTTTCAGTTAATCTTTGTGAATGGTGTAAGACAGAGTCCAGCTTCATTCTTTTGCATATGGATATCTGATTTTCAGCACAGTTAATTCAATAGAATATTCTTTCCTCACTGTTTATTATTAGCACCCCTGTCAAAGATTAGTTGACCATGCTGTTCTGTGCTTAGTTGCTCAGTCCTATCTGACTATTTGCAACCCCATGGACTGTAGCCCATCAGGCTCCTCTGTCCATGGGGATTCTCCAGGCAAGTATACTGGAGTGGGTTGCCATGCCCTCCTCCATGGTATCTTCCCAACCCAGCGATCAAACCCAGGTCTCCTGCATTGCAGGAAGATTCTTTACCATCTGAGCCATCAGAGAAGCCCAAGAATACTGGAATGGGTAGCCTATCCCTTCTCCAGGGGATCTTCCCCATCCAGGAATCGAACCGGGGTGTCCTGCATTGCACGTAGATTCTTTACCAGCTGAGCTACCGGGAAGCCCTAGTTGACCATATGTGTGTATAAATATTTCTGGGCTCTCTATTCTGCTCCACTGGTCTATGTGCCTGTTTTTATCGCATTACTGTGTTTTATTAGTTATGTTTTGAATACTATAGCTTTGTAATATAGTTTGAGATCAGGATGTCTGATGCCTCCACTTTTTGTCTTTCTCAAGATTGCTTTGGATATTTGGGGTCTTTTGTGATTTCATACAAATTTTAGGATTATTTTTTCTATTTTTGTGAAAAATGCCTTTGTAATTTTGATAGTGATTTCATTAAATCTGTAGATCACTTTGGGTCATATTGATGTTGTAACAATGTGAATTCTTCCAATCCAAGAACATGAGTTCTTTCCATTTTTTGTGTGTCTTTTTCAGCGTCTTTCATCAATGTATTATGGTTTTCAATGTATAGATCTTTCACCTTCTTGGTAAATTTATTCCTAATTATTATAATTTTGGTGCTATTGAAAATGAAATTGCTTTCTCTAATTCTCTTTAAGAATTTGTTTTTAGTGTGTAGAACCACCAGTGATTTTTTATGTTGATTTGTAGCCTTCTGGGACCATTTTTACCACAGAGCTATATGCCTATCTGAATATATTTTTGTCAGCATTATCATTTATTTATTTGATGAATGAAGTCTTGGCCTGTGGAATATAGAGGTTAATATCATAAGGATTATCTCTGTAGTTAAAGTTGACATCAGATCACATTTAAATGTGTAGATGCTGAAAATCATCTTTGGTTTTGAGTTTCCTTGAAAGTTTTCTTATTTTATTCAAGTAATATCTATAGATAATCTTTCTCAAATGAAATGGAGACATATACAGGAACTTGCAGTTCTGTTGTCAATAGCACCTTTCAGTTCAATAAAATAAAATAGGTCAGAAATAATAGTAAATTAATTAAGACAGGTAAATTTGTGAAAGCAAAATGTATTCTGTAGTTAAAATATACATTCCTAATGCAGATTGTTATCATGGGCTCATTATTTTAAAATAATTATTTGCATCCAGAGGATATTCTTTTTAAGTCACATTGTTATTAACATAAAAATTGCTTACCCACCTAATTTATTCTTGTTATATGGCATCTATTTCCACTTGAATCAGAAAACATTTCATGTGTTTCTTGCTAATAAGAATTGTCCTGAGTTTGAAAACTTTATTTTCAATTTATATTGAGTATTCCTGATTTGTACATATTGGTCTGTCTGCTGAATGTCACATATACGTGACTGACAGAGCCTCTCAACATCACTGGTCCTGCAACAAAGACTAAAGCTGTATTTCGTCTCCCTTCTGCTTATACGACTTAGGTGATATTTGGCCTAAGACATTTACCTGACCATTATAAAAGGATATGGCTATTTCAAGGCTTTGATAGTATCTTTGTGCATCCAAAAAGTGAGAATCAAATGTGCAGGGTACTGGCCATACAAGGTTGTCAATGGTTGCTGACTAGAGGAATAGCTAGTCAATTCAGTGACTCTGCTTTACTGTTTCCCTGGGAATATGAACAGAACTCATCCCAGGGGACCCAGGTCTTCCCTGGGCAGAGACTGTCACCTTTTTAGGACATGTCACCACACTAAGCTCCTGGTTTCTGGGGACTCTTATTAACTAGTAGTCCTCTGATTCCTGACCTAATTTTAGACTGGAGCAGTGATTTTAAACCTTGCTTCTATAACTACAAGCACCTGGGGAGATTTAAGAAATCCTGATGCGTGAAGTTTACTGCAGAACAATTGCATTGGGGTCTTTGAAAATGGAACTCCAAGATACTGGTGACTTTTAAGACCCCCGAGGTGATTCCAGTAAGCAGCATACGTAGTGATATTTTTGCATATATATACTTGTGTGTGTGTGTATATATATATGTGTGTGTATGTGTTTCTCTCTCTATGTGTGTGTGTGTGTCTCTCTCTATATAAATATAATTGAAAAAAGTATACGTAAATCTTAAAATTCACTAACTGACAGGTTTACAATCCAAGGTTTCTATTAGTTTAAATAGGACATACCAACCCACCAAGTGGGCCTGACATTTTAGGTTTCCTGAGTGGTGCATGTTACCTCTTATGTGACCCAGTCTAAACTGAGGAGATGGCTTTTCATCATTTTTTGATTTCCTGTTTTGGTCATTGTCAACATTGTGGGAGAGCCCATTTTTAAAGTATTAAAAAACCTCTATACAAAGAGTGAAATAAAAAATTTTTAAGGACTGTAAAGAATCAAACACTAAATTTACATCCAAACTAAAAATATGAATGTATCTATGTGAAATTGTTTACTACCACACTGGAAAAAAAAGAAAAGACTTATTTGAAGTAACTTGTGGTTAAGAATTCTAATTGTAGAAACTCAGTGCTATATATTCTTGAACTTAGTATGTTTTTATTAATGATGAAATTCGTATAGTAAATCTACAAGTATTTTGTGTTTCAGTTCAGTTCAGTTGCTCATTCGTGTCCGACTCTTTGCGACCCCATGAATCGCAGCACGCCAGGCCTCCCTGTCCATCACCAACTCCCGGAGTTCACTCAGACTCACGTCCATCGAGTCAGTGATGCCATCCAGCCATCTCATCCTCTGTCGTCCCCTTCTCCTCCCTCCCCCAATCCCTCCCAGCATCAGAGTCTTTTCCAATGAGTCAACTCTTCGCATGAGGTGGCCAAAGTACTGGAGTTTCAGCTTTAGCATCATTCCTTCCAAAGAAATCCCAGGGCTGATCTCCTTCAGAATGGACTGGTTGGATCTCCTTGCAGTCCAAGGGACTCTCAAGAGTCTTCTCCAACACCACAGTTCAAAAGCATCAATTCTTTGGTGCTCAGCTTTCTTCACAGTCCAACTCTCACATCCATACATGACCACTGGAAAAACCATAGCCTTGACTAGATGGACCTTAGTTGGCAAAGCAATGTCTCTGCTTTTGAATATGCTATCTAGGTTGGTCATAACTTTCCTTCCAAGGAGTAAGCGTCTTTTAATTTCATGGCTGCAGTCACCATCTGCAGTGATTTTGGAGCCCCCCAAAATAAATTCTGACACAGTTTCCACTGTTTCCCCATCTATTTCCCATGAAGTGACCGGATGCCATGATCTTGGTTTTCTGAATGTTGAGCTTTAAGCCAACTTTTTTACTGTCCTCTTTCACTTTCATCAAGAGGCTTTTTAGTTCCTCTTTACTTTCTGCCATAAGAGTGGTGCCATCTGCATATCTGAGGTTCTTGATATTTCTCCTGGCAATCTTGATCCCAGCTTGTGCTTCCTCCATCTCAGCATTTCTCATGATGTACTCTGCATGTAAGTTAAATGCAGGGTGACAATATACAGCCTTGAAGTACTCCTTTTCCTATTTTATGTTTATTGTAGGACAAAGCAAGTGAATAAATATATAGAACTTATTGGGAAACAGGTTTACCATTGTGGGAAAAAGAAGATGAAGTAGAGAAAAAGAAGGAAAAGCCTGTGTTATTACATGTAAATAGGAGGTATCAGTCTGAACAATGGTTTAAACATTTTTGTAACTCTGCTCATTGAAAAAGTTTAGAAGTAACGTCATTCTAGTAATACTGAGCATACGTTATTGTTTCTGAATAACTTTTCCCCATAAAAGGAACTAAGGCTCATTGGAAAAATTCCTGATTCTCACCTCTGGGGGAGGTGAGCTATAAAATGAAACTGGGACATTTCATTTTGCCAGAAAGCAAGAATATGGTTTTTACAAAATTGGGATATTTCAAAAGGACATGGGATTTGAATAGATATTTCTTCAAGCCCATATACAAATGGCCAATAAGCTCCTAAAAAGATGCCCAACATTGTTAGTCATTCGTGAAATGCAAACAAAAAACATAATGAAATACCACTGCACACCCACTAGGATGACTATAGCCTAAACAATAGGAAGTAAGTATTGGCGAGGATATGGAGAAATTCAATTTCTCATATATTGCTGGTGGGATGCAGTAGTGCAGCTACTTTGGAAAACATTCTGGCAGTTCCTCAAAAAGTTAAACATAAGGCTACCTACCATATAACCCAGGAATTCAACTATTAGGTGTATACCCCGGAGAATTGAAAACAAGTGTTCACAGAGAACTGTGTACGTGAATGCTCATAGCAACATACTCACAATAGCTAAAAGCAGAAACAACCCAATGTCCATCAATGAGTGAATGGACAAATAAAATGTGATATATCCATGCAATGAAATATTGTTTAGCTGTAAAAAGCAACGAAGTGCTGACACATGCTGCAACATAGGTGAACCTGGAAAACATGATGGTACATGAAGATGCCAGACATAAAATATCACATATTGTATGATACAATTTATATAAAATACCTAGAATAGGCAAGCCCCTAAAGGTAGAAAATAGATTAGTGCTTTCAGGGGCTGTGGTGAAGAGATAAGGGGGTTAATTACTTAATGAGTGCAGAGTTTCTCTCTTTGGTGATGAAAATGTTCTAGAGTTAGTGGTGATGGTTGCCCAACATTGCGAATATACTAAAACCCACTAAATTGTACACATAATATAGTTTAAATGGTGAGTTTTGTGTTATATAAATTTTATCTCAAAAAAAAAAAAAAAACTCTACGAAAAAGAGCAAGTATCTTAGAACCTGACTGATTTGGGTTCACATCCAGATTTTGCTGTGTCCCAGATGTACGACTGTGTGTCAAGCACTCCATTACTGTGCATGTTTCTTGCTCTGTTATATAGTGGCACCCCACTCCAGTACTCTTGCCTGGGGAATCCCATGGATGGAGGAGCCTGGTAGGCTTCAATTCATGGGGTCGCTAAAAGTCAGACACGACTGAGCGACTTCACTTTCCCTTTTCACTTTCATGCACTGGAGAAGGAAATGGCAACCCACTCCAGTGTTCTTGCCTGGAGAATCCCAGGAATGGGGGAGCCTGGTGGGCTGCCGTCTATGGGGTCGCACAGAGTCGGATGTGACTGAAGTGATTTAGCAGCTCAAATCTAGGGGACACATTGCAGGGGACCCAGACATAACTTTCTGAAGTGCTTATAATATTTGTGTCACCACCCCCCCCAATTAAACTTAAATCTCCTTCTCAAAAGGCAAACCCTCTCCACCTCTGAACTTATTTGGACACTAGGCAGTTAACCAGCACAGTTCACTCCATCTGTAAACACATGCACACTTTTTCTGCTCCCATGTTATGACACCCAGTTTTGTCTTTGAATTATAGTGTCACTTGGCTGATTCCTCTTTTCCTGCCTGCCTTTAAGTTTGGAAGATCTAGTTTGTATTCTCCCTGAGGAGCACTTAGTTTTTAGGGTCAAGTAGCTCCTCCCAGGATATTCATCCACATCTGATTTTCAACCACAGTATAAAAGATCTGGGTCTAAACATGCTATTGACTGGTAGGTATCATCCAGCGTGTATAATTCAAGACCTCACACTCAAGGTGTAACAAATGTAACTCCTTCTCTTCCCAATTTGAACCTTTCTTCAACTTGAACTTCATTTAACAAAAACCTCTATCTACACAATTCTCAAGATAGAACCTGGGACATTGTGGTTTAGTCACTAAGTCGTGTCTGACTCTTGTGACCCTATGGACTGTAGCCTGTCAGGTTCCTCTGCCCATGGGATTCTCCAGGCAAGAATACTAGAGTGGGTTGCTATTTCCTTTTCCAGGAGATCTTCCCAACCAAAGAATCAAACCCGGGTCATCACAGGCAGATTCTTTACGGACTGAGCTACAAGGGAAGCGGGACATGATGGTAGACATTCTTCTATGAATCACAATTACATCATATTAGTCAAGTCTGTGTAGTTTTCATGTCGAATATAAAATTCATCTAGCTTTACTTAGAGATGCCAAACAAACATTCACTTAAATATTGAACAGACACATTATAGCAGAGGTTGAGAAACTAGATTCTGAAATCAGATAGAAATGACGATTTTACCACTGTAGTCCTATTAGTAACCCACCTGAATTTCAGTTTCCTTGTCAGTAAAATAGGATAACCCACATCCTACAGTATTTTGGTGAGGAATGAATGAGATGATACATATAAAAATTAGCATAGCATAGTACCAGTACATAGCAAGTAACCTGTTCAGGAAATCTTGTACTTACTAAGTTTGACCCTTTCCATTGCAGAAAATGTTCTGAGTCTTATTCCTTTCTCTTGGTCTTAGAGGTTCTTACACTATATTTGGTATATGGGAGGGTGACCAGATAAAGTCTTTCCTGGTGGTTCAGTGATAAAGAATCCCCTTGTCAATGTAGGAAACCCAGGTTCAATCCCTGGGTCAGGAAGATCACCTAGAGTAGGAAAATCACCCGGTATTCTTGCCTGGAAACCACGGACAGAGTAGCCTGGCAGGCTACAGCCCATGGGTTTGCAAAGAGTCGGACATGACTTAGCAACTAAAACAAAAAGAGCAAGGCCAAGCATTAGAATGAAAGCAGTCTTGTTGAAGTCCCCTGGCAATGTGCAGAATACTGACCAGGCAAAGTCGTCATCAGTGAATGCTGACTAGAGGAAAGGCTAGTATAACATATCCCAATGAATCAGCTCGACTGTTTCCCTGGGAACATGAACAGAACTCATCTCAGGGGACCTGAGTCTTCCTGGGTGGAGGTTTTTCCTCTTTTAGGACATGCCACCATAGTCAGTTCTTGGTTTCTGGGAACTCTTATTAACTAGTATTCATCAGCTTCTCCTCAAATGTGTGATCTAATTTTAGACTGGTGTAGTGATTTTCAACCTTGCTTCCAAACTGCAATCATGTGGGAAGATATAAGAAAGCCTGATGCCTGGCCTTAACTTCCAAACAGTTAAATCAGGATCTCTAGAGATCAGCAGATGGGACTCTAAGATATCAGTATTTTTTTAAACCCCTGAGGTGATTCAAAGATGCAACCAAGGTAGTGAACCACCAGTCTACAGTCTTGCAAGAAAAAATGTGGTCTGTGGCAAGCAACATCCATATCAACTGGGAACCTTTTAGAAATGTACAATTTTAGCCGAATCCCCAGACCTCCTGATTCAGAATCTACCATTTTCACAAGACATTTGAATGATTTATATTTGAGAAGCACTGGTTTAGAACAATGATTCTCAATTCTGGCTACACATTAATATTAGTTGTAAGATCAGATGTTTGGAACAGATTTGAGAAGACAGGGAAATATGACTCAGGAAAGAGGGCCCAAGGGAAGGAGAGATGGGACAGAGTCAGCATATTGAATGATGCGAAGAATCCAAAGATGTCTCAGTATATTGGAGGGTGCAGAGGATCATATTTTTTAAAAATTTATTTATATTTAATTGGAAGATAATTGCTTTTCAATGTTGTATTGGTTTCTGCCATATAGCAACATGAATCATTCATAGTTATATGTGTGTGTGTGTGTGTATATATATATATATATATATATATGTCTCCTGCTATTTTTCTTAATTTATTTATTTTAATTGGAGTCACTTTCGATTTGTGGTAGATAACCTCCAAGTGGATTGCCAGTGATCCGTACCTCCTGGTATTTGGATCCTTATGTGATCTCCTCCCACACTGAATTAGGACCACAATGGAAATGATGGTGCTAGTTTCAAGGTTGTTGTTCAATTGCTAAGTCATGTCTGACTCTGTGACACCATGGACTGCTGCATACCAGGCTTCCCTGTCCTTCACTGTCTCCTAGAGTTTGCTCAAACTCATGTCATTGAGTCAGCGGTGCCATCCAACCATCTCATCTTCTGTCACCCCCTTCTCCTGACTTCAGTCTTTCCCAGCATCAGGTTTTTTTTCCAATGAGTCAATTCTTTGCATCAGGTGGCCAAAGTATTGGAGTTTCAGTTTCAGCATCAGCCCTTTCAATGAATATTCAGGACTAATTCCTTTAGGATTGACTGGTTTGATCTCCTTGCAATTCAAGGGACTCTCAAGAGTCTTCTCAAACACCACAGTTCAAAAACATCAATTCCTCGGCATTTAACCTTCTTTATATTCCAACTCTCACATTCATACATGACTACTGGGAAAACCATAGCATTGACTACAAGATTAAGTAATAAAAGACAATGCGCCTTCTGATTTGGCCACTTGGACCCCTTGCTCCTGGGAAAGCCAGCTGCTATACTGTGATAACACCCAAGCAGGCCCATGGACAGACCCATGTGGAGAAAAACTGGGGTCCCCTTCAACATTGCTAGCTCTGGGAGTGAGTAAGCCATCTTAGAACTAGGCCTTCCAGTTCTGGCTGAACCTTCAGGTGAAGGCAACCCTAACCAGTATCTAACTGCAGCTGCCTGAGAAACCCTGAGGAAGAAATGCCCTTTAGAGCCCTGACAAAATTCTTTATATACAGACACTGTGGCACAATCGGTGATTGTTTCACACCACTAAGTTTTGGAATAATTCATATTATACCAATAGATAATTGCAACAGGGTTTGGTACATGGCAGTGAGATGTTGATACAACAAAACCCTAAAATATGGCAGTGGATTTGGAACAAGAAGATAGGCAGAAGTTGCAAGAACCTTGAGAAGATTATTAAGGTCCTGGGGAACCCTGCTAGTGAGACCTTAAGGGAAAGTGAAGAAAACATTGCTCAAAGTTAGAGGAAAGAGTTTCCTTTCTTCTAACAGTGATCCTTGTTATGTAGTGGTAGCAAACTTTGTGCCATCACCTATGATAACATGGAAAGTCAAAAATGCAGCTAATGAATTGGATGATATAGCTAAAGAGTTTTCCAGACAGGATATTGAATGCACTACTTGACTTCTTTTTGACACTTATAGTAAAATGTAACAGGTAAACTAAAGAAACTACTGTAAGTATGAAAGAGCTAGTAATTATTACGTTTGAAGAAAAGGCTCTCACTCTAAGATTCTTAAATTAAGAAAAGATTTCAGAGCAGACTATACCCAAAATGAGACTATAAGACACTTTGTTAAGAGCTCAGAAAGATCTGAGGTGGTACATTTGAGAGCCATTCTATCTCTCTGTTAAATAATAGGACTAAGACCCTCACAATCTTTTTTTTTCCTACAAAATTATCTATTTAGTGTCTACAATATATTTAAGACTCTGATTGGTGGGCACCTGACTACAAAAGCAAACAAAAGTGGAGAGGGGCCTCTTGCATTCATGGAGTTCACACAGGAAGAATTACAGTGAAGTGTCTAACAATCTTTAGGGCACTGTTCTTCACCAAAGTAGAGAGGGCTTATCTTGAAGAGATTACTGAGTATGCTTTTGTTGGGAAGATTATAAATTGATTGACAATAAATGTACAATTTTTTTAAAAAAATTATATCACTTTGGACTGAAAGGGACAGAGAAAGCACTAAATGAAAAGACCATTTGATCTCCAAATATCTACAGGTAGGAAATAAGATGCAAAAACTACAAACTGCAAACCCAGGGTACCTTTTTATATAGAGAAGGAAGGCTGACTTGGGGGCTGAAAAGGTGAAACCAAGAATTTAGAGGGCAGAACCAAGAATCATTGGGCTTCCCAGGTGCTGCTACTGGTAAAAAACAAAAACAAAACAAAACCTGTCCACCAGTGCAAGAGACAAGAGATGCAGGGCCGATCCCTGGATTGGGAAGATCCCCTGGACTAGGATATGCCAACCCATCCCAGTTTTTTTGCCTGGAGAATCCCATGGACAGAGAAGTCTGGTGGGCTACAGTCCATAGGGTCACAAAGCATCTGACATGACTGAAGTGACTTAGCACACTGCATGCCCCAAGAATCATTCCCAGGCAGTAGGACCAAGACCTAATTGAGGAACTAGCAATATGTGCTTGGCTGGATTTCAGAATTGCTATGGACCTGTGACTCCAGTGTGCCTCCAATTTCTCCTCTTTTTGACCTGATGGGTCGTAGTGACTCTCCTAAACTTGTCCACTTGATGCATATTGGGTGTATGGAGGGGGGCAGATAAATTAGTTTTGGTTTATAGTTCCTCAAACTGAGAGAAACAGTACTAGAGAGAAACAGTACTTAATGAACCATACCTGAGGCATCTCATCCACACCTGGTCCTGATCTACACAGTGAGATTCTGGACCTTGAACTTGGCTCTAATATTGTCATAGGACATCTTTGGGCAACATATGAATGTATATTGCATGTGAGTGGGGTGCAAAATGTTATGGCCAGAGCGTGCACTGTGGCGGATGATACTTACTTTCCATATGCTCTCTTACGATGTGACCAACATTCCACCCGAAGAGGTGGATGCAGATATTTCTTCCCCATGAATTGGGCTGGTAACTGCTCCAGGTAATAGAATATGCTTGCTCCTTGGAAGAAAAGCTATGACCAACCTAGACAACATATTAAAAAGCAGAGATAGTACTTTGCCAACAAAGGTCCATCTAGTCAAAGCTATGGTTTTTCCAATAGTCATGTATGGATGTGAGAGTTGAACTATAAAGAAAGCTGAGTGCCAAAGAATTGATGCTTTTGAACTGTGGTATTGGAGAAGACTCTTGAGAGTCCCTTGGACTGCAAGGAGATCCAACCAGTCCATTCTGAAGGAGATCAGTCCTGAATATTCATTGGAAGGGCTGATGCTGAAGCTGAAACTCTACTACTTTGGCCACTTGATGCCAAGAACTGACTCATTTGAAAAGACCCTGATGCTGGGAAAGATTGAAGGTGGGAGGAGAAGGGGATGACAGAGGATGTGATGGTGGGATGGCATCACTGACTCAATGGACATGAGTTTGAGTAAGCTCTGGGAGTTGGTGATGGACAGGGAGGCCTGGCTTGCTGCAGTACATGGGGTCATGAAGAGTCCAACACGACTAAGCAACTGAAGTGAACTGAACTGAAAAGTAATACTGTGGGACTTTGAAGACTGGGTCAGAAGGTTTTACAGTATATCCTGGCCCTTTCTCACTCTTGGGAAGTTTATCTTTGGTTCTCAGCCTCCATGCTGTAAGAAAGCACAAACTAGCCATGTAGATGGAGAAACCACATGAGGCTCCTAACCAACAGCATCAAAGCCAGACCTTTGACTGAGTGAGCCTTCAGATGATACCAGTCCCCAAATTCCATGTCTTCCAGCTCCACATTGTAGAGCAAAAACATCTTCTCCCTCTTCTTCTCCATACAAATTTCCAATCCATAAATATTTAAGGATAATACATGGTGTCTTACCCTACCATACTCTGGAGTGATTTGTTGCACAATCATAATAATGCAATATAGTTCTTCACTCTGTTTATTTTGGGCATCTTGAGTTGAGACTCTAGGAAGTAAAGCATGACTCTGTAGCTTTCAGTTATAGCAAAGGTTCTTACCTGAACTCTAAAACTCTCTACCCCTTACTCAAACATTTACAATAGTACAGGGGAGCTGAAGTTATTTGGGAAAATAAGTTACTTGGGAAAAGAAAGCATATAATTAAAAGAAAGCATATAATTAAAAATTTGGTCCAAATAACCTTGTGTTTTAAGTAATGAAAGAATGGAGCAAATAAAGATATTATTTTTATAAAGAGATCTATGCAGAATAGGTGACAATGTCAGAATATGAAAGCAAGATTTAGCATAGTGAAGGCTTCTTTCAATAATTTAGTGATGATTATAGAGATGAAAGGAAATGTACAAGAAGCTTTTTTGTTTGTTTCTTTTTCCACAGAGGGCAGGCCATGAGGGAATGTGATGGAAACTGGAGCAGCAGGAATTTAGGTCATAAATTAGGAAGCATTTCCTGACTCTAAGAGTTGTGAAATACTGAATATGTTAATCAGATCCATTGTGTCATCTAATAAAATTTAAAGAAACATTTATGTAGCTTTCTATTTAATTGAAAAATTACCTTGCAGTTCTATAGCATTGAAATTTTGTTAAGTATATTGCATGTAAAGAATTTATTGACAAAAATAATTTTAGGTTAAGGTGTTGGTTCCTCATTAGTTTTTTGCAATGGCAAGCTGTACCCACACATCCTAGTCCATCATAAAAGTCTTGAATCTTTAATTTTATGGTAAGTGGTATAGTGGAAAGCACAATATGTACAGAGTCAAAAGTTCTAGTTTCTCCCTCTCTTTGTCATTGGTGAGCTCTGTGATCTTGGTTAAATCATTTAGCTTCTCACAATTTTGGTTTCTTTACACATAAAGCATCAAAAATACCTGCTCTATTGCCTCAGAGGGCTGCTGTACAAATCAAACGAAATAATAAATGTTCCATGCTCTATGTATAGTAGACAGAAAGGGAGAACTGCTCGTAGACTGGAGTGGAATCAGACTGGATGTGGCCTGAAAACTTAAATATATTGATGATTAATTCATGATTCTTAAAACTGTAGATGTCTTCTTTAACAGATTCACATCTAGCTTATAAATCCCTCAGTCACATTTATAGTCTGAAATAAGCACAGATTAGGAACTCTGAAAATATGAACCTGATGCTTATTTTTCAGTGTGATTTGGGGACAAGTCAAACATAGTCTGTCATCTGAAAATGGGGAAAAGAATGATGATATATGACTTACAGGGTTAATAAGCAGTTTAAGTAATAAAACACATCTAAAAATGCCTCCCCAGTTGAACTATGAATTTTATTTATAATTTCCTTGATATTTAAAAGAAGGGGAGCATGGTGTGTGTTGAAGCAGCCTGCTTCATTGGTGAACAGATGTCATCATTGAGAGGTCCTCAGATCATAACAAAATTAATTTTCCTAAAACTTCCAAGTATTGGTCTTTCTTCTGCCTCTTGGAATCAGTGACTAAAAATACTACTTCCTCCACAACATAGTACTTCAAAATATTTGGAGACAGCTATCATGTTTCTTTACCCACTCCAGTGTTCTTGCCTGGAGAATCCCAGGGACAGGGGAGCCTGGTGGGCTGCCGTCTATGGGGTCGCACAAAGTTGGACATGACTGAAATGACTTAGCAGCAGCAGCAACATCATGTTTCTTTAAGCTTTCCTCTCAAGACAAAAATACCCATTTTCCTCAAAAGTTCTTTATATAAATGGATATATCTAGATTTTCTCTGGATATTCTCCAGGATTCCTTCAGACATGTGGTGTCTAGGATGGGGCAAAATTTTCCAGATGTGATCAGACCAGCATATATCGTCTCCATTGAACTGGTCTTTAACTACCTCTTTTTTGTTTAGATTTATTTTGGGCACTACAGCAATAATTATAGTACCATTAATGAATGCTTACTACATACCGTGAAAGTGAAAGTGAAGTTGCTCAATCGTTTCCGACTCTTTGCGACCTTATGGAGCCTGGTAGGCTCCTCTATCCATGGGATTCTCCAGGCAAGAATACTGGAGTGGTTTGCCATTTCCTTTACCATGGGATCACTACATACCATGCACACTACTAATTCTATTCTAAAAACTTTTGAACCAGGAATTGTTTTTCCTATTGTATTGACAGTTTAGAATTAATCTATAAATCAGTGTGCATTCTGTCAATGTATTCATCAAGCACACTGATGAAACAGAGTTGATTGGACAGACCACTAGAGATCTCTCTCCATGGTGACCGTTCCAGAAATTGATACCTCTTGGATCTGGTTGTCCAACCACTATAAATTCAGTGTAACTGTATTTTCATCCAGCCTGTGTTCCTTCATCTTGCCTAGAACAATAACATGAGAAATCTTAAGAAATACCAGGTTAGAGTTAGATAAGTGATGTCTGTGATGTACTTTTTATTTCCAGGCTAATGACTCATGTTGATTAATGGTTAATCAGATAAAGTGTTTATAAATGACAACAAATATATTGAAATTTTCATCATTGCTATAAAATCACAGAAGAATGCTTGCAAAATATTCAACTCCAGCTATAAAATGCTTTTCATTATAGAAATTATGTTTTAATTGTTATAAACTATAATCCAAATTCAGTGAAACTCCTGTTATTATAATTTTAACCATGTTTAGAAATTATAGGTGTGGGAGGCAATAACAATTTTCACTTTGTGACATTTTCATAATGATACTAAAAATATTTTCAAAAAGTTAACAGCATTATAAAGATGTGAAAATTCATGCAATTATGAAAAACGTGCTACCAAAATGATTAAATATTTTACTTATTAAAAATGTTGCATAAGTTTGAATTAAACATAACAGATCTTTTATCTTTCAGGTTTTGAACTCTTTTTATCTGGACTAATCTATGCCTCTTTGGTCATTCATTCATTCATTTTTCATCTAGCAAGTAAATTATATTAGCAAATAGTGTACTTGTACTTGGAAGGTCTCATAATGTATTAGATCTGCTTCCTGTCTTTATTAAGTGTCAGGAATATCCTATAATTCAGTAAGGAATAGAAGTGTATAAATTATTAAAAGTAGATAATGAATGATAAGTTCTATGAAAATAATTTAGATTGAAGATAGAAAGATCAGTTTTGGACAAGATAATCGGCAATATTTCATGAAGTAAGAATATAAGCTGAACCTGGAAATCAAGTGATATTTCAATATTTCAGGATGTGATGAAGAGTATCTAAGACTGAGGATAGTATTCCCATTCCTGTCCATTTTCATTTTGATGATGCTTATTTAAGCCCTAAAGGTAGCAGAGGAAAAATGTGATCCTTTTCCTGATCAAGAGTGGAATGGTATCTTAGTGAAATACAGAGCACACGAGGACAGTGTCTTTTGGAACACCTGGTTAAGTCCAAGATAGTGTGCTATAAATTGAGTTAACGAAAGAAAAGAAATAAATCTATAGCATAGCCATGACTAAGGAAAATCTTGTAAGATGCCAGATGAAAGTATTTAAGTCCAGGTATTCTCCTACATTGACCCACATTGGACATTATCCATCATTTTAATTCTGGCCAATCTGAGGTGACCCTCCAGGGATAGCTGGGTAGGTCTTTCCCCTAAGGTCAGCATATCAACCAAATTGGGAGACAGAACAACATGCCACATGAAAACATGGTGCCTCAGAAAACAGGACCAAACAGTGGAAGGTCTGATTTGTTTCTGGTTTGAATTGAAACAGTGATGAATGTTAAGGGAAGTTTATTATTTAAGGTGGTGAAGGATCATGGGTTACAGTAGTCATTTGTTGCATAATATTTATGATTGGAAGGGAATTCTTTTTATTACACTGTGATCACTCAAAAACATGAAGTTTCCTCAGATTTTCATTCTTTGGAAGGAAAAATTTTAAATGACCCATTTCCCCCTGGTATTGTGTCATTTTGTCAAACAAACAACACTGAAAGTATTTTTCCTCCTCCTCATCCAATCACCTGTGCCAATCATGTTCCAGTTAGAAAAGAGAAACCACTCTAAGTGTTTTAAACAGATGCAATTTCATACAAAGACTTACTTAGAGGGCCAATGATAAACTGGGCATCTAAAGAGGGAGCATAAGGCAATCTAGACCTTAGCAGAAGCAGAAAGTGCTGCCAGACTGAGGCTTACAGGATAAAGAGAGGGGGCATTGACATTAAAGATGAGATGCTGGAAGCCAGAACTATAATAGGTTAGCCTGGTGGGAAATGGAGCCACAAGGAAACGCCTCACCAGACTTCAGAGGTGGAGCAGAGGAGCTACTGCTGGTACATGGCCCAAAGCAGACAGTAAGGGGAGGGAAGACCCTGGCTTCTCCCCTCCTTCCACCACCTCATCTTGCAACAATTCTTCCAATGTTGAACATATTTTGGAAACAGAGGAAAAGGGATACAAAGATATGTAGTTCCTTGTAATGCAGAGAAGGGCAGAGAGATGTGGAGGAAGGATCCAAGAGCAAAAAGCAAGCCCACAACTCAGAGACTATCAATGTTGACATGACTTCAGCTACCTTGTATGCATAAATAAAATAAAATGTTTACACTAAATGAATGTCGTATAAACATATATTTTGGATTCAACAAGTTACCTCCTACTGTACACACTGTAATGCAGTTTCTTTTTTCTCTTTCACACATATTACAAGCATCATTCCACATTGCCACATGCACATCATTATTTTTAACAACTGCATAATGTTCCATTGTGTAGATGGACTATAATGTATTTAACCAGCTCTCCTCAAGGGTCATTTGAACTATTTTTAATTTTTCATGATTGCAAACAGTGCCAGATCAAAGATACGTGTAAAATTGCTGCATCACCAACTCAATGGACATGAGTTATGAGCAAGCTCTAGGAGATAGTGAAGGACAGGGAAGCCTGGCATGTGGCAGTCCATGGAGTTGCAAAGAGTCAGACATGACTGAGCGACTGAACGACAATAACACTTATATCATAGGATATATTTCTAAAAGTGGAGTTTTGATGAAGGATATGCACTTTTAAATTTTTGATAGCTATTTCCACAAACCCTTCCTAATGTTGGTAGTAATTTGTATTCAAATTAAGATTGCATGAAAGAAGTTGTTAATTAATCATTTCATCCAATATTATATATTATCAATCTTTGTCAATTTGATAAGTAGATATATGTGCATGTGTATTGAAGTCTGTGTCTGTATATGTTAGTATCTGTATCTGTGGAATGGCTATAGCTGCATTCATATATTATGTTTGTGATGATTATGCTGATATCTATATATGTCTGTGACTATGTCTTTGCTGATATATCTATGTAAATATAGTGGAGTTTCATTATTCATGGATTCTATATTTGTAAATTTTCCCTCTTGATGAAATTTATTTGTAACTCCCAAATCAATACCTGCAGTACTTTTCTGATCATTTGGGGACATGTAAAAAGTAGTGAGAAAATTCAAGTCATGCTACACACATGTTCCCTGCTGAGATCAAGCAAGGTGGTACTGTGTTCTTGTTTCAACTCTCAAGTGTAAATGTATTCTTTTCACAGTCTATTTAGTGCCTTTTTGGGTAATTTTTATCTTTTTTCTTGGTGATTTTGCTGCTCAAAATGGCCCCCATGCATAGAACTGAAGTACAGGTTAGTGCTTCTAAATATGAGAAAGCTGCGATGGTGCCTTATGGAGAAAATATGTGTATTAGATAAATATCGTTCAGACATGCGTTATAATGCTCTTGGCCATAAGTCCAATGTTAACGAGTCAGTAATATATATTAAATAAATTGTCTTTGAACAGAAAAACACATAAATCAAGGTTATGAATTGATTAGTTGATGAAAATGGTATAAACAGAGCCTTGTAAGACCCTAACCCTGGATTTCCCTTAAGAGAATGCTAAGAGTATTTAGTAACATTACTTATGGGGACTTTACAGCTCATAACTAATGCAAATAACGGGAATCAATTATATCCATATCTATGGCTCTATCAATCTTTCTATATCTTCAGTTTAATAAATATTTATCAAGTGTCTCTTGTGAAATAGGCATTGGGGTTAAAATGTTAAGTGAAAACACCAAAAACACAAACAACAAAATTAAAAATAGATAAACTGAACTACATCAAAAATTAAAAAAAAAAAAAAGAGTATTTCAAAGGAGAGAAAAGGAAACCCTTCCCTTACCCTTGTGTATTACTGTTTGGGAATGTAAAATGATGCAGCCACTGTGGAAAACAGTATGAAAATCTCAGTCGTGTCTAATTCTTAGTGACCCCCTGGACTGTAGCTCACCAGGCTCCTCTGTCCATGGAATTTTCCAGGCAACAATACTGGAGTGGGTTGCCATTCTCTTCTTCTCCAAGACTTATATGAGCCAGCAATTCCACTTCTGAATATGTATTTCAAAGAACTGAAAGCAGGAGCTCGAAGATATATTTGTATACCCATGTTCATAGCAGCATTATTCACAGTAGCTAAAAATGTAAAGATAACAATCAATTTCTTTCTTCCCTTGTCCATGGTGGACAATAATAATCAGTCATGAAAACGAAGTCCAACTTTGGGATTCTGCTTACCAGGATGATCTAGAACAGCAAACGTTTTGTAAAATGGTCACACAGTGCATATTTTATGTTGGTGGACAGCACCGTATCTGTTGGAACTCCTTGTCTCTACCATCATAGTGCATTTTGTAGCACAAATGCAGACATAGACGCTTTATAAACAAATGGCCCAGACTGCATTCCAATAAAATAAAATATTTAGAGAACCTGGTGGCCAGCCTTTAGGCCACAGCTTGTTGACCCCAGGTCTGGAGAGCTACCACGATTCAATCAAAGTTAGCACATCAGAATTAACCTGCTTGCTGTTCTTGCTTCTCAGGCAGCTTTAATATGCCTGACCTTTTTCATGTTCAATTTAACCACACAACTGAAGCTAAATGGATCTTCCACCTTCCAATTTCAGCTCAGGGCTTTGTTAATTTTGTTTTCTGTCAGAGATAGTTTTTACCATTCTGAACCTCAGTTTCTCACTCGGTAAAATAATTTAACAGTACAGGGTTACTGCAAGAGTCAAATGAGAAAATGTAGATAAAAGCATTTGTAAATCATAAGATACTCAAGTATTTGAATGAAATATACTTTTTAGGTGATGTAGCTTATAAAGTTTATTTTGAGAAATGTTTTCTGCTAGATAAAATTCACAGTATTTCTTTATGACAGTCCACTTTTTTTGTCTTTCTTTTGTTTTAAAACGTCTTTATTGCAGCTAAAAGGTAAGAGACCTATCTAAAATTGAATGGAAGGAATTTTTGACCTCTTATGGCTTTTATGATACTTCTTTCTTTAAAAATCTTGATCCAATGCAAGTTCGTGTTGGGGAAAATAAACCATTGTACCAAAATTCCCAGCTGGAATCCATGCATTTCAGTCCTAAACAGATTATCAAGTCAAGAAATACAGTGTGTTACCAATGAAGCAAAGAGCAATGTTTGCGCTAGACTGAAATCCAGGTTATCTGAATAAGAGCCCAACACAAGTGCAATAAATGCATAAAGAAAAATTGGTAAGAAAGTTGAAGAAAAACATGAGAGTAATGATCTGACCTATTGAGAGAATGAATGTGTACATCTAATTGTCAAAATGTCTGCTAATTGATAGTTTCCAATCTTTGATTGATATGAATAGTGAACAAAGTAAACTGTTGGCTCAAGATACTTGATATGCTTAGTTAATGAGATCTACAATAATAATACATTTTCTGGATGATGGAAGGATAACCTTTTATATAGCATTTTTAATTAAATTCTTTAAATGGAAAAAAGTTGAATAAAGATCACCTTCCTATAATGAACACTACTCCTTTAACGAACACAGTTTGAGAGTTTATTAATGAATTGCAAATCTGTGATTTACTGGCTTGAGTCTCTTCAGACCCTAATAGATGTATATAAACTAAAATCTTGAATACTTTCCTGACTTACTTACTTTATAAACATTTTTTGGAAGAAAACAGTTGAATCCCTATGATCTTTGAGGAGTATCACTGCTTATTGAAGCAAATTATAAAATATTTTCCTCCAAACTTATTTTTTCTTAGCTAAACTACAGTGATATCTCTTTTGTCTTCAACTTGTTAGTAGCATTTGGAATATTACCATCACAACAGCAGTAACTGTTTGCTTCTTTTTTGGTTTTTGACTCAATTTCTCTTTTGTATTAATTCTTTGCTTTGGGGAATAAGGATTGAGACTTCTCATGAGCACAGTATCCTGTTCTTTTCCAAGGGGAATACTTTGCATGAGCAAAACTCTGGAGCTGTTGCCATGAATGACAGAAGGCAAGTTATGTTTTTGCAAATAAGGAACAACAATTAGACTTTGTGTCTTCAACTCTTCCCAGGCTTGGTCTTTGACATTTTCCCTTCCAACTCCCTATTTCATCATGGTTCTGGAGAATGAAAGGTTCTAAACTTTTAAATTTCTGTTGAGCTTATCTTTAGTCCCTAGAGTGAGTTTTGCAGTGCTCTATATTATAGCAGAAAGAGCTAAAGACAGGATAGGTTTCTAATTTTAGAGACTGGGGAGATTTCTGAATGTCTGCAGGCCTCAATTTTCTAACCTTTTAAAGACCAATGGTACTAACCTTGTCTACCACACAAACTTGTTATGTGTGTGGAAAAAAAACTTTGCCAACTATGAAATATACATATTGGCAGCATTTTAATTATTAGGAAAGTTAAGCTGTGGGCCTCAATAAAAATAAGTTACACATAAAGGTGTTTTCTATTTTGTAAAGAGACTCTATCAATATTCAACTCTGATAAGGAAGGGGATAATTTATTCAATATGTAGTCTATAGACAAGAGCAACCTTTTTGATCAAGCTAGGGGAAGGAAAGCAAATTCATTTCTGTAGATCGCCTACTTGCATTTCCCTCCCTGTGCATTCTGAAGTGTTCTGTTTTGATTTAGTTTTGGAGAGGGGACACGACATTTACAAGAATAGAAAAGCAAGAAGAGACAAAAGCACAGTGAGATAGGGACTTCCCTGGTCTTCCAGTGGCTAACACTCTGTGCTCGCAATGCAAGGGGCCAGGGTTCAATCCCTGGCCAGGGAACTAGATCCCACATGCTGCAACTAAGAGTTTGCATGCTGCAACTAATGATCCTGTGTGCGGCAACTAAGACCTGGAGCAGCCAAATAAAGAAGTTTTTTTTTTTTTTTTTTAAGATTAAGATTGAAAAGGCACAATAGGATAAGTTAAGAAAAGATGAGGAGCCTGAAAGAAAGCTATGAGGAAAACCCATGGTATTTCATGCCATCACTAACATTTTCACAGTGTATGAATCTGCTTTATTACACCAGTACAGGGGTCAGCAAGCTGGAGCCTGGTGCCTGTTTCATAAATGCAGTTTTGTTAGCATATAGCCCTGCCATTTTTGTTTCTGTATTGTCTCCGGCTGCTTTTGCATTGCAGGGGCAGAGTTGAGTTGTAGCAACAAAAGCCAGAGGACCCAGGAAGCCTAAACTATTTACTCTCCGATCCTTTACAGAAAACATTTGCCCAGCGCTGCTCTAAGAGGAAATATAAGTGCTGGGTTGGGCCCAGAGGGAGCAATCTGCATCACTGCATCACTGTTGAATGCTTTTTGTGGTTTTAAAATATTTATTTGACCATGCTGTGCAGCATGTGCTTATCTCAGTTCCCTGGCCAAGGATAGAACCTGTGCCCCCTGCACTGGGAGTGTGGAGTCTTAGCTACTGTACTGCCAGGGAAGTCCCAAATATTTTAACCTAGTTTTTTGTTTTGTTTTGTTTTCTAAGAACCACTTCCTTCCCTCCCCTTTTCCCACTATACACAGATATATAGATGTGTGTGTGTGTTTGAGAGAGAGAAATAGTTCAAGATAGGCGGTTGGTAGTTGGCAATGTTACGCAGGCCAACACCCTTTTATGAAAACAATGAAATTATAGTAAGTGCACCATCTTAATGCCATCAGTTTGAGCTATTGTCTAGAGGAGTAGGCCTTTTCTTAGCTACAAAACAGACTCCATGCCTGCTTGTAGGTAAAGTTTTGTACAAAGAGCAACATTAGTTCTAAGACTTGATTTTATTGTATATCAGATAGTATGGAAGTAAGGAAGTTGAGAAGAGCACCCTGATGCTTGCTGAATGACCAAGATGATTTTGGTCTGTTTTCATGTGAGATGTGTCTGACAAAGAGATGAAATGATGAGTGTCAAATCATTTAAGATTAGCTACACAGGAAATACATATTAATAGATATGAAAGAGAGAATCATGAGTTTAGAGCAGCGGTCCCCAAGCTTTCTGCCACGAGGGAGCAGTTTCACAGAAGACAATTTTTTCCACAGACTGGGGTTGGAGAATGGTTTTGGGGTGATTCAAGTGCATTGCATTTATTGTGCACTTTATTTATATTATTATTTCATCAGCTCCATCTCAGATCATCAGGCATTAGATCTTAGAGGTTGGGGCTCCTGGTTTAGAGGACTAGCTCTCAGAGTGGTAAGAAAATAAGTTAATTACAGCTCAGGTAAATTACCATTATTGGCCTAGTTCACTAACCCCAGTGCTGTGTCCTTCTGGTAGAAGAAAAGAGTAGTGCAGTTTTCTTGTTAATCTGTTTACAAATAGAGATCTTGGAGAATGTTTCGTTGCATCATTTTAGGATCTAGTCATCTCTCCCAGGAAATCAGTCCTGAATAGTCATTGGAAGGACTGATGCTGAAGCTGAAACTCTAATACTTTGGTCACCTAATGTGAAGAACTGACTCATTGGAAAAGACCCTGCTGCTAGGGAAGATTGAAGGCAGGAGGAGAAGGGGACGACAGAGGATGAGATGGTTGGATGGCATCACTGACTCAATGGACATGAGTTTGAGTAAACTCCGGGAGTTGGTGATGGACAGGGAGGCCTGGCATGCTGCAGTCCATGGGGTTGCAAAGAGTCGGACACAACTGAGTGACTGAACTGACTAACTGACATCTCTCCCAAGTCTTTAGAATACACAGGATAGCAATGGTTTGAAAGAAAGACTATTTTTAAAGAATCTTCTGGTTGGAGAAGGGGGAAAGACGTTTTTAGCTTAATGAGGTTCAGGAGCTCTACTAGCAGATTAACTTGGCTGTGAAAAAGTTTTTATCTTGCAATTTTGTTATTACTCCAACTTTTAATGTTTTAACATTGAAATAATTTCAAGCAATTTAAAAGTGGTAATATTAGTACAAATAACTCTTATCCATACCTAATCTTCACCCAGGTTCACTATTAATCATTTGCCACTCATGCTTCCTCTCTCTCTCTGTCTCTTTATGTCTATATATGGATAACGATTTGCTGTTTATAGACATCATTCCTCATCTTCCCTAAACATTTCACATTTCACTGTGTGATCTTTATGAACAAAAATATCATCTTATATAATCACAGTTTAATGATCAAAATCAGGATATATAACACTGATACTGTCCTGTCAGCTAACTGCATTCATATTAAAATCGCCCTGATTGTTTCAATAGTGTTCTTTATAACAACTTTTTTTTTTTCCTGTCCAGGATCCAATCCTGGATCAGATTTTGTATTCAGTTGTCATGTTTCTTTGGTTCCTTTAATTTGCACAGTTCCTAAGGCTTACTTTATCTTTCATGATGCTGACATTTTGCAGAGTTAAGACCAGGTATTTTGTAGAGTGTCCTTCAATATTCAGTTGTCTAAATTTTCCTCCTGATTAGATTTAGGATCTGTATTTTTGGCAGGCATACTATATGTGAGTTGTGTTTTGCTAGTGCATTATATGAGGAGGCACACGATATTGGTTTAATTACTGCTCATGTTGATTTTGATCACTTAAATATGGTGATTCCTGCCAGGTTTCTCTATGATATTGTTACCATTTCCTCATTATAGTTATTAAGTAATATGGGAGAGACTTTTAAATATATCTGTGTGTCCTGTTATCTCTCAAAATTTCATTCATTAATTTTAGCATCCATTGATATTTTATTTGAATATTGGATACTTAAAACTGCCCCCAAATATTAACTTTTACTCCATCATTCTTCATATACTTATCAGTTAATATTCTAACATAAGGAGGCGCTGTACCTTTCTCTGTCTACTATAATTATAGACCCATAACTACTTATTTTATTAAAAAGATTATATGGACTTCCCTTGTAGTCCACTAGTTGAAACTCCATACTCCCAATACAGAGTGTGCCGGTTTGATCCCTGATCAGGGAATTAGATTCCACATGCCATAGAGTTTGGCCAAAGCATTTTTTTTTTAATTTTAAACTTTAGTGTTGTTGTTGTTGCATCTTTATTACTAATAATGCTAAATTATGTGTATACATGTACACACAGAAAATGGAATATCATTCAGCCATACAAAATAATTGAAATATTGCTATTTGAGGCAAGATGGATGGACCTAAAGTTTATCATACTGAGTGAGATAAGCCAGACAAAGAAGTGTAAATATTATATGATAACACTTATGTGTGGAATCTAAAAATAATACAAGTGAGCCTATTTATAAAACATAAACAGACTCACAAACATAGAAAACAAACTGTGGTTACCAACGGGGAAAGAGAGGGTAAGATAAATTAGGAGTGTGGGATTAACAGATGTTGTTGTTGTTGTCATCACCAAGCCATGTTAGACTTTTTGTGACCCCATGGACTAAAGCAAGCCAGGCTTCTCTGTCTCTCACCATCTCCTAGAGTTTGCCCAGGTTCATGTCCAGTGAATCAGTGATGCCATCCAACTGTCCTATCCTCTGTTGCCCTCTTCTCCTTCTGCCTTCATCTTTCCCAGCATCAGGGTCTTTTCCAATGAGTCAGTTGTTTGCATCAGGTGGCCAACGTATTGAAGCTTCAGCTTCAGCATCAGTCTTTCCAATGAATATTCAGGGTTGACTTCCTTTAAGATTGACTGGTTTGATCTCTTTGCTTCCCAAGTGACAAATTAACAGATACACACCACTATATATAAAATAAACAACAAAGAGCTACTGTATAAAATGCAGAAATATATTCAATATTTTATAATAGACTATAATAGAAAATTATATATAACTTAATCACTGCTATATACTTGAAACTACCACAGTATTGTAAACCAACTATAGTTCAATAAAACAGAATATTGACCACTTTTATAACATATTTTAGAAAAATAGGTAGCTTCCTTTTGACTTATTCTCATCATTCTTTGAGAATTGTCTTACACTTCGCTACAAAAAGTATTCTAGATTTTTTTTTCTTTGATTCAGCCTTGGAATAAGATGTTTCTTGAAAAAGCTCTCTGTGAAAAGTTTTGACTGATTTTAATTATGTAGACTTACCTCTTCCAAAACATCTCTGTGTTCTTAATCCCTCATTTCCCTTCTCTCTGTGTGTTTGGAGAAGACTCTTGAGTGTCCCTTGGACTGCAAGGAGATCCAACCAGTCCATTCTGATGGAGATCGACCCTGGGATTTCTTTGGAAGGAATGATGCTAAAGCTGAAACTCCAGTACTTTGGCCACCTCATGCGAAGAGTTGACTCATTGGAAAAGGCTTTGATGCTGGGAGGGATTGAGGGCAGGAGGAGAAGGGGACGACAGAGGATGAGATGGCTGTATGGCATCACTGACTCGATGGACGTGAATCTGAGTGAACTCCGGGAGTTGGTGATGGACAGGGAGGCCTGGCGTGCTGTGATTCATGGGGTCGCAAAGAGTCAGACACGACTGAGCGACTGAACTGAACTGAACTGAACCTCTTCCAAAACGTCTCTGTGTTCTTAATCCCTCATTCCCCTTCTCTCTGTGTGTTTGCTCAGTCACTAAGTCATGTCCAACTCTTTGCAACCCCATGGACTGTAGCCCACCAGGCTCCTCTGTCTGTAGGATTTCCCAGACAAGAAAACAGGAGTGGGTTGCCAAGTCTTCCTCCAGGGGATCTTCCCAACCCAGGGGTAAACCCACGTCTCTTGCGTCTCCTGCATTGGCAGGCAGATTCTTTATCACTGAGACACCTGGGAAGGTTTAGTGATTATTTAGATTTACCTTTCATGACTATGGGCTTATAACTGTTGAATTTATTGAATAAAAGAAAAAGAAATTTGTGTCATAATGAGTTGTCACAAGGTTTTTTTTTTTTTTTTTTTCACCCGAGTAAAAGCCTGTTTTATAACATGAAGTCCAAATACTTGGAGACTAATGCTTGAGAGGCTGGATATTCAAAGGGGCTATGGCCAGACCATGCATAAGTACAGATCTCTGACCCACAATCTGTAGAGCAAGCAGTCCAAGAAGCAAAATCGCAACATCTGCAGCAATTGGCCCCAGATGGTTGGGACTTGGTCAGTAACCACTTGCTTCCCTAATTTTGTCCCCACTTACAACTTAGAACCAAGCAGAGACTGCTAAATATGTTCCCATGTCCTATCTCCAAAAATGTCCTACTTTTAGTTAGCTCACCTCCAATTTCCCCACGTCATTAGCCACAATCAGGGGATACATAAAGACTTCCATTTTTTCCACTATAAAGCTTTCCCACTCCGCTGCTTGCCTTGGATTCTGCCAAATCCAAATGATTCGAACTAATTCCCTTGATAGAGCAAGCTCTGAATAAATAATGTTTACTTATTCTCCTCTGGGTGGTCTTCATCTATTTCCATGTGACTGTCCCTTTTTTTGGGACAGATCTCTTGGTACTTCCCACATGACCTGCATTAAAAATGTCTACAAGAAATTTGAGTTTATAATTAGAGTGTTAAGTTCTTTATATCCAGCCTTTTATTGTTCACTATTGAAAGATTTGCCAAGAACTTGCCCTGTTTGAAAATATAATTAAGAGTAAATATAGAGATCATCTGTATTTTTGGTTGTTTAAAATCTGCACTGTGCTTTCCTATGAAAGCGAAATATTTCTCTTTAAATGGTTGTACAGAGGTGAGAGTCACAATATGCACATATAATCAAACATTAAAGCCATATTTTTTTCTGCGGCCTTGAAAACTAGCCATTGTCTGTAAATCATATACACTTGATCTTTGAATAAGATGGGGGTTAATCTGGGTAAAATGCATAGTAGGTTGCCTGGCCATTTGTATTTGGGGTTCCCTCCACATCTGCAGATTCACTAACCATGAACGATGTAGTATTGTAGTATTTATTACTGAAAAATATCCAAATGAACCAGTACAATTCAAACCCATCTTGTTCCAGGGTCAACTATAAGCATTTTAACTCATCTAAGTGGTTGTATTATGAAAGATGGATGACCAATTTAAGTGATGAATTCTCTGATAAAGAGTCATCTCTGGACTCAGATATTGGAACATAATGGTAGTTTTCCTTTATGGATACTTAAATTGTCTAACCACAGGCCTTCATGGCAATTGTGGACAAACACTACTCTTTGGCCACTGGGATCTAGCTACTAAAAAACAAAAGACAAACCACCTCATGGTTCACAATTTCTATCAAATCACTAAGCATTCCCATACAACCTTTCTGGAAAGAGTTGTCAGCAGTTAGGCAGGTCCCAGTAAATCCTTTCTTCTTGTCCACTCTTCCATGATGACCTATTACCATGCCCTATGTCTACTTCATCCATTCAAATGATACCATCTTTCAAGATAAAACTAAATTCCCATTTACATAATGAAACATTACAAAATCCCATTTGAACTCAGTGTTAGTTTTTTCTTTTCAAAATCTGTAACCCTTATAACGTATGCCTTATAATGTATTCCTATAATCCATTATCGGGCCAAATAATTCTTGAGGCCAAGGGCAATGTCTTGGTTTGTCTTTGGATCTCCTGTGGAGTACTTTACAACTCTCTCCCTGCATGTATGTTGAGCTGAGTGGAAATCTGTTGGGTTTAAATCTGGCTTATCCTTCTCTATGCCTCACAGTGCCTAGTGTGATTATTACTACAGGTCAACTACTCACTGAAAAGGTCTTTAGACCAATTATTAGTTAATGTCCCACTTTCTTAGTCATAGCCTGGGGACTAAGAAAATTTGATAAATAAAAATGATAACATAGTGACATTTGTAATATGTATGTTGGTCTTTATGTGCATATTTTGATTCTGAGTGTCAGTTCCTAGTATTTACTTCTCATGTTTCATGGTGCAACAAAGGAGAGGGAATAAAGTCAAATGAACAGAGAACATATCTGCTGACTCTAAGGATCTCATCTTATAGGTTGTTCCCTTTGGTTTGCTCCATTAAACACTGTCTTTCCCATCTATTCTCTAGAGAGGTCATCAATGACTGCTAGATTGTGAAGGATAGCCATATTTTCATGGAAGATTACTGGTAAAGGTCATGTATGTGTGTATTAATTTCTTATAATTGTTATGTGCAATTTTCATCATTTGTCACAATATGAGAGATTTAAAAACAGTTTTATGTTGTGGGAAAGGATTGGTCATAGGAACTGAGGAATTCACATTTACTGAATGTTTAATGCATGCCAATCATTGTGTTTTCTTATCTCACAGAATTCTTGTGATGGTCTTGTGAGGTGGAATTTAACATCTGCTTTTCAAAGTTGAGAATATTGATAGAGAGGTAAAGCTATGTATAATAGGGTGCTTTCTTTCATTCATTGTGCTTGGTTAGATTGCACACATCTTTTAATTAAGAGATAATCAGTTGCTGCTGCTGCTGCTGCTGCTAAGTCGCTTCAGTTGTGTCCGACTCTGTGTGACCTCAGAGACGGCAGCCCACCAGGCTCCCCCATCCCTGGGACTCTCCAGGCAAGAACACTGGAATGGGTTGCCATTTCCTTCTCCAATGCATGAGAGTGAAAAGTGAAAGTGAAGTCACTCAGTCGTGTCCGACTCTTAGCGACCCCATGGACTGCAGCCCACCAGGCTCCTCCGTCCATGGGATTCTCCAGGCAAGAGTACTGGAGTGGGGTGCCATCACCTTCTCCAAATCAGTTGCTATGTATATGTTTAAATCTAAATAAATATGTGTACAAGAAGACTTAGAAATAAATATATTATACAGAATTTCCCTTTTTATGAGTATAACATTCACATCAAACAAACAGATGTTTCTTACTAAATCTCCCAGGCCTAATGAAGAAAAAAATCAAAATTATTTCCCTGCTTTTCCTCAAGGGTACTAGTCATCATTTCTTCAGTGATAACTAACTCAATTTTGAACAACTTCACATAGGTCATTGTCATACACAAACATGCAAACACACACTACAAAATCAGGCATTTAAATAGCATGACAGATTATAACTTCACTAACATATTAAACAAGTACTCATCAAGTCTCCTTAACATGACACTAAAAAGGATAGCTTAGGTGGGTCACTACCAACAAACTCAAAATATATACTACTTACACAAGTCAAAAGAGGCAAAAAACATATATTACTGGAAACCTGGCTTATTTACAGGGTGATGTCTTTCAAATATAAAGAAATCCTCAAACATAAATGAGTAAAGAAAAATAAACTAAAAAGTCTTTGGATTTTAATTCTTAAATTATTTCAATATTAGGTGTTGTTATTTCATTATTCTTTGTTGTATACATCTGTCTCTCTTTTATCTGGTCTCTTTATAATGTCAAGTAAAGGCATGATCTATTTATTAATCTTTTGCTTTCTATGCAGGGATATAATAGGATCTGTGGGACAAAACATCAATGAAAGTGAATCCATGGCCCCTTTCCTTTAGGAGTTGATAACTATAAAAGAGAAATAAAGCTCACTATATACAGGCTGTGTAAAGTGAAAAATTGAATCAAAAGTCTTTGCTATGGAAATCCAGAAATGGGAAAGTATGAAGTGCAAGAGAGGGATTTGATAGAAGGCTGCAGAAGTAAAATATAATGTACTGGCTGTGATACTGGACTCTTGAAGACTCCGACTCACTTGACTCATGAGTCTATTGTATATTAGTTGTGCTGCAATGATCAAGTTCCTGAAGTTAGCTAATGCTCACTCTCTTCATATACAATGGTGATTCTAATAGTATCACCTCCTAAGGTTGTTAAAAAGAAGAAATAAGATAATGCATTACAAGTCCTTTATTTGGAAGGAATGATGCTAAAGCTGAAACTCCAGTACTTTGGCCACCTCACGCGAAGAGTTGACTCATTGGAAAAGACTGATGCTGGGAGGGATTGGGGGCAGGAGGAGAAGGGGACGACAGAGGATGAGATGGCTGGATGGCATCACTGACTCGATGGATGTGAGTCTGAGTGAACTCCGGGAGTTGGTGATGGGCAGGGAGGCCTGGTGTGCTGTGATTCATGGGGTTGCAAAGAGTAGGACATGACTGAGCGACTGAACTGAACTGAACTGAGCTGAAACTTGCAGTTGGGATAATCTATTATTACTATGTAAATGCTGAGGAATAGAAGTTGAAATAGACTTTGAAGCTATCATTAGATTTACTCTAGATTGCATTAGATTTGGTAGAAAGAAAAGGGCAGGCAGTCATGGTTCCAATACAGTTTAGGTCTGGTGTTGGTAGGGCACACTAAATGCGAGAGAGAGTTTAAAATAATAACTTATCTTGATATGGCCCTTTACCACTGCCAAATAATTTTTATTGACATCACGGCATGCATTTTTTCAAAAGTTTTGTAAAGGAGGAACTGTTACCTCCAGTTGGTCATGCAATAAATTTAGAAATTGTATTACACTTCTAAAGTATCATTAATGCCAAAACAAATTTAAATCAGCTATACTAGGTAAAACACTTTTTTCTTTTATTATCTCTCTAGAGAAAGGAAAAAAAGAAGCAAAATTTTGTTCTTATTGGTAGGCAATCCAAAAGCATGTAAATATGTGTCTGTTGGGAGATAATAAAATTATTTTTTCCTGTTAAAAAAAAAATAAAAATTGGGAAACTGAATCACAGAGAAGTTAAGTCCTATGTCCAGGGCAACAGTGTGAATTCATACCCTGGTCTAACACTCTTTAAACTGAACTACAATTTGCTAGTGTTTAGAGATAGAGATAAGTACATGATGATTTGATTGCCAGGGATGAAGTGTTTCCATTTGATCTACTTATATATGGAAAACATTTTATTTTATATTAGGGTGCAGTTAATTAACAATGTTGCTGTTAGTTTTAGGTGTACAGCAAAGTGATTCAATTATACATATACAGGTATCTGTTCTAACATGTATACTATCATGTAAGAATTGAATCGCCAGTCTATGTCTGACGCAGGGTGCAGCATGCTTGGGGCTGGTGCATGGGGATGACCCAGAGAGATGTTGTGGGGAGGGAGATGGGAGGGGGGTTCATGTAAGAATTAAAGATTTTAAAATTAAAAAAAAAAAAGTTTCTGAAAAAAAAAAAGCACTGTAGAGTTTAAGTTGAAAGATGATATTAGGAAGATGGATTAGAAATTTGGTCGTATATGCAGGGATGAAAACTATGAGAAACTCTGAGAATACAGTGCTACTCCATCTTCTTCATTCTGCAGGATCTCTATAGGAGGAGCTCAGATATGTTTGTTGAGCAAAAGGACATTTGGTGTCAGGGAAATGGATAATGGGCTATTAAAGTAATCTGATACAAAATGGATAGGAGGGTACCATTGGGAACAAAGACAGATGTAATCCAATTGAAAATTTAGATGATGAGTAGGAGAAGAAAGAGACAAGGAGAATTCAGGGGTTATTAGATGATAAATATCAATTGAACACATCTTAGAGACTTATGTTCCCAATTTCCAAGTAATAAGTAGAGTATTTTTTGCTTTGACAGGACGAGATCATTGAGTTGAGAAATGTACAATATGTTCCAGAATGTGTTTTTCCTTGGCTCTGACTCTCGAGTGAGGGGAAGTGAGTAGAAGAGGTGAATCTCAAGCTATGTATCCTCAGGGAAAGTGTGGGAATCCTCCTTCCCACATCACTGTCAACTCAGTTGGTGTTGGGGGACCCATCTGTTCCCACCTTCTCTCACTCTCCATTTATGGGCGTGGCCCAAATGGGGTAAGGCCAATGGGCAATGAGCCCAGAGTCAGGAACACAGAGGAAGAGTTGCAGGGAGAGAAGAATGAACGCACAGCTCCTACTTAGGTAGAGACCTGGGGAGCCTGAGTGTAATTTATGCAACTCCCATGTGACTCTCAGATGCTGGTACAAATGGTACCCATTTTGCAGGAGGCTGGGTTTTCAGCAGACTCTGACCCTGGCCTTGGTCTCTCTGATCCAGACTTCTCTGTAGAGCCCATGCAACCCTCCCTAAGTCCTTTCCCTTCTCTTCCTCTCTGTTTCAACTGGCTCCTGCAAGGACACCTTGAAAAATTTCTTTAATATGGGAGGAAATTTTTGCTCTCATTCATCATGATTTTTATTATTTTAGGTCATTTATAGTAGTCTGAATTAAATGTGTTCTCTAGGAGTTCTCATTAAAAATTTTCTGAAAGGAGAATGCCCTCAAATGGGAAAAATGTCAGACTTATGATTATATAGGGGATATTATCATGTTTCCCACAAATGTTGGAGAAATCTATAATCATAGGGGCTACAGAACTTTATTATGAGAAATATAATTAAAATTACGTAGTACAGTTGTTGCCCCTTCTCTGTATGTGGAAAGGGGTTGCTGATTTGAAAATAAAATAGACATCAAGCATTTCCCCCATGCTTGCTTTATATAACACTGAGGTTTTAAATAATACATCACTTTATTTAAAATCTATTTACATGGTAATTGCCACTGTATAATGTATGAAAGATCACTTCACTGAGTTTAAATCTGGTTTGCAATGTGGGCTTGACATATATTTTATTATTTTTAAAAAGCCTCTTAAATTACCCTTTGTGTATTTCTAAAATACAAGCCACCATTTTTAGAAAAATAATCATGAACTCTAGCTGTTGCCAACCCATTTTGTGATCCTTTGCTTTCTAGATTCACTTGCCTCTTTGAAATTCTATTTTGCTCCTTTAGAAAGGTAGGCAGCAATAGGAGATTTAAATACCACCTAAGAGACTTTAAAAAAAAAATCCTATTTCTAATTTCTAACATGATTAGGCAAACTTACAAAAATCTTGTTATTATATTTGCAGAAAAGCAATTGCTCCAAAGATTTTTTTAACATGGTTAATTACTTCTTCATTATTGGGCCCTGGCAACCTCAGAATGGGGTTGCTTGGGGTTCAGTGTGTTCATCTGTCTCCCCATATTGCTCTCTATTTACCCCCTCTCCTCTAGCCTTGTTCCTTTAGAACTATTAACACAATTTGAAAAGTTTTCTTTTAAACTTTTGGCTGTACTGGGCCTTCCTTGCAGCGTAGGCTTCTCTCTAGTTGTGGTGGTGGGCTTACTTGCCCCAAGGCCTGTGGGATCTTAGTTCACCAACCAGGGATCAAACTCATTTCCCCTGCATTGGAAGGCAGATTCTTAACCACTGGACTACCGGGGAAGTCCCCCAAACACCCTTTAGTATGGGATTCTTTTCTATTCTTCGGTTTCTGTGACCATCCTGTGATCTTCACAAAGACCTAGAACACAGTAAGGACTAAATTAATATCTGTTCAGTAATTGTACCACTATGATTGGCAGTCAGGAAGAGAGGATTTTATCCTGATTGCATTAAGAGGGAAATTGAGAAATTGATCTGTTATGGGAAGGACCTAGTGGTTAACTCAACCAATGATGATGTTTCTCTTTTGTGCTGGAGTTTCCAGGTTGTCTTATTTTACCTTGAAAGATGCAGTCCTTGGACCTCTTTTAATTTGAATCTGTACTCACATCTTAGGTGATCTCGTCTGGACTCCTGGCTTTAAATATACAGATGATCCCCAAATTTATAGCTCTTTCTAGAACCCTCTCTAAACTTTTCTGTCATGTCCAGTAGTCCTCCTCATGTCTCTATTTGGCTACCTAAAAGGCATGAAGGTGGAATGCATAACACAATAAAAAATATATGAATATAAAGACTGCAGTCTTAATTGATAATTTAATATATGTAGAAAATAAAAGGATCAATTCCATTGTAATAAAATGATCATTTTCTGATGTAGGTAGAATGATGAAAGTTTAATGAATTTATCATTAGATTGAGTGTGTGAAAATGGCAAAAAAAAAATTAAGCTTGTTTAAAAATCAGAATTTTACTGGCCCATGTAACTGAAAGTATAGAAGTTGGGTCAATTTACTATAGAAAAAAATAGATCTCTGTATTTCTTTCTGTGTGCATGTCTGTGTGTTTTCCCTTTGCCTTATAGTGTACATGAACTTTGTGCTTTGTTTCACTTTCTCCATGATGGTAAGATGGCTGCCAGTAGCCTCTGGGGTAATATAGTTTCATATTCACACCCGACAGATGAGAGAGACAGACAGGCAAGCAGGCATAGACAGAGAATGATTTTCTGTGCCTTTCTCTTAAGAGTGAGTTCCTCCCCTCCAACCCCACCCCGCCCAGGAATGCCCTAGCAAGGCTTTTCTCAAGTGTCATTGAGCCATACAGGCTTAAGTCAGCCCACATCTGAATTTGTTCAGGCATCAGCACTCTCCTATGTAGCCCATAGCCCACTAGGTGAGCTAATTCCAACCCTATTTCCTGAGGTGGGTTTGTATTTGTCTGAACAAATTAGGTAATATTCATTCCTTTGCCAGTAAGTAGGTTCTGAAATCTAGACTTAAGTCAATTAGCATGTGACATCATCCTAGAAACTAGGGACACAGTTCGTCATTACAAAAGAAAGGACACATGTTCTGTGCTTTTCAAGGAGTAAAAAAAAAAAAAAAAAAGCCTGTAAGTGAATGCCTGGAAGAGAATGAGAAGACCTATTACCTGGTTAGCTTTCAGAAGCCATTTTGTAATCCAGAGGCAAGTTAACCGGTAAACAAAGATAACCCCATCAGGAGTGCATTGCTAGGACTCTTGCTGGGAAATTATGTCAGAGCCAGGCATTGATCCAGGTTTTCTGGGGCCTCAAGATTAAACAATATATGAGGGGGAGTGGGGATGTCATCAAGAAAATTAATTTGAAAAATCTGTATACAGAATTAGGTGAAGGGCTTTAAAAGGGGCAAGGATAGCCTCTAAAGTTTAAGCTTGATCAACTTCTCAATTAATCCACCTCACAGGGAAACATTCCGAGGCTCTTACCTTCCACCTCTCTAACTCTGGACTTCCAAGTAGTGGAATAAGTAAATCCCATATTGTTACTAACAGATAAAATAACCCCAACTGATGTAAAGATATGCATGAAAATAGAGTGTTCAGAAGTGACTCTTATAAACATTTGTTTCCTAGTATTAGAGAACAGTAGTATATTATGCCAATTATTAATTTTCTGAGACATATATAATTACAAATATCAGTATCTTGGTTCCAGCGTTTTTTGTTGTTGTTGTTGATGGTTGTTCAGCAGTTAGTCGTGATTTTCGTGTTTCTGTAAGAAGTGGGGAGCTCATATCCTTCTACTCCACCATCTTGTCTCCTCTTAAATTTTAGGATCTTGGAAGTAATTGCCTTTTAACAGTAATGCTTTACAGGGGGTGACTCATTGGAAAAGACTCTGATGCTGGGAGGGATTGGGGGCAGGAGGAGAAGGGGACGACAGAGGATGAGATGGCTGGATGGCATCACCGACTTCATGGACGTGAGTTTGAGTGAACACCGGGAGATGGTGATGGACAGGAAGGCCTGGCGTGCTGCGATTCATGGGGTCGCAAAGATTCGGACACGACTGAGCAACTGAACTGAACTGAACTGATTTTAAAAATAGTTTAATTCAGTATCAATTAACTAATTTACCAATTTACTTTTTGAACAAGTAAAAGCTAGTCTACTTAAAGTCTGAGATTCCTACATACATCCCCTTGTTATCCTAGGGAAATTCTGTGCTACCTTAAATTATTCTCTGAGCACAGATTGCAAATGACCAACATTGCCAGTGTTCTCCTTGTACAGACAAGGAACTCAAAGTCTAGAGATGTGAGTAGATTTGTCTAGTAACTCTTCACCACTAGACCTTTGAGGAAACCAAACTTTACGGCTCTCCAATTATCCTTTCACTATTCAGCCTTTTTGATGTAGTTATTTTCTTACCATTTTTTTTTCCCCACACAAAGAAACCAGGTGATGATCTCTTTCATACAGCACCATTTGGAAGTGAGTGATCTAGAGCTATTTGGGAGGTTCCGTATGTTGCATCCAAGTACACTCTGGTCCTTGCCATCTTCCTGACAATGAGACTAGGGAAAATAAGTCCAGAAGTAGTTTCACTTTATTATTTAGTCTTTTAATAAATTTAACAATGCTAGGCAGTAATTCCTTCCAGCATCATTTTGTGTGTGCTTTTCACTGTGGTAAGAATATTTAACATGAGATCTACCCTCTTAACTAATTTTTAAGTGTTTAATACAATATTATCAATTCTAGGCAATACATTGTTAGAACTTAATCACCTTGTATAACTGAAACTTCATACATGCGTAACTCCCCATTGACCTCTCCTCAGTCCTTGGCAACTATCATTCTGTTTTCTCTTTCTAAGAGCTTGGCTTTTTAAGATACCCCATGTGAGTGGAACCATGCAGTATTTGTCCTGTGACAGGCTTATTTCATTTAGCACAGTGTCCTCCTGGTTCATATGTTTTCCCATATGGCAGGGTTTCCTTTTTTTTTTAAGGCTGAATAATGTTTACATATATATATATATATATATATAGGTATATGTATCACACTTCATGTGTGTGCCGTGCGTGCATGTTCAGTCATGTCCAACTCTGTGTGACCCCAAGGACTGTAGCCCACCAAGCTCCTCTGTTCATGGAATTTTCCAGGCAAGGATACTGGAATGGGTTGCCATTTCCTTCTCCAATTTGTGTGTTTATATATACATGTATCACAGTTTCTTCATCCATTTATCCACTGATGAACACCTGAGTTGTTTCCATATCTTGGCTGTTATGAATAATGCGGCAATGAACTTGGGGGTGCAGATATCTATTCGAGATCATGATTTCAATTCTTTTGGAAATATACCCAGAAGGCAGATCATTGGATCATATGATATTCCTATTTTAAAATTCTTTTAATTCAGGAAAGCCATTCATTGAGCTTACTAATGTAATTAATCTAACACAAATGTTGTGAAAAATGATTTTTGTTTACATTTTGTTTGAATCAGAGTCCAAATAAAGTATTGTGATTAGTTACTATTTCCAGGTTCTCTCCCTTCTCTTTTTTTCCTTTGTATTTTTTTTAAGAGAAGTTAGAATTGCTTTTTTTCTTTCAGTTTTATTGTGATATAATTGACATTCAGCACTGTATTTAAGTTTAAGGTATATAGCATAATGACTTACATGTATTGTAAAGTGGTTATTTTTAATTTTTTAAAGGAGCTTCTCTACTGTTTCCCATAGAGGCTATACCATTTTACATTCTACAATAGTCTACAAAGGTTCCAAGGTCTCCACATCCTGCCAACACTTAATTTTTTTTTAATAATAGCTATACTAACAGATATGAGGTGATATCTCATTGTGGTTTTGATTTGTACTTCTTTTTCTGAATGAATAGTTATTCACATTATATTAAAAATCTTTTTTTCCATTGATAAAAAGCACAACTTGAAGAAAAAGGCTTGAGTTTACATGTACCAGACTAGGATTCATTGCTCTTTGTAAAATAATAATAACAAAAACAAAATTATGAAATTCATTAGAACCAAATATATAATAGTTTTCCCTAGGGTATAATGATGATAGTGTGGGCTCTCTCTATATCTATAGTCTAGTTTCAACATAAGTGATATTCAATCTGAACAACAGCAAATAACACTTTTTAAAGGTTATGTCAGTCATATCCATGAACTAAAATGAAATATACAACTGAGAACTTTCAGAGTTTGCTTGTTCATTATGTTCCATCTTTATTTTTATGTTTCGGAGTTGGAGCTTTTATTTCTGAATTAATTCCTAAATTTGCTTCCCGGGTAGATATCCGGCACTCTGTGGATAAAGAAGAGGCGTGATGGGATGGCCTGTAAGAATGCTGAAAGTATAGCTTTTTATAGATGAGTAATTTGAGGCAAAGAGAAGCAAAATGACTTACTTGCTTGCGATAAAACAATGACTCAGGTTCCTAGCAGGAATAGAACATGAGCTACGGATTTAAGGCTGCTCAATTTTACTCCAAGAAATTATTCTTTTCCCTGCACTTTCTTTAGTAATGTGCAATATACATTGACACTTGAGTGAAGATTTATTTTCTGATTGTGTTCCTCTTCTGTATGCATTTCACTGCCTAATTATCATGTAAAGATTGCTCTTCAAGATTCTACCAACCTTCTTTCTGTCTTATGAGCTGCTAATTTCCTAAGTTTACTTTGACATATGAGAAGTTTTCTCTGTATTTTTGCTGCTGTAATCACTTTTCTTTGTCAATCTTATGATCCTATATATATAAACCAACATAAATATGGTCCATAACTGCAGACTGAAAGCTTAACATCCCTCCCCCATTTTGTCACTCTTTGCTGTTTTTAAAAATAATTTGATAAACTTCTATTTACATTTGTGGGGTTATAGATCTTTTTTTCTGATTCTTTTTCCTTTTTGTTACACAATGACAGTTATAGGTTAAGGGACACAAAATGGTATTTAACAGTTCCATCCTTGTCATTTTCAAAGTATTCTAAAATTTCCATTTTGGGATATGAATATACATTTTCATGATTCAGTGGAAACAATAGTGTTACATTAAGAGAAATGCAAAGCAGGGAACACAATCTCTAAAGTTATCATTATCCGAATAGCTATTTCTAAAAACCTGTTTTAAAAGAAATTTCCAAAATTAGATTTTTCATTTTGTGGGTGAAAGGGAAAATACATACTTTGCATCAAAAACCTACAAAATCCCAAGTACAAAATGACAGTGCTGTCGTTTAGTAAGGCCTATTTGACAATGTTCATGTGATGATCAAATGATGTAAAATTTAAAAGTAGAGAGCATGTGATACATGGTAGCTACCCAGTAAATCATGCTTGTTTCCTCCTCTTCCCTTTTCCTGCCCTTATTCAGTGAGGCTGTAGAGAAATTGACTTTTTCTGATTATAAAAGAAATTTATGTTCATAAATTTGGAATACAAAAAAGCTTAAGAAAATATGAAAATTCATATACTCATCCCAGCTGGAGACAAAACTTGTAATAACTTTGTGTTTCCTCTCCATATTTTACATATACATAATGATCTCCATATTTTCAAAATATCAAGACCACTTTTTTCAGTTCTAAGTTGTTACAGTGTAAATTTTTAAAGAATCAAGTTTAGGTTGATATCAAACTTTATAAGAAAAATGGTAGGTGAAAGGAGACAATAATAAAAATTCAAGAAACCAAACTGAACCTAGAATTTTACCTCCACTGAAATATATAAATTTAAAAGTATAAAAAAATGGGAAGAAAATGTTCATAACACTTATTACTCAGACACACTATTTCCAACCACTCCTAGAGGAAGCATTTCAGTGAAAAAGAAATGACCAATATGGTTGGAAGTGAATAACTTAGTATGGTTTGCTGTTGTCTGCAAATAATGATTTTAAAACTGTATTTCTCAAACATTTGGAAACAAAGTTCTACCCCAACAGTTCTCAAATATTTTAGTCACAGGATCTCTCTATGTTCTTAAAAATTAAGAATGCCCAAAGAATTTTTGTTTATGTAGGTTATATCCATCAATATTCACCATGTTAAAAACTGAACCAGAAAGTTTTAAACTTTGTTAAAAATAACACTAATGAGCCCAATGCAAGTTCATGTAAATGACATATCTTTCATGAAAAAATTATAAAACAAAACCAATTTGGGACTGGCTTTGTTTCATTTATTTGCAAATCACTTTAAGGTCTAGGGAATAGGAAACAGCTTTATTCTCACCTGTGCTTCTGCACTCTGTTGTAATAAAATATGTCATGTGGCCTCTGCAGTCTGCCGCAAAATCTCCTGTATGTTCATGAAAGAAGCAGAGTGAAAAAGACAAATGAATTTTTTGTGTTGTTGTAAAATAATTTTATCTTATTATTATTTTTCCTTTTTTAAAGATTTTTTGACTTCCTCTAGACTTTCAAAGTTGGTGCCATATGTGTTATAAAATTATTATTATTTTAATTATCATCTATGCTTGTTACATCACCAATTCTTATTCTTAAATTTACATACAATGATTTTCTATCATTTCCCTATTGTAGACTTATGAGACAAAAAGTAAATCTTTGTTAAGATTCTGCTTTTCTAAATTTCTTTATCCTTAATGATTAATTTAAGCTCTTAACTGTATTTTATCTGTGCTAATTTCCTTTTCCTTGTGTTTCCTTTTTGTTTTTAGTTTCTTTCCATGAGTATTAATTGTCCTTTAAAATTATTTTTCAATAATAATAGAATATTATTGAAATTTAATAATAATAACAAAAGCATTTAAGGATATTAAGGATATATATACATGTGTATTGACATATACACATAGAGGAAGAGAGTACAACTTTAGATGACTCCCCTTTATTTTTATATGGAGTGTTTTTCTTTTCTTTGCCTTTAAGATAGTTTTTTAATTTCTGTTTTTCCTTTCCATTTTTTCTTAAATTCCAAGTGTTTATTTTAGTCACCTTCCAATTTATATCTAATTTTGTTGTATCATAAACAGTGAATATTTAACTATGAGGCTTTCTATGTAAATACCATAGATTTTTTTTTCCTCAACAAGATAGTTTAATATTTTACAGCTTACTTATTTTTTACTTAAATAATGACAGGACAATTGTATGAGGCTTCCTATTATGTTTATAATCTTCAACTATTTTCAACTATTTTTTTGTATTGCTTATATTATGTACTGTAGATTTTGATGGAATAAATTAGTTATTCATTCAAGAAATGCTATGAAGAAAGGAGACTTAAGGGAAGACTTAGTTGTGGTAAGATTGGGGAAGGGAGACCTAGGTGGATGCAGAGGGCATTTCGTTTAGAGGGATGAATATGCACAAAGGTGAAAAGTATGAACTCATGATTGAGTTCAGGACCCAGAGGTAGAGAGGAATTTTTGGAGCATAATGGGAGTTGGGCAAGATGAGACTATCTAGAAAACGATGACCTAAGATAACTTCCTGAAACTTTTAATTCTCTTAGAGCCTCAAGCACACTGTGAACAGGATCTGGAAGATAAACTAAGGTACTTGGAGCCGAGGGCCTAAAGACTTCTTCTCCAGCACAGGAGGTTGCTTTCCTTTCCTAGGGCTGCCTTAACAAAGAACCACAGGCTGGGGTGGCTTAGAACAGGATCAATTTATTGTTTCACAGCTCTGGAGGCCAGAAGTCTGAAATTAAGATGTTGACAGGGCCATGTTGTATCTGAAACCTGCAGGAGAGAATCATTCCTCCCATCTCCCTACCTCCTGGGACACTGGCAGTCCGTGGTTTGTACCTGCATAGCTCCAATCTCTGCCTGTGTTGTTACATGGGTTTATTCCCTATTGGTCTCTTGTCTTCAGATGACATTTTATTTTTTTTCTCTTAAAATTTATTTTCTTTTCTTATTTTGGTTGCTCTGGGTCTTCGTTACATTGCACGTGCTTAGTTGCTGCATGCAGGATCTAGTTCCCTGACCAGGGATCTAACCCAAGTCCTTATTGGGAGTGTGGAGTCTTAGCCACTGGACCAATAGTCCAGTTCAGTTCAGTCATTCAGTTGTGTCCGACTCTTTGCAACTCCATAGACTGCAGCACGCCAGGCCTCCCTGTCCATCACCAGCTTCCAGAGCTTGCTCAAACTCACGTCCATCCAGTCGGTGATACCATCCAACCATCTCATCCTCTGTCATCCCCTTCTCCTCCTGCCTTCAATCTTTCCCAGCATCAGAGTCTTTTCCAAGGAGTCAATTCTTCACATCAGGTGGCCAAAGTATTGGAGCTTCAGACTCAGCATCAGTCCTTCCAATGAATATACAGGACTGATTTCCTTTAGGATTGACTAGTTTGATCTCCTTGCAGTCCAAGTGACTCTCAAGCATCTTCTCCAACACCACAGTTCAAAAGCATCAATTCTTTGGTGCTCAGCTTTCTTTATAGTCCAACGCTTATATCCATATATGACCACTGGAAAAACCATAATTTTGACTAGACAGACCTTTGTCAGCAAAGTAATGTCTCTACTTTTTTTAAAAAATATTTCCTGTTTCATTTTTATTGCCAGAAGATTGGTCATAGCTTTTCTTTCAAGGACCAAGCATCTTTTCAACAGGGAAGTACCCTGATAACATTTTCTTATAAGGACAGAAATATTGGATTAGTGACCTACCCTGTTCTAGTATCATCATAGCTAATTGTATCCTCAATGACCCTATTTCCAAATAAAGTCTCATTCTGAGGCAATTGGAGTGATGACTTCAGCATTCTTGTGGAAAGACATGATTCAACTCATAACAAAGGTACAGTTTGATTTTGTTAGCCACTGCAAACAAATACATTGACTTTCTTCAAGATATTATTGTGTCTCTGGGCCATTAACTCAATTATCTGTAACACCTATTCTACTGTGTATGTACAAGCACATCAGCCCAGCCGTTATTTTTGCCATGTTCCTTTAGAAATCCTCTTTTTGGCTTCTAAGAAAAAAAGCACTCTGCTACTGTGAGTTAGATACGCATTACCCTTAGGCTTGGATTTTGAGAACAAAACTTAAGGGTTGGGATCTAGTGTTTGATTGTCTACCATGGCAGTTGCTTTCTGAATTTTTTAATTGTGCAGATTTTTGTTCTTAATATCAAAATTGTTCACAGCTTCCCAATTGATATGGTATAGATTTTAGTATTCAGTTATTGGGAAGATATCTCAAAGCCATCCAAGAGCCCACAGTCTAAACGGTGGGAAACACTATTTTAGCCTTATTTATAAAATTCTCTGAATAGCTTTGTCCTCAAAATTCTTCTTCTTAGCAGGAGATGCATACCCAAGTATTCAAAAGTAGAGTGGCTGAAATTCAGTGTCACCAAGATTCCTACTTTTTCTAGCCTTTTCCAGAAACAGCTTTTTCTGGACTCTTCCAGCTAGTTTCTTTTTATTCCCTCCTCCCACCCTAGCTTTCTGTCCTGTGTTGTTTGTTTCCTCCTTCCAGCATGTACACTTGTTCCCACTATGTATTGGGTAACTGACTTTTCTAATTAAGTCAAAGAAGTGACTCTTGTAAACCTCTAAATTCCAGCATGGTCTGGAATGTTCCATTCTGTTTTCTTTCTTGAATCAGAGCTCTATTTAAACCAATAACAACTGAACCTTCCTACATGCTATTCACATGATGCATGGAAACTTCTCTGTTCTAGTATCACATCTTTTGGATTGGTTCCCTGGATTTTCAAATTAATTAATTTGAGAAATGTACTTTTGTTAAAGTAATAAATCAGCATGATTCCAAAGGGCAATATATGGAGGTAAACAAGTTCTTCTATAGATGGTGCTCAATTAAATGATCAATAATTCCCACTTCAGACGAGGTAAAATGGGTAGTATCTTTGGAGGCAGAATGTCTTTTGGCATCTTTCCATTAAGTCTGCTCACATGGAAAGCCTGCTATGGATTAACTTCTGCTATTTTAATATTGATGGGCTTCCCAGGTGGCTCAGTGGTAAAGAACCCACCCGCCAATGCAGGAGCTGTGACCTTGATCCCTGGGTGAGAAAGATCCCCTGAAGGAGGAAATGGCAGCCCACTCCAATATTCTTGCCTGGGAAGTCCCATGGACGGAGGAGCTTGGCAGGCTATAGTTCATGGGGTCACAAAAGAGTCAGACACAACTTAGCAAATGAGCATGCATACATGCATTTTAATATTGCTATTCAAGTATACAGTTACTAAATAATAAATGGACCAATGGGGAAAGGTTGGAGAGGAACTTGTTAGTTAACTTATTACAGTTGCCCCTTGAACAGCATGTGGACTCAGGGTGTAGAACTTTATAGGTGGCTGTCCATATCTGCAGTTCCATGTTTGCAGATTCAACCAAACATATTTAGTGAAAAAAAATGTGTATAAGTAAACCCCTACAATTCAAACTTGCATTGTTCAAGTATCAACTATATTTAGAATCAGGTGAATGATATATTCTCCTGCAAATATTTTATATATAATAAAATTTTTAATTGTTTAAAATGCTATTTTTCTTCTCAACACACTGTTTAGAAAGCTAACCCATTCATAAATTATTCTAACATATGAGTTGTTCCAAAATAACATGTATTCATTACTGTTGGGCAATTAATACCTCAAATTGTGTGAGCTAGTCTCTTCCCAATTGTCATCAATCTATTGCAGTAAAGTCTGGTGTCCGAAAAGCTTTTAAAAACAATTTTGATAAAGAGAATCATTTCATATGTGTACAAAGTGGGTAATTCATCTTTCACAGATCATTAGAAATAGAAAACTAATGGTAAGGTAAGACTGTATGCTTTTCGGTGAGCTCCAAGTCCTTGAAATGAAGTTAAATCTGCAATGTGATTCAAACTCTTTTTGCACTTTCCTCTTGGCAGAAATTACTGTAGCACTGGGTGTCTAAGAAAATAGTATGGGAACAGAAAACCTATGCATCAACCTACCTTTACTTAGGATTTTCTTAGGTAGCTATCGTGATTCAAATAAATGAGCAATTCAGACTATTTCTCCATTCAACCTGATTTCACAGAGAGTGAACTGAGGAGAGCAGAGATTCATTAGTCTTACTGCTGAGGTGTGGTGACAATTTATAAACCTAGGTCTGAAATAATAGCACAGCAACAAAGAAATTGGTATTCTTTCATTTCACTTTTTCAAGTTCAATAAAAATATAGAATGATGTTTTGGAATGAACCTATGGGGTTTTTACTAGGTAATAAAAGGGATGTTTGTTTTTGAAATTCCTATATGATTTTTCAGAATCCACTCAAACTAGTGAGAATACAGTGAAGAATATGGCGTCTCTTGAAAACTCATTTTGAAATGTGCACCTCCTTCAATATGACTGATTCTCTATTCATTTGAGAGTCTTTGAACTTGCCTTATACTGTTCATATCTTTTTCTAAGCAGAAAATATGGTTTCTATGGTAAAGTAGTAATCAAGATAAATAGACATTATTTTTTAAAAGTGACTTATGAAGAAATTTAAAGATTGTATTTGTCTTGATATTGTCAACAACAAAAGCTATAGGTCATTCTCTTCCAATGAAATTATTGTGGATTGCATGAACATATTTGTTTCCAAAATGAATTGACCTCACAGCTTTTAGATAAAAATATTACTTTACAATATTTCCTTTTGACTACCAAAAATTAAATTTATTTTAACACAGTGGCCTTTAAATAAAGTACAGTTGGTTTTACCATGTTTGTGGAAAATGTATAACAAGTTCTTGAAAAACTGATTTTTTTTTTCCTGTGGAGGTAATATGTCATATGTCATTTCTGAGTGATCGAAAGTCTTGCCTTAGAAATAGGTAGGCAGTCAGATTTATACTCAACAAACTAGCTATTGATCTTTAGGATATATTTACTGATGTTTACTGATTTGTATTTCTACATAACCCTCCCTTAAAAAGAACATGAATTAAAAATATGCTCTATTTCTACCAACCATTCATTTGATAAATATTTACTAAGTGCATACTCTGTGCCAGGTTGTTATCTGTGTTCTGCATAGTTAGTGCTGGTTCTTGTTTTATGTTCTGTGTAATCAGATAAGATTCCTGCCTTCATGGAACTTAAGATCTAGCAGGACCTGAGTTAGTGGTAGGTTTGGTTTGGGAAGATAGAAAAGAAAAACTTATAAACATAAAATTACTTAAAGAATTAATTAAGAAAATGGAGATGAAAAGTTTTTTGAAGTGAATAAAACAGGGGCATAGAATAGATACCTTATAGACTAGGTGTCACACTTTATATAAGGTAGAAATTATAATACTTAACATTTATTGAATACTTATCATGTACCAAATATTTCTCTGTTGACCATCACACAGATGAAACTATTTCACAAACTAATGGTACAGGTACTGTTATCATCATAATTTTAAATATACAGATCCTGAGATACATTGTTTCCTTCACTCTTGGAAGACTACACTATTAAGAAAGTATGAAGATGGGATTTTAGCCTATGTAGTTTGATGCAGAAACAGTGTTATCAATCATTATGTTATTTTTGAGGAAATGACATGTTGCCTCACTGTAGACAGATGAGATTCAAAGGAAGGGGCAAATCAGAGATCAGAGATAATAGCAAGTACAAAGGTCTTCAGACAAGAAAACTCATGATATGCTTGGAGAACAGAAGGTAGTAGAGTTGGATTGTAGTCAGTAACTAAAAATGGCATGTAAAAATTGCTTTGGGAATCACCTTGAAGTATATCATATAGGGCCTTGTTAAACCATAGTTAAGAAGTTTATATTTTATTGTCAGAGCAATACAAAGTAATTAGAGGACATTAAAACAAAAGAGATACCTGATTTGATTGATATTAATAGAGTCTACTTACTGTATGGAGAATGGCGAGAAGTGGGATATGGGAGCTAGGCCAGTTGAAAGGCTGTGGTTGTAGTCAAGGCATGAAGTCAGGGCACCTTGAAGTAGGAAAATGGTAGTGGAAATGGAAAGAAAAGGATACATTCAAGATATCTTTTGGATAGGAGGTCAGTAATACTCGATTAATTAGCTGTGTAGGATTGAAGACCAGGTAGGCTGCAGTCCATGGGGTAGCTACGAGTCAGACACGACTGAGCGACTTCACTTTCACTTTTCACTTTCATGCATTGGAGAAGGAAATGGCAACCCACTCCAGTGTTCTTGCCTGGAGAATCCCAGGGATGGGGGAGCCTGGTGGGCTGCCGTCTCTGGGGTCGCACAGAGTCGGACACGACTGAAACAACTTAGCAGCAGCAGCAGCAGCAGCAGCGGCAGCAGGATTGAAGATAAGTAAGACATCAAATTCCATTTTCAATGTGTTTCTTTGGAGATGCTTGTGGAGATGTCTAAGTGGAGATATCAAATAGGTAGCTGAAGTTAAAGCTCAAGGGAAAGGTCTGAGCTGGTGGTGTCTATTTGGAATCATCAGCATATAATTGATGTTTAAAGCTATGAGCTCCAATATTTTCTAGGACAGTGTTCCTCAATCCTGATTGTGCTATTGACTAATCTAGGAAGATTTTTAAAAATATAGAACCCATGCTTTGTCTCAAATTAGACTCTTTGTGGAGACAGTCCCTGTACCATATTTTTAAAATCTCTCAAAGTTATTTGAAAGAGCAGCCAGGCTTGAGAACCACTGCTCTAGAAGGAGAGAGTAGATAGGCTGTGCTCTGGACCACTCCATTATGTGGAGGTAGAGAATGGGTAAGAACAGAAAAGGGGTGAGAAGCAAACAAACATAACATATTAAACAATGATACAAAGCTAAGAGTCTGGATTCCACAGAGGAAAGTGTTTTAAGAAGGATTGAAGGTCAGTAGAGTTAAGAAATTTGAAGAAGTTGAATAAGATGAGAACCTTTGGATAAGGCAATACGGAAGCTGTTAGCCTTGACAAAGGCAGTCTTGATGAGCTGGCGGGATGGGCGTTGAGAAAGTGGAGGCATCCAAAATCACAATGTGAAAAGTCTTTATGTGAAGGAGAGCAGAGAAGATGAGTGTTGGTTGGAGGAGGATATAAGAGAGAAAATTCTTCCATTTTATAAATAGGGAGATGTGAAAGTGTTTTTTACGTTGATGTGATTGACCTTGGAGGAATTGATCTTGAGAAGGCAGAAAGGATGGCACTCAGAGCTCAACTGGAAGTGATGGCTTTGGATGGGAGCAGAGGTGCTGTTGCCCTGTAAAAAGAGTGAAGACACTGAGACGTTCATCAGTGTGCAGGATGAAAAAGATAACTATCTCATTGCTTCCCTTTCACTCATGAAGGAGGAGGCAGACTCAGCAGCCAAGAATGTGGTGGGTGGTAGAGTAGGAGATTTGAAGAGAATGAAGGAGCTGTAAACTGGCCATTTTGGAAAGTGGGAAAATAAACTCCATAGAAAAATATATTAAGCTTCAGTGTATTAGGCTTCTTGAATTGCTGTTATACATTTAAAGTAGGAATGGTCAGCAAAGTTGTGTGGATTTTATTTTTTTCCTGGAAATTTTAAGCTGCTTGGGTGAAAATAGTCAAAGATTAGAGATCACTCTGCCAAGTGAGTAATTAAGACAGTGAGAGAGTCCAAGGGAGTTGGTAGCATTTTTTAAGAAGCAATTGTAATAATGAACCATAGGAACCATGCTGGGTAAGGAGAGACGTTTGGAATGGACTTGCTGTTCCTTTTACTCTTTTTGAAGTTGTAATTTTATTTCATCCTGGTCACAGTACAGAAAAGGTCATGTTAAGATTTAGAACAAAATGCCTTCTCATTTCTTGGAATGGAGTTGAGTAGGGAGAAGCCAGCACTAGGTTTTATGCATGATTCATAGGAATAAGAGGGAGACTAAGCCCTCTGGGAAAAGCTAATGATTCAAGATCTAAGGAAGTCTAAAGAAGAATTTTCCTGGAGTGGCTGATTCAGTAGTGAAGGCTAGAAGTGCTTCAGTATGTCAGGATCACATGATAGGTAATTTTTTTTTTTCATTTTTTCTGAGCTCTCTTTCTGCCATAGGGGAGGGAAAAAAATGTATTTTTCCTTTATTCATCTTAGGATCATTGGCTGGAGCCCTGAAAATTAGACTGAAAAAAGATGAACAAAGCAAAACACACAGAAATTTTTAAAAGAATGCAAGACATGTACACGTGGTAATACACTGTGATGAGTAACTCAACTGGATCATTAGAACTTGAGCTTCTTTAGCATCTTATTAAAGAAAAATAATTTTGCAGAAATGTGACAAAACAAAGTAAAAGGACTTTGAGCTTCTAAGGGTGGCAAATTGTTGGAAGGCAAATGTATGGGGAAACTAATGGTAGAGAAGGGCTAGTTTTGGCAAAGTTTGTTATAAGCATTCCTCTGATGTTATCTCTGGGCTGCAAAGGTCTAGAGTTATCTCTGGTCATTAACTTGTGTATTTCCTGGCAGTGAAGGGAGAAAGGACATCTTCACAAATTTATGTCTTGCTTTAGGCAAATAAAAGGAGGGCAGAGAGCTTTTCTTATATCTGCTTTTCCTCAAATGTCTTTGTTTCAAAATAATATATGGCAAAGTGGCATACTTTGGGTAGGCATATTCAGCTACCCTTCATTACCAGGTTCCCATAAAATGTAGTGCCTGCCAATAAGTTTAAGAAATATATCAGTGCTTACTGATAGGAAAGAAAAGGAAGGGCCCCAATGATCCAAGATGTACTTGGCTATGAACATTTATAGCACTGAAGTAAGTTCTCAACATATTGATTAGTGAAATTTTGTCAGTTCTGCAGAGAAAACAAACTAATTTTTACATTAAAGTTTGAAAAGTATCAATTTTATTATAATATATATAATAGCCTTAGATATTTTAATCTCTAAAATCATTACAGCGCTTCCTTTTATGTGCTGTACTGTAAATGCTATGTAAAAATTTTTACGTAACTCTATCATGTGGGTGAGGACATGGTGTCATTATTAAACCTCTAATACTGCAGTTTCTTCCCTAACCAATGACATACTGAGCTCAATTCTCTCCTGTGTGTCTAGGAGCTTTTCTCTTCAGAATCAATGAAAGTATGATAATTGAATAAATGGATGAATATTAAAAAATCAGTCCTATCAGTGTTTCAGTTCAGTTCAGTTCAGTCGTTCAGTCGTGTCTGACTCTTTGCGACCCCATGGATCGCAGCACGCCAGGCCTCCCTGTCCATCACCAACTCCCACAGTTCACTCAGATTCAGGTCCATCGAGTCAGTGATGCCATCCGGCCATCTCATCCTCTGTCGTCCCCTTCTCCTCCTGCCCACAATCCCTCCCAGCATGAGAGTCTTTTCCAATGAGTCAACTCTTCTCATGAGGTGGCCAAAGTACTGGAGTTTCAGCTTTAGCATCATTCCTTCCAAAGAAATCCCAGGGCTGATCTCCTTTAGAATGGACTGGTTGGATCTCCCTGCAGTCCAAGGGACCCTCAAGAGTCTTCTCCAACACCACAGTTCAAAAGCATCAATTCTTCAGCACTCAGCCTTCTTCACAGTCCAATTCTCACATCCATACATGACCACTGGAAAAACCATAGCCTTGACTAGACGGACCTTAGTCAGCAAAGTAATGTCTCTGCTTTTGAATATGCTATCTAGGTTGGTCATAACTTTCCTGCTAAGGAGTAAGTGTATTTTAATTTCATGGCTGCAATCACCATCTGCAGTGATTTTGGAGCCCAGAAAAATAAATTCAGCCACTGTTTCCACTGTTTCCCCGTCTATCTGCCATGAAGTAATGGGACCAGATGCCATGATCTTGGTTTTCTGAATGTTGAGCTTTAAGCCAACTTTTTCACTCTTCTTTTTCACTTTAATCAAGTTCTTCTTCACTTTCTGCCATAAGGCCCAGTTAGCAGGAACTGTGCCCACTCTAGTATTCTTGCCTGGAGAGTCCTGTGGATGGAGGAACCTGGTGGGCTGCTGTCCACAGGGTTGCACAGAATTGGGCATGACTGAAGCTACTTAGCATGCATGCCTGCATTGGAGAAGGAAATGGCAACCCAGTCCAGTATTCTTGCCTGGAGAATCCCAGGGATGTAGGAGCCTGGTAGGCTGCCATCTATGGGGTCACATGGAGTTGGACACGACTGAAGCAAGAATACACGGAAGAACTGTACAAAAAAATATCTTCAAGACTCAGATAATCATGATGATGTGATCACTAATCTAGAGCCAGACATCTTGGAATGTGAAGTCAAGTGGGCCTTAGAAAGCATCACTACGAACAAAGCTAGCGGAGGTGATGGAATTTCAGTTGAGCTGTTTCAAATCCTGAAAGATGATGCTGTGAAAGTGCTGCACTCAAAATGTCAGCAAATTTGGAAAACTCAGCAGTGGCCACAGGACTGGAAAAGGTCAGTTTTCATTCCAATTCCAAAGAAAGGCAATGACAAAGAATACTCAAACTACCGCACAATTGCACTCAACTCACATGCTAGTAAAGTAATGCTCAAAATTCTCCAAGCCAGGCTTCAGCAATACGTGAACCGTGAACTCCCTGATGTTCAAGTTGGTTTTAGAAAAGGCAGAGGAACAGAGATCAAATTGCCAACATCCACTGGATCATGGAAAAAGCAAGAGATTTCCAGAAAAACATCTCTTTCTGCTTTATTGACTATGCCAAAGCCTTTGACTGTGTGGATCACAATAAACTGTGGAAAATTCTGAAAGAGATGGGAATACCAGACCACCTAACCTGCCTCTTGAGAAATCTATATGCAGGTCAGGAAGCAATAGTTAGAACTGGACATGGAACAACAGACTGGTTCCAAATAGGAAAAGGAGTACGTCAAGGCTGTATATTGTCACCCTGCTTATTTAACTTCTATGCAGAGTACATCATGAGAAATGCTGAACTGAAGAAACACAAGGTGGAATCAAGATTGCTGGGAGAAATATCAATAACCTCAGATATGCAGATGACACAACCCTTATGGCAGAAAGTGAGGAAGAGCTAAAAAGCCTCTTGATGAAAGTGAAAGAGGAGAGTGAAAAAGTTGGCTTAAAGCTCAACATTCAGAAAACGAAGATCATGGCATCCGGTCCCATCACAATGGGAACAGTGGAAACAGTGTCAGACTTCATTTTTGGGCGCTCCAAAATCACTGCAGATGGTGACTGCAGCCATGAAAGTAAAAGATGCTTACTCCTTGGAAGAGAAGTTATGACCAACCTAGATAGTATATTCAAAAGCAGAGACATTACTTTGCCGACTAAGGTCCGTCTAGTCAAGGCTATGGTTTTTCCTGTGGTCATGTATGGATGTGAGAGTTGGACTGTGAAGAAGGCTGAGCGCCAAAGAATTGATGCTTTTGAACTGTGGTGTTGGAGAAGACTCTTGAGAGTCTCTTGGACTGCAAGGAGATCCAACCAGTCCATTCTGAAGGAGATCAGCCCTGGGATTTCTTTGGAAGGACTGATGCTAAAGTTGAAACTCTAGTACTTTGGCCACCTCATGCAAAGAGTTGACTCATTGGAAAAGACTCTGATGCTGGGAGGGATTGGGGGCGGGAGGAGAAGGGGACGACCAAGGATGAGATGGCTGGATGGCATCACTGACTCGATGGACGTGAGTCTGAGTGAATTCCAGGAGTTGGTGATGGACAGGGAGGCCTGGCATGCTGTGATTCATGGGGTCGCAAAGAGTTGGACATGACTGAGCGACTGTACTGACTGAACTGAACTGAACTGAGCTGAACTTAGCAGCAGCAGCAGGAACTGTTACTTGACATTTCAGGTGTGTAATTGTGAATGAGGAAAAGATTTTGCCTATGTCATCTACATGGTGAAGAGTTACAAGAGTAGATTGGACCAAAAATCAGAAGGTAGCAAGCACCTTAAATGAAGGTAAAGCACATTTTAAGGGAATGAACATTAATACTTAATCCATGGGTGACATCTGCTATAGTTAAGCCCATAAAGACTATTAGAAAATTTCCCAGTTGGTAAGAGAAGTAAGACTTCAGTCCAATGATTTGCTTAACAATCTGTGTGTATTCCTCTATGTTACTGACAGTATTGAGCTTTCCCTGAGCCCTTTGCTCTTGGAAAATAGTGACAGTTAAGTAATTCTGAGAAAGAATTACTATGCAGAACCACTCTTCTCCGTAAGACTTAGATAAGACCGCAAATGCCCCCTTTGTTTACCTATAGCAAGACCAGCCACAGGCCCTCCAATTTCCCACTCTTTGTCTCATAAATGGTCAGCTGAACTGTTTGTCCCCACTGACAAATGGATAGTACCTACTAACTTGACATAACCAAACTCTAGTTAAGCCTCTCTCCTTCTTCCAGAGACCCCTGTAGTTTGGCCCACCTTTGAACTTAAGCGAGCATTGAATGTGTAACCCACCCCACTTCATGGTCCCTTCCAGGGAATCAGCTGACCTCCAGAAAAGCATTTCCTGCTTAACTGCATCATTGTTCCTCCTGCTTATTCCATATCCCCACACTCGGTTCTTTCTAGACTTGTTTCTTCCTCCCTGTGAAAGAAAAGCCATGTGCCTCCCATTTGAGATACTTACAGATCATTTGGTCAATATTTTCCCTATTGTGATAGTTGCCCTCCTCATATTCCAAGTCTTTTTCAAATAGAGTCTCTCCTTACCTAAGTTCACATTTGTTTGTTTGTTTGTTTGTTTTGACACTACACTGGCTATCTGTTTTTAACTCAATGATTTCTTATAAATAAATAATGACATTTATGATCGTAACCCTCTTTCCCCTACATCTGCATTTTTGCACCACTCCTTGAAGGTAAGTGAGTGAAGTCGCTCAGTCGTGTCTGACTCTTTGCCACCCCATGGACTGTAGCCTACCAGGCTCCTCCCTCTATGGGATTCTCCAGGCAAGAGTACCGGAGTGGGTTGCCACTTCCTTCTCCAGGGGATCTTCCTGACCCAGGGATCAAACCTGTGTCTCCTGTATTGTAGGCAAATGCTTTACCTTCTGAGCCACCAGGGAAGGATCTTCCTTGAAGATAGGGATATAGCAAAACAAAGAATCAGGGTAGATATGAAGAAGGGTAGTCTAGGCATCAGTAGAGGATAGGAACCAGATATCTAATAAAAATTTTCCCTCAGAAAACCTAGTATACATTTTAGTACTGTGTTAGGGCCAAATTCAGAGGAACCTGGCAGGCTACAGTCCATAGGGTCACAAAGAGTCAGACACGTCTTAGCATGGCACAGCATAGGGCCAGGTTCATATATCAAAATTGGGCACAATGGGGATATCTTGGGGCTTTCTCAGACACTGACATCTTAGGTGAGCTTTTAATTTACTTTTAGCCTAAATGTTAACCTAATCTTGGGTTTCTCTGATGGCTCAGCAGGGAAAGAATCCACCTGCAATGCAGGAGACACAGGAGACATGGGTTTGATTCATGGGTCACGAAGATCCCCGGGAGGAGGAAATTGCAGCCTACTCTGGTATTCTTTCCTGAAAAATCCCATGGACAGAGGATCCTGGTGGGCTGCAGTATGTGGGGTCACAGAGTCAGATATAACTGAAGTGACTGAAGCCACAACCAAATCTCACTGAAGTAAACTTGAATCCCTTGAGGCAGGTATATTTTTTAAATATGCTCTGTTTTTCTTTTAATCTGACATCTAGATAACTCAAGATTTTACATTATTTGGTTAAATGAAATACTATTTGGGAGACCTGACCATGAATTGAGGAATAAGTTCCATTCTAATGAAAGATCACTCCTTAGTAAGTTTCTGGGCTTCCCTAATGGCTCAGGGGGTAAAGAATCTGCCTGCAATGCAAGAAACCTAGGGGATGCAGATTCAGTCCCTGGGTGGGGAAGATCCCCTGGAGGTGGGCATGGGAACCCACTCCAGTATTCTTGTCAGGAGATTCCCATGGACAGAGGAGTCTGGCGGGCTACAGTCTATGGTGGCAAAGAGTCGGACACAGCTGAAGCAACTGAGCACAGCATGTTTCTATACAAGCAATATGATACATGCAGAGCTGGCTTGTAAGAACAACTTGTGATAAGACCTGAAGCATGAGAAAAATTATCCAAGGCTGTCTGGTGTATAAAACCTTGTTAATAATTCTTTTAAGTTCTGAAAATTCTATTCATAGAATTTAATTTGGGGCTTCCCTAGTAGCTCAGCTGGTAAAGAATCCACCTGCCATGCAGGAGGCCCTGGTTCAATTTATAGGTTGGGAAGATCCGCTGGAGAAGGGATAGGCTACCCACTCCAGTATTCTTGGGCTTCCCTGGTGGCTCAGCTGGTAAAGAATATGCCTGTAATGCAGGAGGCCTGGGTTCAACCCCTAGGTTGGGAAGATTCCTGAAGAAGGGAACGGCTACCCATTCCAGCATTCTGGCTTGGATAATTCCATGGACTGCATATTTTAATATGACTTCGCATTTTTGCTTAGATCTAGCCCTGGATGCCTTCAGGTGGCCAAAGTTCTATGAAATGACTTGCATCAAAAACTCCTAGGACTTTATGAAATATTTTTCCAGGCCACTCCAGAAAGTGGAGAATTGTTACTGTAAAGAATAGATTTAAAAGTATTTTTCTCAAATATTGAAAAGTATGAGAAGTCATTTTCCTTTGCAGATTTTAAAGTTATAATTTATTCATAAAAGTCACTATTTTGGTGATATATTACATGATGCTATATAATATCATATATATCAAAAATATTTTCCTTAAAATTTCAGATTGGTGATATTATTTTTTTAATTGTGATAAAACATACATAACATAAATTTTATCATCTAAATCAAGTTGAAGTATACAATTCAGTAGTGTTAATTATCTTCACTTTGCCATGCAACCAGTCTCAAGAACCTTATCATCTTGCTAAACGGAAACTCTTTATCATTAAACAACTCCTCATTTCCCCCTCTGCTAGCCCCGAACAACCACCATGCTACTTTTCTGTGGCTGTGAGTTTGACCACAGGGCTATTTTGGAGATGTTGTAGGTTTGGTTCTACACCACTGCAATAAAGTAAATATCACAATAAAGCAAGTCACACAGCTTTTTGGTTTCCCAGTGCCTATAAATGTTATGTTTACACTATACCATAGTCTTTGGAGTGTTCAAAAGCATTACATCTAAAACAGTGTACATACCTTAATTAAAAACACTTTATTACTAAAAAATGCTGAACATCATCTGATAATACAAGGTTGCTGCAAACCTTCAATTTGTAACAACAAAAAATACCCCAATATTTTTGAAATGCAATAAAATGAGTTGTGCCTGTATTCTAGATAACTCATATAAGTGGCATCATACTATATTTGTCTTTTTGTGACTAGCTTTTTTCACTTAGTGTAATGTCCTCAAGATTCATCCAAAGTCTGTATCAGAATTTCCTTTGATTTTAAAACTGAATAACATTCCATTGTATGTATATGGCCTTTTTTGTTTATCTGTTCATCTGCTGATGGACATTTGGGTTGCTTCCACCTTTTGACTATCGTGAATAAAACTGCTATATAGATGGTGGTATTTTCAACCAGAGGTAGCACATCCCTCAAGGGCAACTGGAAACATGTGGGAGGTTTTTGGATGTCACAATGACTTGGGTGCTACTGGCATTTTGTGCCCAACTGGCAAGGATGCTAAATATCATGCAATATTTAGAACACAGATGATTCATAATAAAGAACTGTCCTGCTCAAAAAATGCCAACAGCACCCCCATTGAGAAATACTAAATAAGTCAGGTCGTTGCTAACCTACTGGGCTCAGTTCTTCCACAGAATCCAGTCAGTTTTAAAGCTAGAGTGCAGCTGGTCTTCTCTTAATGTGTATGATAATACTCTTACCTTTATAGTTGAATCTAAGCCTCTGCTCCTTGTGGAGTAAAACTCTATAGCACAGAGCTTTAGGGCCAGGCTTGAGTGCATCTGTTACTATATGATTTCTGTTACAATGGTAGCATGTAATATGTGAGGAAAGAAGAAGCTATTAGAATACTTCTTGACTGGGTAAAAAACATCTCTTCCATCCCTACAAATAAACAAGGAAGCATTAGACATGCACGGGATCTAAAATAATATAAAACATGAAATTAAACCATGGTACCTGGATATGGGAATGGGAAACAGTGTGTCTGTGCTGTTCATACGCCACTTGCTTGATGTACTATTTAAAAAATAATAATTTATCAGCAGAAATTTTTTTTTTCAAATAAGAACTTCTCAAAAAAAGAAACTTTTCTTATGGGTTTTATGATAATGATATCCTTAGCTGTCTTTGTATTAAATTTCATAGGATTACATTCATAAACAAAATAGTTCCACCTGCTTTTAGAACTGTAAAAATGAAATCATGTTGAATATGTTCTTTTTATGTCCTATTTCTTTTACTCAATAATATCTTAATAATATTAATCTTTTTTTAAAAAAGATTTGTTGAGGAATTTTCATAATCACTGGAAACAGCTCTCCTTTCTTTGAATAGGTTTAATATGTAACATAGGGGATTAGAGCCCAGTATTGAATATGTAATTCTTGCTTTTCATTCTAACTCCAATAAGTGGAGCATGATATATAAATCCAGTAAGAAAATTATCAAAGGAAAATATGATCAGGAAGTTACTATAGGAAAAATGTTATCTTTCCATGGAAAACTATACATACTTCTAGGTTATTGGGTTCTAGCTTTATTCCTTACCTTTCAGCCATTTTCCAGGCTTTTAAGCTATAGATACTAATGTATGTATACATTTTAGCCTCTGTGATGGAGATTTAAATCACATCCTCATTCTCACCACACATATCCATACCCTCTGCCCTGGAAAAACTAGTTTTGCCTTCACTTGCAATTCAATTCCTCTACATCAATGGTCCCCAACCTCTGTGCCAAGGACCAGTACCTCCTGTCAGATCAGAGGTGGCATTAGATTAGAAATAAAGTGAATAGTAAATGTAATGCCCTTGAATCATCCCGAAACCACATCCCCACCCCCAGTCAGTGGAAAAATTGTCTTCCACGAAATCAGTCCCCGGTGCCAAAAAGTTTGGGTATCACTGCTCCATATAAATTTGTGCTTTTGACTTTTCTTTTGAGATAGTTATAACATCTGTCTCATTCCCTCACATGAGAAAATCTTTACCATGTGGTCATTTCTATATCCATATCAGAGTTGTGATTTTATCTGTTTCTGAACATTATCTTTTAATATTATCAAACAAACATAAACCATTAACTTTAACATCATGAGTAGGGGATAATTATATAAAGCACTCTCACCCTTGCCTTGACAGGGCTTCTCAGGTGGTGCAGTGGTAAAGAATCCACCCGCCAGTGAAGGAGACATGGGTTCCATCCCTGAGTCAGGATGACCCCTTGGAGAAGGAAATGTCAACCCACTCCAGTATTCTTGCCTGGGAAATCCCATGGACTGAGGAGCCTGGCAGGTGACAGTCCATGGGGTCACAAAAGAGACAGACACAACTTAGCGACTGAGCACACACACACACACACACACACACACACACTCACTCACTCACTCACCCTTGACAAGACTTGAAGAAGTCCTCATCTTTGTTTAAGGACTATCACTTTAGGGAAGATGATACATTTCTCGGAGAAGGCAATGGCACCCCACTCCAGTACTCTTGCCTGGAAAATCCCATGGATGGAGGAGCCTGGTGGGCTGCAGTCCATGGGGTCGCAAAGAGTTGGACACGACTGAGCGACTTCACTTTCACTTTTCACTTTCATGCATTGGAGAAGGAAATGGCAACCCACTCCAGTGTTCTGCCTGGAGAATCCCAGGGACGGGGGAGCCTGGTGGGCTGCCGTCTATGCGGTCGCACAGAGTCGGACACGACTGAAGCGACTGAGCAGCAGCAGCAGCAGCAGATACATTTCTAAGAAACAGAGACTTAGCAACTGTTTAAATCTTGTGCTTTGTAGAGCTGTATCTTCCATTTAGTTAGAATGAATTGATCACTGTTAACCACATTCTTGAATTGTCAAATGCTAAAAGACTTTTATCATCAAAGCTACAACTTGGTATAGATAAAATACTGCCCTATAACTTCCTGGTAAGATCCTCTTTCATCATCATAAACCATAATTGGCTCACAATATTATTAAATAAGTTTAGTGGCATATTAGGAAAGGTATTCCATGACACATTTTTAATAATCTTCATGTACAAACTTATAATGTCTAATGGCCAGGGAAAAAACACCACATAAAACGATAACATTTCAATCTTAGTCCTTTGACCTTAGAAAGACTCAGCATGTTGTCCTGAAGTCACTTTGGTGTAGGAAGGCCTTACAAAGTTGTTAATTAATCTAGTGCTGGCACCCTTTAGGAAGAATACCAGAAAATTGGAACAAAAAAGAGGTGCAGCTTACCTCACAGTAGGAAAGAAGGGACCTTTTAATTGGATTAAATCACATCACCACAAAATTTATGGATCCTGGCCACTATGCCAAAGAGGTGAGAAAATTTTAAATTAACTCATTAGGTTAGTTGGGAGGGGTTAAACTTTCTATTCACTAAGAAATTTCAAAGGCAAAGTTTATTAATGCAAAGGCATAAATCACAGTCATGAAAAAGATAAGTTCTTGGGAGTTTTGTGACTTACCCTAAGCTGTCCATTATGTCCTGAAAGAACACATTAAGGTTGGCTAGCATCTCTAAGAAGATTCCTGGGGAACATTTTCTCATATAAGTAAAAAGAAAAGGAAGTAAAATACCACTCTATTGTACATTTTCTTACTAAAAGACAAATTCTAATATAGGTATAAAATATATATTGTACATATGCATTAAAAAAACAGTATCTACACATGAATCTTACATTTAATTTATCATTTAAAATGTTGAAAAGATTTTTAACAGAAAATATTAATGCTCTGGAGCTTTATTATGAATCTTTATATTCAACTGAAGCTTATAAAATATATTTAAGATAATATAATGTTGTAAATTCCTAATTCATCTATCTTGGAAACATCTTGGGGAACTTTAAAAATAATAAATTGTTATTAAACTAATTTTTCTGCAATCAAACAAATCAGAAATTGAATTAATTAATTCATGTAGAGTCAATTGGAGGACTGATAATAAAACAGATTTTCACAAAGATAATTACTATTTGAAGAGCTGGAAAATAATTGAAGAGATTTGATTGTGTGGATCCTTATTTCTTCAAGGACTGACAGCTTACATCCTGCATTTCTTTGACCCTCTGCTTTCTTACTTTTCATCAGCCTTCCTTATTCTTACACATAAAGAAAATTTGTCAAATAAACTATTTTAAAAATAAAATTAATTCAACTAATTTTAATGATATATGTATAGGTAGAAAAAATGCCCTCCAGCATTTTTCTTTTCCTGGACTTAATGATGTCCTGCAATTAGGAACCAGAATAAATTGCCAATTTTGAAAAGACTGAGATCTCCTCTTAGGGCAGCATTTCATCTTAGATGATTTCTTAAAGTTTATGGAGTGGGGACAAATACTCTCTTCTTGGGTAGCAGGCAAATTATAAAGTAATTGGCTGGAAAAGGTACTTGCTAGTAATTTAGCACGATATTAGTAACTTCAAGGAGGAAGAAACTATATATACATCTCTGACCTGCCAACTTCAATTTCAAGTTTCCATAGAATGATTTCCTACTAAGAGACAATAACTTTGGTTTTTCTTTGCATAAAACCAAAATAGGGGTTTTCTAGCATTATATTTGTATCTATATACATGTATTAAAGTGTGGTTTCTATTAACAATAAAATAACCTATCAGCCAACTTATGGAATTGAAAATCTGAAAAGTGGTCAAAGTTGATCACAACTTCTAATTAAAGAAGTCAGAAGAAACTGAAGAGTTTAGCCCATGGGTAAGCTTATAATATTTCTTAAACTTATGCTATGTACATGACATGATATTAAGGGATTTGTAGTTTAACACTAGGTAGCACTTCCCAGTCCGATAGAGATATAGACATTCAATGATAATTACAAATCAAATTGTAAGTCTAAGTAATCCATATTTATATGATTTAATTTTAATAAGCTGCAGAGATTTAAAGTGATAATGCTGAAATTTACTTTGTGTTTCCCCAAAGCAGAAATGGTTGAGAAATCTCCCCACCATTTTGTTTTCTGATATACCTTTAAAGGACCACACTGCACCTGAATATCTGAGATAACATTTACTCCTTCTCTTCCTTAATGACTCATATGAGACCTATCTCCATCCTTCTTGATAGCTCCCATAAGATCTACTGATGACTTCCTTGTTTACCTGCCTCCATAAACCTAGATTTCCTTCTATTTCTTTGAGATGTGCCTCATTAATGAACGTGCTCCCTTTTACAATAGCCTGAATAAAATAATCCCCTTAACTGTCCAGTTCATTTTGTCTTCCAAAGTTTGGTACCAAGACCAAATGGAATTAGACCTTGCATTCTCATTTACTCCACCCAAATGTAAAGGCTTCTTAGACCCCTTTGTAATCCGTTCCTGAGTAGTGGCAATCTGAGGATGAGTCTGATTCCTTTTCCTGTGCTCTGCTTTCTTGTCTACTGTGAAGATACGATTTTGATTCTTTTTGATTACTGGTTTGATTTCTGGTGCTGGCTTCATTTGGTTTCATGCTCTGACCATTTGAGATCTATGTAAATGAATTACTGATTTATAGAGATTTTGCCTCTGTTGTGTGAAAGATGATGTAAATCTGGTTTGTTAGTGTTTTCTATTTGTCTTTTTGACTGTGTTGAGTCCAAGTCAGTGAAGAATTTCATGTCCACCAGAAAGTGGATACCAAGACTGATAGGGTTTATGTTTCTGTGTTAATGCTTGATCTTTGGCTGGAATTTTCGATTTGAGGCTATATGCTTTCTTTGTGTCTGTCTACATACTTGTGTGTCTATAACTCATATAATTTACCCCTCATTGTGTGTATAATATATTCCTACCTCTAGATAGTATCAATAATAAATAAATAAACAAATAAAACTAGTTTCCTTATAGAAAAATGGCACAACATATTTAAAGTGATGAAAGAGAAGAACCTACAACCAAGCATACTCTACCTAGAAAGACTCTTGTTCAGATTTGATGGAAAAACCAAAAGCTTTTCAGACAAGCAGAAGTTAAGAGAATTCAGCACCACCAAAACAGCTTTACAACAAATGCTGAAGGAATTTCTGTAGGCAGCATGAGAAAAAGAAAAGCCAAACCTAAAGAAAATAAACCCAAAATAATTAAGAAAATGATAATAGGATCATACATATAGATAATTACCTTAAATGTAAATGGATTAAATGCACCAACCAAAAGACAGACTGCCTGGGTGGATGAAAACATGTGTATGTGTGCACTTCCACTTACCACGTTACTCTACTGAACCCCCCAATTTGTTTGTAATTATTTTTTATTGTAAGGTTAATCATGTTTCATTATGACTTGCAATTGCAGTTATCTTTTATTTTTTGTCTGGCTGTTAATTGTGAAAACTGATCAACATCTTTTACTATTGTGATTATGTGGCTATTCACTTAATACCACTGTATCATGATTGGTCAACAGAAAATAATAGAATTCTATATCACCAAAACTGCCATTTAATAGAAAAGCCTGTAATCACTTTTTAAAATCCAGATGCACATCAGAATTATCTTGAAATGTTTTGAAAACTGCAAATGCCCAGGTACTGCTTTCTTTCTCCAAAGCTCCACATATGTTTCTAGTGAGCAGCCATGTTTAAAAACAACTGGACTATATGATGATCTTTTCTTTTATCTAGTTTCACTTTTCCTATTTCATATTCAGTGCTACCATTTCATTTAGTTTATGTTTTCCAATTTCTCTATTTCTTCTTTATTTTAATGTTCTTTCTCAAGCCTTTATCAAGCATAGTATAAAAGCTTTTGTATGCATATATATGAATAGTATGTATATATTATACAAAGCTTATGAGATTTTGCCTAACTAAAAACTTTTTGACATTTTGATTCCACCTGTTTGACATAGTATGAATAGAATGCTAGATTTCTAATTTAAAAAAAAAGATACACAGCAAGCCATAAAAGTTTACTGTATAGCACAAGAACTATAGTCAATATCTTCTAATGACTTATAATGGAAAATAATATGAAAAATTATATACATATACAGATATATATATATATATATACATATAACTGAATCACCTTGCTGTGTGCACCTGAAACATTTTAAGGAAGCAACAGTTAGAACAGGACATGGAACAACAGACTGGTTCCAAATAAGAAAAGGAGTACGTCAATGCTGTATATTGTCACCCTGCTTATTTAACTTCTATGCAGAGTATATCATGAGAAACACTGGACTGGAAGAAGCACAAGTTGGAATCAAGATTGCCAGGAGAAATATCAAGAACCTCAGATATGCAGATGACACCACCCTTATGGCAGAAAGTGAAGAGGAACTAAAAAGCCTCTTGATGAAAGTGAAAGAGGAGAGTCAAAAAGTTGGCTTAAAGCTCAACATTCAGAAAACCAAGATCATGGCATCTGGTCTCATCACTTCATGGGAAATAGGTGGGGAAACAGTGGAAACAGTGGCTGACTTTATTTTTGGGGCTCCAAAATCACTGCAGATGGTGACTGCAGCCATGAAATTAAAAGACGCTTACTCCTTGGAAGGAAAGTTATGACCAACCTAGACAGCAGAGACATTACTTTGCCAACAAAGGTCTGTCTAGTCAAGACTATGGTTTTTCCAGTGGCCATGTATGGATGTGAGACTTGGACTGTGAAGAAAGCTGAGCACCAAAGAATGATGCTTTTGAACTGTGGTGTTGGAGAAGACTCTTGAGAGTCCCTTGGACTGCAAGGAGATCCAACCAGTCCATCGTAAAGGAGATCAGTCCTGGATGTTCTTTGGAAGGAATGATGCTAAAGCTGAAACTCCAGTACTTGGCCACCTCATGCAAAGAGTTAACTCATTGGAAAAGACTCTGATGCTGGGAGGGATTGGGGGCAGGAGGAGAAGGGGATGACAGAGGATGAGATGGCTGAATGGCATCACCAACTCGATGGACGTGAGTCTGAGTGAACTCCAGGAGTTGGTGATGGACAGGGAGGCCTGGTGTGCTGCGATTCATGGGGTTGCAAAGAGTTGGCCATGACTGAGCGACTGAACTGAACTGAACTGATACATCAATAAAATATATATATTAAAAATTTTTTAAAGGTAAAATTTCCTTATAGAAATCAACTCAGAAATGTATTAAGAATTCAAATTTACATAATTTAGGTAAATCTTTGGCAAATGAGACTAGCTTTACATTTTTGGTTTAATAAAAAATTATATCTTATCTGATTTGTCAGTGTTAAGTATAATATACCTATGTATTGTTATTCTACTTGGGTTTGATCATCCTGAAATTATACAAGCTTACTGATCAGATAAGCTAATATTACTTCTTTTTCTTAGTTGAAGTATATTTGATTTACAATATTGTGTTACTTTCAGAAATACAACAAAATGATTCAGTTATTTTTTCAGATCATATTCTATTATAGGTTATTCAAAATATTGACTATAATTCCCTGTGCTATATAGAAAATCCGTGTGGCTTATTTATTTTATGAAGCTAGAATTACTTCTATCAAATGTTTAAGATTATGAGAGAAGTAAATTGTGTTTACCCAAATCATATCATTATTTTGACACACTATATGTCAACAGCAATTATGTTTTGTATTATTTCAACTTCAACATAATTTCCAAGATTTAAGTAATTTAAAATCTTGTACTGATACTAAATTGAACTAATTAATAGATATTCATTAGGTATCTAGATAATTTTTGAGTAAAATGAAATACTGAGAAGATGATTAGTTAACATAATTTAATCTATATACTTTTCTCTTATTTGTATGTGCTATACTGAGATTATAGATATTTGGATCTACTAATTAACAGATTCATCACTGCCACTTTGAAAAGATAGTGTGTAAGGAAAATTTATGTATATAGACAATTGCAGGAGATTTTCAGAAAAGGAATTTTATCTGTTGTGGTTAAAGCTAGCCAAGATATGATGGGTTTTTAAAAGAATATATTCAAAAAGAGCTTTAGCGTCAAATATTATATTGATACAAGATTTGAATTTGATTTTCTTTCTGTTAAGATGATAAAATTGTCTTGGGTCATTAGTTTGCTCTTAATAAGAGGTTGTAAATATTCTTTTAAAATAGTTATTTTTTATTGTGACATAATTGACATATAACATTATGTTAGTTTTAGGTATACAGCATAATGATTTGACATTTGTGTGTATTGTGAAATGATCACAAGAAGTCTAGCTAACACCCATCACCGTACATTGTTACAAAACCTTTTTTTCTTGTGATGAAGATCTACTCTCCTAGCAACTTTCAAATGTGCAATACAGTATTAACTATAGTCACCATGCTATACATTACATGCCTATCCTTTAATTATTTTATAACTGCAAGTTTGTATATTCTGACCCCCTTCATCCATTTCTCTGACTCCCAATCCTTGCTTCTGGAACTGCCAATCTGTTCTCTGTGAGCTCAGTGTAAGATATTATTCTTTATGTAGTCTGTCAAGACAGCGAAGATTCTGTCTTAACAGAATAATCTTTTATTGTTTGTGTTGGTTTTATTAAATTCTTGATTATTTAAGAAAACGAAGTTTTCTCACTTCGGAAAGAGCTAACGTTCTTTACCTCCTATGTTTATTTTTAAAAATATTCATCACTTTGGTTTAAGCAGATATCTAAGTATTTTTTCTTGGTAACATGTGATCCTATCTTAATACCTTTTGTTACTTTTGCCTTCCCAAAATGGAATCCTAATTGATGTTTTTCACACATACTATTCATTGCCTTTCGTGGGCCCCTAGAAAATCAAAACGGATTTGCTCTTTCACCCTGGAAAGGTGCTCAATATAATTAGGTTTATGAGGTTTGATAGCTAACTATTGATTTATTTGATTGATGAGTTGCACAGGAAGTATTGTCAAATCAGAAGAGATGCTTAGCCTTCTCTATATTAAATATATAAACGTAAACTGGTAATAATATTTCAGCAAGGATATGCAGTTTGGGAAGTTCCTAGAGAATTCTATAAAATTGTCAACACCCTACCTGTCCATAGAACATTTCTACTTATCAAGGTTTTAATACTGCTTGTTTTGATATTACACAGAAATAGGATATAATTGGAAACATTGGTTTTACAACCAAGGTCTTGCCTGGAATGTCATGGGTCAAGAGTGATACTTACATAATAAAATATGACTAGACACTTGTGATGTAATAACATTGACTTTATGGAACCAATACTTACAAAGCCTTCCTGAGAAGCTAGTCTGATGCCTGGCTTACAGGGTTAAGTTTACAGGTAAAGAAGGAGGGTCATTTCCTGGCAGGCCCAGGAAACAGAAGGGAAGAATTTGCCCAAATCTATATTACTACAGGTGGATCCTTATTGTGAGTTCTTGTCTTGGCTTCTCTGTCTCAAGGGGCTTTGAAAAAGCCAATAAAAAATATAAATCCAATAAAAAAAATTGGACTGGATTTTTATCCAATCCAATAAAAAAAAGTTGTGATATCTGGCATATATATATACACACTGGAATATCATTCCATCATAAGAATGAGGAAATCCTACCATTTGTAATAATATATATGGACCTTGAAGTTATTATGCTAAGTAAAATAAGTCAGGTAAATACTGTATGACCTCAGTTACATGTAGAATTTAGAAACAAACAAACAGACAAACCCACTTAAAAAAAAAGTGAACTCACAGAAAAAGAGATCAGTCTTATGGTTAACAGGGGTGTAGGATGGGGGAGGGAGAACTGGAGGAAGGTGGTGAAAAGGTATAAACTTTCAGTTATAAGACAAATAAGCACTAGAGATGTAATGTACAACATGGTGACTATAGCTACCACTGCTGTATCGTATAAAGAAAAGCTGTTAAGAGAGTAATCCTGAGTTCCCTTCAGAAGGAAAAAAAATTTTTCCCTTTTTTCCTTTTATTTTTATTGTATCATTACAAGAATATGTATGTTAGCTGAGTCTACTATGGTAATCATTTCACAATACATGTAAATCAAATCATCATGATGTACACCTTCATCTTATACCATGATATATGTCCATTATTTCTCAGTAAAATGAGGGAGAAAAATCCCATCTGAGCTTCTATAAAATCCAATCAAAATAAATTATGAATATTTGCAGAAAAAAAAAAAACCTTTAAAAAACCGATAGGGTAAATGAACATTCTTGCTTCACCTATGTAAGCAATTAGGCCAAATCTACTGAGACCAGTCTTACTTTGTGGTTACGAATAATCTTTCTGGGCTCCCTGGTGGCTCAGTGTAAAGTATCTGCCTGCCAGTGTAGGGGACACAGGTTTGATCCCTGATCTGGAAAGATCCCACATGCCACGCAACAACTCAGCCCATGAGACACAACTACTGGAGCTTGAGTGCCCTAGAGTATATGCTCCACAACAAGAGAAGCCACCACAGTGAGAAACCCATGTGCCACAGCTAAAGAGTAGCTCCCATCCTCCATAACTAGAGAAGGGCCCAATCAACAACAAAGACCCAGCACCTCCAAAAATAAATAAAATTTGAAAAAAAGAATAATCTCTCTTTGGGAATTCTGTGGTGATCCAGTGGTTAGAACTCCACACTTTCACTGCCCAGGACCTGGGTTTGAGCCCTGGTCGGGGATCTAGGGTTTCACAAGGTGTATGGTGCAGCCAAAACAAACAAAAACAAAAACAAAAAAAGAGTAATCTTTCTTTGAGGTTACTTTGAATGAAAAAAAGTGGAGATTATAGAGAGAAACTTTGTATTTCAATGGGAAACTATGTATTATCTCTATCAAATCCTTCTGAATTAACCTATTTCAATCATATGCATTGTCTTTGATCTGTTTTGCTCCTTTTTGTAAATTGTGGTAACTAATAGATACTTAAGTGTCTTGCCTGGTAGACATTGTATTGACTTCTCCTACCATGGAAAAACTCAGTTTGGGTTTCTAGCTGCAAATTTGACTGTATTCTGTTACCTTGCCCAAATTGCCAAACCTTATCAAATTTTCAATTCTTCATGTTTCTATCAATATCTGATTATAATCTTCTAAACCAAGATTTCTAATTTTTCTCCCTGCTGCCTGACTTGGAGTCACTAAGAACTAAAATCTCACTATCCATTCCCTTATTGGAACTCTAGGTTACCTTATAGCTGACCCTGTGCTCCAAGATCTGAAAGAAGACTTGCTAGCTGAACTTCAGTGACTTTGTGTAAACTTCCAGGAACTCCTCACCACAGCAAGACTATGTATGGTATATAAATCTCCTTGGGAAAAATGCTGTTTGTACTACTATGGAAGTCTGGCTAAGTGTTTGGGTCATACATGTCCATATATGAAATGTTGCCACAACTGTCAACAACATTACTAAGAACATTGACATCCTAGTTAACTCAATAAGTGGTGCTACATAACTGAAAAATTTTACTCTACCAACCTCTTGGAATCCACTAGTCTAGCCCCCTCAAAGTTCAATTTCTGGCTCTTTATTGCAGCCATTTATATATTTCTCCTTTTTCATTTAGATAATCTTCTTTCAAGATGCCTTATCCCATCAGAAAATTACTAGAGCTAATCAGTGAATTTAGCAAAGTTGCAGGATATAAAATCAATACACAAAAATAACTTGCATTTCTATATACTAACAATGAAAAATCAGAAAGGGAAATTAAGGGATCAATCCCATTCACCATTGGAACAAAAAGATTTAAATACCTAGGAATAAACTTACCTAAGGAGACAAAAGAACTGTACACAGGAAATTATAAGACACTAATGAAAGAAATCAAAGATGACATAAACAGATGGAGAGATATTCCTTTTTCCTGGGTAGGAAGAATCAATATTGTGAAAATGACTATACTACCAAATGCAATCTACAGATTCAATGTGATCCCCCTCAAATTACCAATGACATTTTTCACAGAACTAGAACAAAAACTTTCACAATCCATATGGAAACACAGAAGACCCTGAATAACCAAAGAAGTCCTAAGAAAGAAGAATGGAGCTGGAGGAATCAACCTTCCTGACTTCAGATTATACTACAAAGCTACAATCATCAAGACAGTATGGCACTGGCACAAAAACAGAAATATAGACCAATGAAACAAGATAGAAAGCCCAGAAATAAACCCATGCACCTAATGGGTACCATATTTTTGACAAAGGAGGCAAGAATATACAATTGGGCAAAGACACCTTCTTCAATAAATGGTTCTGGGAAAACTGGACAGCTACATGTACAATAATTAAACTAGAACAATTCCTAACACCATACACAAAGATAAACTCAAAATGGATTAAAGATCTAAATGTAAGACCAGGAACTATAAAACTCTTAGAGGAAAACATAGGCAGAACACTCAATGACATAAATCAAAGCAAGATCCTCTATGAGCCACCTCCTAGAGTAACGGAAATCAAAGCAAAAGTAAACAAGTGGGACCTGATTAAACTTAAAAACTTCTGCACATGAAAGGAAACTATAAGCAAGGTGAAAAGACAAAACTCAGAATGGGAGAAAATAATAGCAAATGAAAACCTGACAAAGGATTAATTTCCAAAATATATAAGCAGCTCGTACAACTCAATGCCAGAGAAACAAATAACCCAATTAAAAAGTGGGGAAAAGACCTAAGCAAACATTTCTCCAAAGACGACATACAGATGGCTAACAAACACATGAAAAGATGCTCAAAATTGCTCATTATTAGAGAAATGCAAATCAAATCTACAATGAGATATCACCTCACACCAATCAGAACGGCCATCATCAAAAAGTCTACAAACTATAAATGCTGGAGAGGGTGTGGAGAAAAGGGACATTCTTGCACCGTTAGTGGGAATGTAAATTGATACAGCCACTATAGAAGACAGTATGGAGATTCCTTAAAAAACTAGGAATAAAACCACCATATGACCCAGCAATCCCACTCCTAGGCATATACCCTGAGGAAACCAAAATTGAAAAAGACACATGTATCCCACTGTTCATTGCAGCACTATTTACAATAGCTAGAACATGGAAGCAACCTAGATGTCCATCGACAGATGAATGGATAAAGAAGTGGTGGTACATATACACAATGGAATATTACTCAGCCATAAAAAGGAATGCATTTCAGTTCTGATTAGGTGGATGAACCTAGAACCTATTATATAGAGTGGGGTGACAGAGAAAGAGAAAGGTGAATATCATATTCTAATGCATATACACAAAATCTAGAAAAATGGTACTGAAGAATTTATTTACAGGGCAGCAACAGAGAAACAGACATAGATAATAGACTTATGGACATGGGGAAAGGGGAGGAGAGGGTGAGATGTTTGGAACGAGTAACATGGAAACTTACACTACCATATGTAAAATAGATAGCCAACAGGAATTTGCTATATGGCTCAGGAAACTCAAACAGGGGCTCTATATCAATCTAGAAGGGTGGGATGGTGTGGGAGATGGGAGGGAGGTTCAAAAGGGAGGGGATATATGTATACCTATGGCTGACTCATGTTGAGGTTTGACAGAAAACAACAAAATTCTGTAAAGCTATTATCCTTCAATAAAAAATAAATTAATTAAAAAATAAAAATTAAAAAATAAATTAAAAAAAGATGCCTTATCCCTAGAACTCTAAAACAACTGACCTTTGCCACTAACTCTCAAGAGATTGTTCAACTGGCCTTATAGGAACAATGCCAACAAGTATCCTTGAGGGACTAATTGTTAAACATTGCTTTGTCCAACTCAGATGGTTTATGAATACGTCTGAGATGTTTAACAGCAATGATACTTATTCATTATGAACCAATGAGGGGGCTAACATTGTTGAAATTTATCTGAGCCCTATGCCCCTGGGAAGCAGTGATGGTTAAAAAATCTCCCATCCTTATGTGTTCTGAGGATTGGCTAAGCATAAAAGATCTTCCTGCTATCCTATATCCTGAGACAAAACTCACCTCCCTATTCCTCTACAACTCAGATCTAAGATCAGCTTCCATCCTTCCTGTGACTGTACTAAAACTCACCAACAACTCCCTTGTTCAACTCCCTCTGTAAAATACCAACTCTCCTTCCTTTTCTTTGAGATGATCTTCATTAATATAACATGCTCTGAATAAAATCACTTCCTTAATTGTCCAGTGCATTCTGTCTTACACAAATGTTAAGATCCAATAAGTGAAGTCGCTCAGTCATGTCCGACTCTCAGTCCATGGGATTTTCCAGGCAAGAATACTGGAGTGGGTTGCCATTTCCTTCTCCAGGGAACCTTCTCCAGGGAATCTTCCCGACCCAGGGATTGAATCTAGGTCTCCCGCATTGTAGGCAGACACTTTACCATCTGAGCTACCAGGGAAGCCAGTGACACTTTATTTCATGGGCAAGAGTAAAAACTCTTAGGTAAAAAATAACTCTTTACTAACATGGACCATGACATTTATCAGAAAAAGATGAATAAGATTCTATAATAACCCAACAAATATTGTAAGTATTATGACATATTCACTAAAATAGGAATGAAATTGCTTTCAATTTTTTGCTCAAAATACTTTACCTGTCCTTAATCATCCCATCGACAAAAAGGAAGTGATCATCACTACAAGTAGCTGAAAATTTGGAAGTCACCTTGGGGAAATAACCAATGGGCCTTCAGGAGGATTTGGGTAGTGTTTGCAGGTCTCTCTAACTAGTTTTGCCCCTTTTTCTCCTAAAAGCATTACTACAAGGCTCTTTGAGTAAAATATTTGCTAATGGCTTGGAAAAATGGAGAGACAGTAAAACAGAACATAGAAAAGAGAGTGCAAATGTACAAATTAAAAATGTACGTTAAAATCTTCACCCCATAGTTTGTCCATGATCCCACTCAGGAACACCCTTCATTGGTAATGCTTCTACTTCTTCCCATTAGGATAACTCTGGTTCTTCCCTCTTCTGCTTCCAGATCTTCAAGTCTTTCAAAACTTTTATCACTTAATTGCTAAAAATTGTGAAATATTACAAATACACAGAACATAGTGTGAAAAGACAATTTTCAGGAAAGGTAAGATCATGACTCATGCAGATATAAAAGTGAACACTTGTTAAATAATTTATTTTATTCATACGCTATGAGGGAACCAGGCAGATGTTATAATCAGTGCAAAGTGTAGTTTTATGGCATATATTGTGTCAGTGATTTCATGGGTGTATCTAGTCTCCAAACTCATCATCATGATTTATACATTAAATATGTACAGCTTCTTGTATGTCAATCAAACCCCAATAAAGTGGTCAAAAGAGGAAAAGTCAAAATAGCATGCATTGAGTGAGTTGAGGAGGGGAAAAGAATTTCTGATTTTTATTATTTATAATAATAAATACATTTGAACATTATTTGATTTCCAAAACTATGTTACTTTGATAAAAATAGAAAATAAAAACTGAACATATAAATATTATGGCTAGTGCAGTATAGCAGGAAGAGTTTTGAGTTAGGAATCAAAATTTAAAAACTATTGATTACTTTAAAAATCATGTAAGAATTGAATCGCCAGTCTATGTCTGATGCAGGATACAGCATGCTTGGGGCTGGTGCATGGGGATGACCCAGAGAGATGTTATGGGGAGGGAGGTAGGAGGGGGGTTCATGTTTGGGAATGCATGTAAGAATTAAAGATTTTAAAATTAAAAAAATAAAAAACTAAAAAAAATAAAAATAAAATAAATAAAAATAACATTTATATGGAGTAAAGTAATGTTGAGATTAATGGTAAATGGAGACAAACTGTGGTTTTCATTTTGGGCTGTGGGAGAGGAAGTCAATTAAATCTTTATCAGCCAGGCCAGTTTAATAGGCTACAGAAATTTAATGTGACATTGTTGAACTTTATTTGAGCCCTGTGTCTGTCAGTTACCTCCAGATTATGAAAGTTTTAAGTTAAAGTGTTTGTCACTCAGTGGTGTCCTACACTTTGTGACCTCATGGACTGTAGCCTACCAGGCTCCTCTGTCCATGGAATTCTCCAGGCAAGAATGTTGGTGTGGATAGCTGTTCCTTTCTCCAGGGGATCTTCCCAACCCAGGGATCAAACCTGAGTCTGTTGCATTGCAGGCACACTTACTAACTGAGCCACCTGGCAGAATCTGCCTCTAGATTATAAAAGGTGCAAAATAGCTCAAAGACAATGAACAGAGCTAGACTCCGATAACTCAGAAGAGTGTGCTATATAAGATGTATAGTTTGTCATTTAAATATAATTTTTTTTTCTATAGTAGACGTGCATTGTCATGTTGTGGCTCAGTCGCTAAGTTGTGTGCAACTCTTTGCAACCCCATGGACTGCAGCACACCAGGCTTCCCTGTCCTTCACCATCTTCTGGAGTCCACTAAAGTTCACGTCCTTTAAGTTGGTGATGCTATCTCACCATCTCATCCTCTCCCTCTCCCTTCTGCTTTCAATATTTTCCTGCATCAGGGTCCTTTCCAGTGAGTCGGCTCTTCGCATCAGGTGGCCAAAGTTTTAGAACTTCAGCTTTAGCATCAGTCTTTCCAATGAATATTCAGAGTTGATTTCCTTTAGGATTGACCGGTTTGATCTCCTTGCTGTCCAAGGGATGCTCAAGAGTCTTCTCCAGCACCACAATTTGAAAGCATCAGTTCTGTAGCACTCAGCCATTATTATGGTCCAACTCTCACATCCGGACAGGACTACTGGACATACATATAGACATGTATGTAACCTATTTAAGAAAAAGAGGTATTTTTTCTTTTTTTACTTTAATATTTTAGATCTCCATTTTAAGATATTCTGGAGAAGGAAATGGCCCCTCCAGTATTTTTGCCTGGAGAATTCCATGGACAGAGGAGCCTGGTGGGCTATAGTTCATGGGGTCGCAAAGAGTCAGACATGACTGAGCAACTAACACTTTTACTTTTATAAAGAAATAAATATATATTATATATATTTAAAATATATTACATATATATTTAAATTATATTACATATATTATATATAATATATCACATATATAACACATATATAATAGATATAACACAATATATAATATATAAAATAATATATAAAAATATAAATATGAATATAGTAGAAATATAAATATAAAAAGAAAGAAATATAAATTATAATAAATACAACTAAATTGTCAAACCATTCTATTCCCATCCCCTTCCTATCCAAAACGTTACCACTGCCTTGAAGTAATTATATATTCTACCCAAACACTTTTTTGTACTTTTACTACTAATGTAAGTGCCTACAAAAAAATAGACTTTGTAATTCTGCATTTAACAGTTTAGAAAATTATATCAAGAATGTGCATTATAATCAGATTTTCTAATTTTAAGCTATCCTGTATTTCTGATATAAAACAATTAAAACTTTTGAGTTATTAAAAACATATAGCTAAATTTTATTTTCTAATTTTGGGGGTCTTTTTTTACAAACAGGATTTGTCTTAATTTTTCTTTCTCATATTGCCATGGCTGATTTTGGCATGAAGGTTATACTCATTTAATAAAATGATTTGGGTAATTTCTCTCTCTTCCATTCTTTGGAACTGTTTGCCTAAAATAAGAATGACCTAGTCTCCAAAGTTTTGTTAAACTGTCATGTGAAAACTTCAAGTTGATTTCACCCACCATCTACTAGGTTAGCTGGTGATTTAATTTCTTTAAGAGTTATAGATCTATTTAGACTTTTAAAAATTTCTTATTGAATTGATTTTTATACTTTTTTCCAGGAAATTTTCCATTTTATCACATTTTTTTTTTACTTAGTTGATATAAAGTTGTACATGATATACTCTTTTTAATTTTAATTTTATTGGAGTAGAGTTGATTTTCAAGTTTCTGTTAGTTTTAGGTGTGTAACAAAGTAATTCAGTTATACATATATATATATATACATATATATATTCATTCTTTTTAGATTCTTTTCTCATATAGGTTATCCCAGAATATTAAGTAGAGTTCCCTGTGCTATACAGTAGGTCCTTGTTGGCTATCTATCTTATATCTAGTGTGTATATGCTTATTCCAAGCTCTTGATTTATCCCTGCCACCACATTCTCCCTTTGGTAACCATAAGTTTGCAAACCATACCTTAAAACCGGTTTCTTTTGTAAATAAGTTCATTTGTATCATTTTTTAAAATTAGATTCCACATACTTCATGGGTCCATCCATGTTGCTGCAAATAGCATTATTTCATTCTTTCTATGGCTAAATAGTAGTCCATTGTATATGTGCACCAAATCTTTATCCATTCATCTGTCAATGGATATTTAGTTTGCTTCCATATCTTGGTCATTGTAAATAGGTATTCCCTTTTTTGATTATCAATTTTATTGCTATAAAAATACATAATATAAAACTTACCATTATAACTTTTTGAAGTGTATAGTGCAGTAGTGTTAAGTATATTTATATTGTGCAACCAATCTCTAGAACTGTTTCATCTTACAAAAGTAAAACTTTATACTCACGAAAAAACAACAACCCATTTTCCCCACCCCCTAGCCCCTGGCAACCACCATTCTACTTTCTGTTTCTGTGAATTTGACTACTCTAGATAATTCATGTAAGTAGAACCAGCCAATGTTTGTCTTTTTGTAATTGACTTATTTTACTTAGCATCATGTCTTCAAGGTTCATCTGTGTTGTAGCTTGTGTCAGAGTTTCTTTCCTTAACAAGGTTGAATATATTCCATTGTGTATTTTTGCTTATTAATTTATTCATTGAGGAATGCTTGGGTTGTTTCCAACTCTTGGTTATCGTGAATAGCGCTGCTATAAACTTGGGTGTGCAAATATCCCTGAGATTCTGCTTTCAAAACTTTTGGGTATATATCCAGAGGTGGGATACCTAGATCATGGTAATTCTATTTTTACTTTTCTGAAAAACTGCCATGCAGTTTTCCATAAAAGCCACATCATTTTATAATATATTCCTACCAACAGTGCACAAGGATTCCATTTTCTTCACATCTTAGCCAATACTTATTTTATGTTTTTATTTGTTTGGCTAGTAGCTATCTTAATGAGAGTGAGTTGGTTTCTCATTGTGGTTTTGATTTGCATTTCCCTAATGATTAGTGATATTGAGCATATTTTCTATGCTTGTTGGCCATTTTTATAATCATTTTTGGAGATGTTCTATCAAGTTGTTTGCCCATTTTTTAACTGGGTTGATCTTTGTTGTTGAACTGTAAGAGTTTTTCTAATATTCTGTATATTAACCCCTTATCAGATATATGATTTGCAAGTATTTTTCCAATTTCATAGGTTGCCTCTTCACTCTGTTTATTGTGTTCATGGTGTACTCTAATAGGCAACAAATTTTGCCATAACTACTGCAGTCATGTATTCTTTTTCACTTTTAATATTGGGTATGTACCATCTTTCTCTCTTACTCATACACACACACACACACACACACACACATACACACACACTTCCTTCATAAACTGACCAACCTTTTCATAGCTTTTTATATTGTTTGTCTATTTAGATAGACAACTTCTGTTTTTGTTAATTTTTTCTATAGTTTTTTTTCTTTCATTAATGCTTATTTTATTTGCTTTGTTCTGCTTTTGTTTTTGTTTTTATTTTTTCATACTCCTCCCCCCCCCTTTTTTTTTCAAAATCTTTTGACTTGGTTGCTGTGTATTTGATTTTTCTTTTCTAGTCTATGTGTTTAATTTTATAAATGTGCCGTTGGTTGTTTTTTAGTGTCATCCTCAAAGTACTGATAATGTAGATTTTTCCTTAGTGCCTGGGATTTCATATTGTTCATAAAAGTGTGGAACAATTTTATTTATTCTGCTCAGGACTTATGCTTTTATTTCCAAGTATCAATATCTTCTGTGTGTACTAAAATATATCTCAGCCATCATCCCTTCTAATAACACCTAGTGGATAATCTCTCTACTCTTTTCTCCTTCAGGAACATATACTAAAAATATATTAAACTTATATTTCATCCCCATTTGCTCTTAAATTTTATTTTTCTATTTTCCATCTCTTTTTTTCTCTATATAGTATCTTGAGTAATTATTCCTCACATCCATCATCCAGATCACTACTTATCTATTCAGCTGAGTCTAATTTGCTTTTGAACAAAATGTGCATTTAATTATGACCATATTTTAGATATAGAAAAATTTTAAATCTGTTTTATTTTTATTCTCCCAAATCTGTATTTCCCCAAGGAACAGGTTTTAACTTTTCAGAGCAGATTTTTTTGTAACACACAGTAGACAGTCAAAATCCCCTTGCTGGTAAGTGGTTTTTTTTTAATTTTCCTCTGGTACTTACTTTAGCAGAGGACGCAGATTTGTGGATATTTTCTGGGGCCTCACTTCCAACTTCCAATCTCATAGAAGTTCTGCATTTCTTTTCCTATGTGACATAAAAGCCAAAGACCTTGGCTTTTTACCCAATCACCTTTTCTCAATGTAGCAGTAGTAATAATACATGAAACAATTATTAGCACTTCATTTCCATCTTTATTTCTGAAAACTTGGATGGAAGATTACTCTTTCTTTCTCATGAAATGAGCTATGCACTAACTTTTTTGTTGTTGTTATAGCTAGCATCCCCAGGTGGTTTTATAGTTTTGTTTTTTATTTTGTTTTTGCTTAATTTTAGTTGTTATCATTCCACAATGGGCTTAATGATCTTCCTCCTGAACTGCCAAAGAAGTAGTTCCAAATTCCAGCTACTTGGTTATGCAGAACAATTTTGTTTTCCTTTTGTTATATTTTCCAACTTCTAAATGAATCTTCTCCAAAAGCCTTATGAAGATAATCTTACAGAGAAAAGACCAGAAGACCAAACTGCCTTTCTCCCAATTTTAGAGCTCCCAGCTTAAATTGTAACCATTCTTTCGGTTGACATTTCTTTTCTCTAGTATATAGTACGTTAAGCCAAGAATTTAATCTAATGTATGCAATACCTATTTCAATCTTGATGTGCACTGGTGAAAAGCAAACAATCAACGATAGTGATAGCCCTATTATATGCTATGTTGGGGAGATGTTCCTTGAACATTATCAAATGAATCAGTGTATGGGGCAGCAGGGAGTGAGAATGCTCACCTTCAGAAGAGAAACCTTATAGGATATGCCCATTGTCTTCAAATGTTTTGTGCATTGCTGTGTAGAACATGAATTAATTTAACTTGTTCTGAAGTACAGTAGATGTTCCAGTGGGTACATTTATGAAGATGTAGATTTTTGCTAAGTAGAATATAAACTGTCACATATAAAATGGCTTGTCTTTGGCAGTAATCAGCTTTGGAAGAACTTTAGCAGTGGTAGCTGACTCTGTCACAGGTGTTCTAAGATTTTGGCAAGTGGAGGAAGTTTGAACTACATAGCTTTTAATGTCTCTTTCAAACTGAAGATTCTTCTTTTCTATGAAGCTCCCACATCTTGAAGCTCTGCTATATGGCATTTTAGTACTGTGAATTGGTGGGGGATTTGTTAATGATTAAAATAGACAGGTAGCTATAGATTTTTGAGGAAATAGAATTTGAAGGTTAGAGAGTATAAATAGATGAGCCAATCATTCTAATATCACTTTATCTCTGCCACCATGCTGTTCCTTGTTATGAATTCCTTGTTTAGATGGATATACTATCTCAGTTCAGTTCAGTTCAGTCACTCAATTGTGTCCAACTCTTTGCGACCCCATGAATCGCAGCACGCCAGGCCTCCCTGTCCATCACCAACTCCCAGAGTTCACTCAAACTCACGTCCATCGAGTCAGTGATGCCATCCAGCCATCTCATCCTCTGTCGTCCCCTTCTCCTCCTGCCCCCAATCCCTCCCAGCATCAGAGTCTTTTCCAATCAGTCAACTCTGCATGAGGTGGCCAAAGTACTGGAGTTTCAGCTTTAGCATCAGTCCTTCCAGAGAAATCCCAGGGCTGATCTCCTTCAGAATGGACTGGTTGGATCTCTTTGGAGTTCAAGGGACTCTCAAGAGTCTTCTCCAACACCACAGTTCAAAAGCATCAATTCTTTGGTGCTCAGCTTTCTTCACAGTCCAGTTCTCACATCCATACATGACCACAAGAAAAACCATAGCCTTGACTAGACAGACCTTTGTTAGCAAAGTAATGTCTCTGCTTTTCAATATGCTATCTAGGTTGCTCATAACTTTTCTTCCAAGGAGTAAGCGTCTTTTAATTCCATGGCTCCAATCACCATCTTCAGTGATTTTGGAGCCCAGAAAAATAAAGTCTGACACTGTTTTCACTGTTTCCCCATCTCTTTCCCATGAAGTGATGGGACAAGATGCCATGATCTTCGTTTTCTGAATGTTGAGCTTTAAGCCAACTTTTTGACTCTCCTCTTTCACTTTCATCAAGAGGCTTTTTAGTTCCTCTTCACTTTCTGCCATAAGGGTGGTGTCATCTGCATATCTGAGGCTCTTGATATTTCTCCTGTTAATCTTGATTCCAGCTTGTGCTTCTTCCAGCCCAGCGTTTCTCATGATGTACTCTGCATAGAAGTTAAATAAGCAGGTCTAGCCTATGTGAAACCTAGGGCCACCAAATTTATGAATTTATATCCCTGCTATGTCATAAAATATTTTGGAATTCTAGTGTCAAAATTCTTTGATTCTTTCTATGCCCAAATTAAAACCTTTTGTTTCTGAAATGTCCCTTCCTTTTTCAACAACAGTAGGGCTTTTTCTCATCATTATGGTCAATCTATATTTATTTCTGGCTGCTTTTTAAAGCTACACTCAACCTTCAGCTTTAAAACTTATGTACCACTAAGTGCCCTAGGTTAAATTTTATCTCCCTCAGGAATTGACATGTTGAAGTCCCAGTACCTCAAAATGTGATCTTATTAGGCTATAAGGTAGATGTGTTACTGAACCAAATTTGGGTCCACTCAGTCATGCACAGTAAAACCATTCTATTGACACCAAGTTGTGGTGAAGGAAAATGCAGGGTTTATTGTGAGGCCAAGCAAGGAGTCTGGGCAACAAAAGCATAAAAGACCCAAACTCCCTGATGGATTTCAGGGAAGCGTTTTTAGAGCGAGGTGAAGGAAAGAATCCCGGGTATGTGATCAACTGGTGCACAATTCTCTGATTGATTGATGGTGAAGTAACAGGGTGATGTCAGGGGGGTTAACATTATCAATCTTCAGGCTTCCAGCTGATCTGGCAGCTACATGCTTCTGGTCATCATACAGTTAACCTCTTCCATTGGGTGGGGGTTTTAGTACCTATAAAACAACTCAAAAATGCACACCAGACACTGTTATCCATGTCTTTCAGGGAGGAACTAAAGATTCTATGACTGCTATATGACTGATCCATTGTTAAATTGTTACCAGTTCTCCTGGCCCAACTGTTATTTTTTCTTGCTAGGTGTTCACATTCTTTCAATAATTAATTCTTGGGTCAGTTTTTGCAACTCAGGGGAAGCCCAAGACTCTAAAGCTTTTCTATAAAGAAGAGTCAGGCAGAGGACCTGGGGATCTGTCCTGGGAAGGCCCGAGAGAGTTCTTAAAGATGACAATTCCCCCTTTCCTTGGATACTTCTGAATCTTGAGGGGAACAGCTGTGGGACAAGAAAGGGAATAAAAGCTTTGGATAAAGAAGTTAATGTAAACTTGGCAGAGAAACTTTATTTTAGGGGGACTTGGTTTCAGATATAGATGTAATTTGTTAAGATGAGGTCACACTGAAGTAGGGTGAGCCCCTAATCTGACTGATGTCCTTATAAGAGGGGGAAATTGGAACATAGATATGCACATAGAAAATTATCATATGAACATAAAGACAGAGATTGGAGTGATATGTCTATTAGCCACAGAAGGCCAAAGAATTGCCAGCAAACCACTGGAAGCTGGACAGAGGCATAGAAAAGATTCTCCCTCATAAATCTCAGAAAGAACCAACCCTGCCAACACCTTGATCTTAGACTTTAAGCCTCCAGGACTGAGAGACGATAGAGGTTTGGTGTTTAAGTCACCCAGTGGGTAGTACTTTGTTATGGTAGCTGTAGCAAACCAGTACATCAAGAGATGTGAAAAAGAAACTTGACCTTCCCACAAAATAAATCAGTGGGATTTAGTTTACAGTGTATCAAAAGGTACCCTCATCCCTCATAATGATCTTGTGAAGTTCCAAAATAGCTGGAAGTCTTAAGAATATTTTGAAGTCAAGTATTTGGTAACAAGAGGGCATGAATATTTTATTAACAAATATTTCAAATAAGGGTGCATTAGTATGTACATATTTAAATTGTTTTCATTTACCATACATTTGCCCTTCCTGTTCCTTGTCAGTGACAAATATCCAGTCAGAAAAGCTCTTAACTTTTTACAAATGAAATGTTTTTCAGTGAAGCAGCAGTTTTTCCTCATTAACAAAAAGACTCTTCAAATTTACTTCTCAAAGTAAAAATCTCGGAGAAATTATAAAGTAACCCAAACTTAGAAATTTGTTGCCTGCATAAAAATTAAGCCAATGTGAAAATAGATAAAGCTGAGTGCAATTTTATAATAATAATAAATATGATTCATAGGACAATTAAAACAAGTTCTTCCATGGGTCAAAATGTGAAAGTTTGTTCGAAAACACCAGAAGAGCTTTTGGTTACTGAGAGATTATTAGGCTAAAATCCAGAAACGTTAAAAATTGACTTAAGCAGCATTTGACTTCTAGTTAAAGTAAGCTATAGTAGAACTTTCTATCATTTAGAACTAGAGAATATTTTTCACCCTTGCCTCCAGCCTATAAATCTTACCTGTGGACTATTAGATTTGCGAGTTGAAGGACTGGTATCAAGGAGTAAGAGAGACTTTAATTAAGTAATGTGCATAATCTACATTGGAGACAAAAAAAGATCTAGGGTTACATCCCAACTCAACCACTTAAAAGCTGCAGACAAGCTATTTAAATTTCTTGGCCTTGGCCTCAGATAGGCAAAGTACTACTTTGGAAGACTTTAATGATTATGAAAACTAGATGTAAAATGCCTAGCACAGTTTCTAACTGTGGTTAGAGGTTAATAAGTAGTAGTTGTTATTTTGTAGTAGTTTTTATTATAAAGTTTACTTTCCTTCCAACTAAATCTTATATTATAATCCTCTTTCGCCCCATCTTGCTATAGTTGAACTTTGTTGTTGTTCACTCACTAAGTCATATCCATCTCTTTTGTGACTTCATGGACTGCAGCACGCCAGGCTTCCCTGTCCATCACTATCTCCTGGAGTTTGCTCAAACTCATGTCCATTGAATCAGTGATGCCATCCAACCATCTTATCCTCTGTTGCCCCCTTCTCCTCCTGCCCTCAAACTTTCCCAGCATCAGAGTCTTTTCCAATGAACTTGGTATTCACATTTCTTCCCATATGTGAACTTTCCACAGCCCATTTTAAAAAGGAATGGATATGGCTATAGCAACTTTAAGGATAAGGTAGTGTGAAGCTTGAAGAGTGATCCTCCGACATGTCCACATCCTCATCTCCAGACTCTGAATATGTCACCTTATATGGCCAAAGGGACTTTGCAAATCTGACTAAGTTCAGGACATTGAGATGGGGAATTATCCTGGAGAATGCAGATGAGCCTGATATACTCACAGGAGTACTTATCAGAGGGGCACTGGAGGAGACAGATTTTGAGGATACAGTAATGTGATGATGGAAGCAGAGATTGGATTGATGTGCTTTGAAGGTGGAGGAAGGGGCCAGAAGCCAATGAATACAGGGGGCCAGTAGAAACTGAAAAAGGCAAAAACAGATTCTCCCCTAGGGCCTCTAGAAGACATCAGCCCTACCAAACCTTGACTTTAGTTCAGTGAAACTGACCTCAGACTTCTACTCTATAGAACTGTCAGAGAATACAGTGTTGTTTTAAATGACTAAATTTGTGGTTTGTTACAGGAGCAACAAGAAACTAATACAGGTATAAAGTCATTTGTGTTCTGCATCTGTTAGCTAGTGTTATATCATAAACTGCTCTAAATCAGTGACTTAAAATTAACACAGTGAATTAAAATTAACCTCACAGGTGTTGGATCAGCTGTAGTGTTCTGCTGATCTGGCCTGGGATTGGCTGATCTCAGATGGGCTTACTTATGCATCTCAGGTCAATGGCCAGATCTGCTGTGTGTTGGCTGGTCTAGGGAGGCCTTAGCTGGAGAGGGAAGTTTGATCTCTGTTCAACATGCTCCTAAGAAGAGCCAGCTGGAGCTTGCTCACATGGAGGGTGGAGAGATTTCCAAGAGAGAGAACAAGAAAGGATGTTTGACTTCTTGAGGCTTAGGCTCAGAATTGACATAGCATCAGGTGGTGCAGTGGTAAAAGAATCCACCTGTCAATGCAAGAGACGTAGGAGATGTGGGTTCAATCCCTGGGTCGGGAAGATTCCCTGGAGAAGGGGATGGCTTCCCACTCCAATATTCTTGCCTGGAGAACCCCATGGACAGAGGAACCTGGCAGGCTACAGTCCATGAAATTACAAAGGGTCAGACACTACTGAGTAACCGAGCATGTATATATACTACATTCTCTTGGCCAAAGCACATCACAGAGCTGGCCCAGAATTTAGTGGCTAGTGAAATAGGTTTCACTTCTTAATGGGAGAAGTTTAAGAGTCATATTTTAAGGGGGTGGGGATATAGACAGAGGTGAAGAATTTGAGATATTTTGCAATCAGTGTACTACACAGCCTCTCTTGGAAAAACATATATCTTGGTTTTTACCTGGTTTCCAAGCTCCTGCATTTGGCCATCACTTTAACCATCTCATAATTTCCTCTTTCTGCATAATGTTCACATGCCAAAGAACTTCTGATAACCTGCTGTTGGCTGTTAGTTTTCTTTTTTTTATTATTTTTTTTATTTTTTAAATTTTAAAATCTTTAATTCTTACATGCGTTTTCAAAAGATCTGATCAACTAATTCACTTAATGGCATTCATAGCTATTTATCAAGTGAAATTTGCACCCCTTGTATTAATCTTTTAGTGGCAAATGTCTAACAGTTTTTGTAAAATTTCCTTTCCCATATGTGATTCCAGGTTCAGCAAGTGTCATCCTTGTGGAATTACTAATGGAGTGTTATTTCAAGGCTTTTTTGAACTCTTTCTAACACGGCTCAGCTGAGGACTAAAAAAACCATATGTTGCATGCTACTTTTTCTACATAAGATCTTTCCATTTCTTTAGTCAGGTGTTACATTTTTTGAAGAAATAATGGTGTAGCCACAAATGTAGACGCATATTAGAGTAAAAGAAGTTATTGAGTTGTGTCATGTAAGTTCCAGAGTCCAAATGGCTTTGTGTGGCAGTTGTGACTTGGTCAACTGTGAAGATATTCCTCCCAGGAAGTCTTGACAACACCACCAACTTCCCAAGAGCCATCTGGGTTTTGCATTTTTTAACTGAAGTGTAGTTGATTTACAGGGCTTCCCAAGGTGGCTCACGGGTAAAGAATCCAGCTGCTAATGCAGGAAACGTGAGATGTGGGTTCAGTCCCTGGGTCAGGAAGATCCCCTGCAGAAGGACATGGCTACCCACTCCAGTATTCTTGCCTGGAAAATTCCGTGGACAGAGGAGCCTGGCGAGCTATAGTCCAGGCAAAGAGATGGACACAACTGAGTGTCTAAGCACGCACATACACACAGTTGACTTACAGTATTGTGTTGGTTTCGGGTGTATAGCAAAGTGATTCAGTTATATATTTTCAGATTATTTCCGTTATACCGCCTGAGCCACCAGGGAAGCCCTTATAGCTTATTATAAGGTGTTGAGTATAGTTCCCTGTGCTCTACAGTAAATACTTGTTGCTTGTCTGTTTTGTGTGTAGTGTATATCTGTTAATTTCAAACTCCTAATTTATCCCTCCCCACTCCCTTTCCCCTTTGGTAGCCTTAAGTATGTTCTCTATGTCTATGAGAATGTGTCTGTTGTATATTTAGATTCATTTGTATCATTTTTTGATTCCATGTATAGGCAATACTGGGCTTCCCTGACGGCTCCCACGGTAAAGCGTCTGCCCGCAATGCGGGAGACCCGGGTTCGTTTCCTGGGTCGGGAAAGTCCCCTGGAGAAGGAAATGGCAATCCACTCCAGCACTCTTGCCTGGAAAATCCCATGGATGGAGGAGCCTGATAGGCTACAGTCCATGGGGTTGCAAAGAGCCGGACACGACTGAGCAAATTCACTTCACTTCACTTCACTTCTTCATAAGCAATACTACTAATATACAGTATTTGTCTGTCTGACTTAATTCACTAATATTCTCCAGGTTCATCCATGTTGCTATAAATGGCAATATTTCAATCTTTTTAATGGCTGAGTAATATTTCACTGTATATGTGTATGTGTGTGTATATATATATATATATATATATATATATATATATATATATCACATCTTCTTAAACCAGTTGTCTATTGATGCGCACTTGGGTTATTTCCAAGTCTCAGCTATTGTAAATAATGCTGCTATGAACAATGGGGTGCATGTATCCTTTCAAATTAGAACTTTTGTCTTTTCCAGTTATATGCCCAAGAGTACGATTGCTGAGTCATATGGTAGCTCTAATTTTTGTACCTTAAGAAAATGCATAGTTTTCCATAGTGGCTGCACCAATATATACTCCTACCTACCAACAGTATAGGAAGGTTCTCTTTTCTTCACACCATTTCCAGCATTTATTTGTTTGTAGAGTTTTTAATGATGACCATTTTGACCTACATGAAGTGATACCTTAATTTAGTCTTGGTTCATATTTCTCTAACATTAGCAATGTGGAATACCTTTTCTTCTTCCTGTTGGCCATCTGGATATCTTCCTTAGAGAAATGTCTGTTTAGGTCTTCTGCCCATTTTTTGATTATTTTTATATTGACCTATATGAGCTGTTTGTGTATTTTGGAAATAAACCCCTTGTCAGTCACATCATTTGCAGATATTTTCTCACATTCCTTAGTTTGTCTTTCCATTTTGTTTATGGTTTCCCTTGCTGCGCAAAAGCTTATAAGTTTGATTAGGGCCCCACTTGTTTATTTTTGCTTTTATTTCTTTTATCTTGGGAGATTGATCTAAGGAAGAGTTGCTATGATTTATATCAGCGAATGTGTTGCCTATGTTTTCTTCTAGGACTTTTATGGTGTCATGTCTTATCAGTTCAGTTCAGTTTAGTCACTCAGTCGTGTCTGACTCTTTGTGACTCAATGAATTGCAGCACGCCAGGCCTCCCTGTCCATCACCAACTCCCAGAGTTCACTCAGACTCATGATCATCGAGTCAGTGATGTCATCCCACCATCTCATTATCTGTCGTCCCCTTCTCCTCCTGCCCCCAATCCCTCCCAGCATCAGAGTCATTTCCCATGAGTCAACTCTTCACATGAGGTGGCCAAAGTACTGGAGTTTAAGCTTTAGCATCGTTCCTTCCAAGAACACCCAGGACCAATCCCCTTTAGAATGGACTGGTTGGATCTCCTTGCAGTCCAAGGGACTCTCAAGAGTCTTCTCCAACACCGCAGTTCAAAAGCATCAGTTCTTTGGTGCTCGGCTTTCTTCACAGTCCAACTCTCACATCCATACATGACCACAAGAAAAACCATAGCCTTGATTAGATGGACCTTTGTTGGCAAAGTAATATCTCTGCTTTTCAATATGCTATCTAGGTTGCTCATAACTTTCCTTCCAAGGAGTAAGCGTCTTTTAATTTCATGGCTCCAATCACCATCTTCAGTGATTTTGGAGCCCAGAAAAATAAAGTCTGACACTGTTTCCACTGTTTCCCCATCTATTTTCCATGAAGTGATAGGACCAGATGCCATGATCTTCGTTTTCTGAATGTTGAGCTTTAAGCCAACTTTTTGACCCTCCTCTTTCACTTTCATCAAGAGGCTTTTTAGTTCCTCTTCACTTTCTACCATAAGGGTGGTATCATCTGCATATCTGAGGTTATTGATATTTCTCTCTTGATTCCAGCTTGTGCTTCTTCCAGCCCAGCGTTTCTCATGATGTACTCTGCATAGAAGTTAAATAAGCAGGGTGACAATATACAGCCTTGACATACTCCTTTTCCTATTTGGGAACCAGTCTGTTGTTCCATGTCCAGTTCTAACTATTGCTTCCTGACATGCATATAAGTTTCTCAAGAGGCAGGTCAGGTAGTTTGGGATTCCCATCTCTCTCAGAATTTTCCACAATTTATTGTGATCCACACAGTCAAAGGCTTTGGCATAGTCAATAAAGCAGAAATAGATGTTTTTCTGGAACTCTCTTGCTTTTTCCATGATCCAGCAGACGTTGGCAATTTGATCTCTAGTTCCTCTGCCTTTTCTAAAACCAGCTTGAACATCTGGAAGTTCACCGTTCACATATTGCTGAAGCCTAGCTTGGAGAATTTTGAGCGTTACTTTACTAGCGTGTGAGATCAGTGCAAGTGTGCAGTAGTTTGAGCATTCTTTGGCATTGCCTTTCTTTGGGATTGGAATGAAAACTGACCTTTTCCAGTCCTGTGGCCACTGCTGAGTTTTCCAAATTTGCTGGCATATTGAGTGCAGCTCTTTCACAGCATCATCTTTCAGGATTTGAAACAGCTCAACTGGAATTCCATCACCTCCACTAGCTTTGTCCGCAGTGATGCTTTCCAAGGCCCACTTGACTTCACATTCCAGTATGTCTGGCTCTAGGTGAGTGATCTCACCATCGTGATTATCTTGGTCATGAAGATCTTTTTTGTACAGTTCTTCCGTGTATTCTTGCCACCTCTTCTTAATATCTTTTGCTTCTGTTAGGTCCATACCATTTCTGTCCATTATCTAGCCCATCTTTGCATGAAATGTTCCCTTGGTAGCTCTAATTTTGTTAGAGATCTCTAGTCCTTCCCATTCTGTTGTTTTCCTCTATTTCTTTGCATTGATCGCTGAGGAAGGCTTTCTTATCTCTTCTTGCTATTATTTGGAACTCTGCATTCAGATGCTTATATCTTTCCTTTTCCCCTTTGCTTTTCACTTCTCTTCTTTTCACAGCTATTTGTAAGGCCTCTCCAGACAGCCATTTTGCTTTTTTGCATTTCTTTTCCATGGGGATGGTCTTGATCCCTGTCTCCTGTGCAATGTCATGAACTTCCGTCCATAGTTCATCAGGCACTCTATGTATCAGATCTCATCCCTTAAATCTATTTCTCACTTCCACTGGATAATCATAAGGGATTTGATTTAGGTCATACCTGAATGGTCTACTGGTTTTCCCTACTTTCTTCAAATTAAGTCTGAATTTGGCAATAAGGTGTTCATGATCTGAGCCACAGTCAGGTCCTGGTCTTGTTTTTGCTGACTGTACAGAGCTTCTCCATCTTTGGCTGCAAAGAATATAATCAATCTGATTTCGGTGTTGACCATCTGGTGATGTCCATGTGTAGAGTCTTCTCTTGTGTTGTTGGAAGAGGGTGTTTGCTATGACCAGTGCATTTTCTTGGCAAAACTCTATTAGTCTTTGCCCTGCTTCATTCCGTACTCCAAGGCCAAATTTGCCTGGTACTCCAGGTGTTTCTTGACTTCCTACTTTTGCATTCCAGTCCCCTATAATGAAAAGGACATCTTTTTTGGGTGTTAGTACTAAAAGGTCTTGTAGGTCTTCATAGAACCATTCAACTTCAGCTTCTTCAGCATTACTGGTTGGGGTATATACTTGGATTACTGTGATATTGAATGGTTTGCCTTGGAGACAAACAGAGATCATTCTGTCATTTTTGAGATTGCATCCAAGTACTGCATTTTGGACTCTTTTGTTGACCATGATGGCTACCCCATTTCTTCTAAGGGATTCCTGCCCACAGTTGGGACCAGATATAGTAGACCAATTCTGACAGAATGTGGTCCACTGGAGAAGGGAATGGCAAACCACTTCAGTATCTTGCCTTGAGAACCCCATGAACAGTATGAAAAGCCAAAATGATAGGATACTGAAAGAGGAACTCCCTAGGTTGGTAGGTGCCCAATATGCTACTGCAGATCAGTGGAGAAATAACTCCAGAGAGAATGAAGGGATGGAGCCAAAGCAAAAGCAATACCCAGTTGTGGATGTGACTGGTGATAGAAGCAAGGTCCGATGGTGTAAAGAGCAATATTGCATAGGAACCTGGAATGTTAGGTCCATGAATCGAAGCAAATTGTAAGTGGTCAAACAGGAGATGGCAAGAGTGAACATCGACATTCTAGGAATCAGTGAACTAAAATGGACTAGAATGAGTCATGTCTTATATTAAGGTCTTTAAACCATTTTTGAGTTTATTTTTGTATATGGTGTGAGTGAGTGTTCTAATTTCATCAATTTAGATGTAGGTGTCCAGCTTTCCCAGCACTCCTTATTGAAGGGTCTGTTTTTTTTGTCTGGCTTAGCTTTCATTTGTTTGTAATTTATTGTTGTTCTTCTTAAGATCTTGTCCAATCCAAAAAGCAAATGATGAATGAATGGATGAAGCTCACTCACTCCCACTTTCTTGGTTCAGTTCATTATCCTTTTTTAAAAAATTTTGACAATTTTATGTGTAAATTAACATAGAGTAACATTGACACTTATGATCTATAGTTCTACAAATTTTAAACTATATATAGATTTGTGTAATCACCACCAAAATCAGAAAACAAAATAGTCCCATCTGTGCATGAATGTTGAAAGCAGCTCTATCCACAATCTGAAAAAATTGGAGGCAACCCAAATGCCCTTTTGTGGGTAAGTGCAGAAGCAAATTATGGTATATCCATACAGTGAATACTACTCTGTAAGAAAAAGGATTGAATGACTGGTATAAGCAACAACTTAGGTGAATCTGACAATCACTAAGATAAGTAAAAGGCTAATTTCAAAAGTTGCATGCTGTGTGATCCTATTTGTATAACATCATCACTCTTTGCTTCAGCTTTCTAATCCCTTCCTATTAGATTCTAATTCAAAGTTGCTTCAGTTTTCATTCTGAAGCAAATGGCCTTTTAAACATAAAAATCAAACCATACCAGAGAGCTGCTTAAATGACTTCAGTGATTCTGAAAATTCCTGAATATGATTTAGGAAGTTATTTATAATGTGAGTCTTGCCTCCTTCTCCAGACTAATCCCCTGCCTTGCCTATCTGATAACCAGTGTTCACCATATTACTACATTTCCTTGAATGCATCATCCTCTCTGGTTCTTCTCTGTATTTTCCTCTTGTTTGAAAATTCCCACACCTCCCCAGCCATTTCATTGTCGTTCTTAGCACAAATTCTTAAAGTTTCAAGTCAAGCATTCAAGAAATGACTCTTCTGAAACAAAGTCACAGAATTTTTTCAGGGGATCATGGGGAGCCTCAAGTTTCTCAGTTTGTGTCTGTGATTATAGAAGTGGTTTAAAAAGGAGCCTGCCTGTGAATCAATTAAAATGATTTGCAAGGGGTAGGATTGGCAGGTGTGAAGGCTCTCTAAGGCAAAGTGAATTTCAGCTTCTTCATTTAAAGCTTATAGAGATCACAGTTTAGGTCTCTGCCCACATTTACAAATGGAATACACTGAGGAGGCATAAACACTTACTGAAACCCTTGTAGGAGCACATTTTGCCTGCCAGCAACTCTTTGCCAAGCAAACATTTTGAAAACACTTGGACGATCCTGGCTGCCCCAGTGTTTTCATAAATATTTCCATCCGGCAGTCACAGAAGCCTAGCAGAAAAGAGTGGTCAACAGGAAAAACTTGAAATGGAAGAGGTTCAGTGAGCAGCTGCTGAGTTGTGAAAATGTATGCAAAAGCATATGGCTGTCTTTAGGGCCTTAAGGCAACATTTTAATTTAAAAAAATTTTTTTTTCTTTACCCTGCAAAGATCAAAACATACGATTCCACTTCAGAAGGTTTTCTTGTAAACAAATTCTTCACTTTGTAAAAGAGTACATAAATGTTTAGCAGGACACAAATGTTTGTTTATCTAAATATATGTGTGAGATATAAACTTTTGGGTATAATTTGGCCTAGGGTCATCATGGATTTCTAATAATCTCTTTGGCATTCTTGTCTTCGTATGTGTTCACCTTTATTTGGGAAGATGTAACGTTTAATTTTCTACCATTTTAAGCTGAATTGCAGAGGATATCTAGGTGAAAAGCACTTAGAATTTGATGCTGGTGCAGAATACTGCAATTTGCTTTCTTGAGTATAAATGCTAAGCTTTCAACACTTCTATATAGTCAGCTATGTTTTGCGTTTAATTCAAGTATTGAATTATATCTAAAAATATCTCCACTGTTAAGGTCTCAAATCTGCAGGTCATCTTTGTTATGTATTGGGACAGTGTTGGTTTAGCCACTGGGGATAAATCCTCTGCAGTGTGTCCCTTTATGTAGGCAAGAAATTCCCCATGATAATCCTTTTCTTCCTGTACTGAAAGGTCAGTTTTTCTGACATGGGCAAGAAATCTTCTCTAGGCATAAGTGGATTTAAATTATGATAGCTTTTCCTTCCTTTTTTTTTTTTTAGTAGGTCCCCACCCAAAAAAACACTGTTTGTATGTGTGTGTGTGTCTGTGTGTGTGTGTATTTAAGGGTCCAATTGCCACTTTGAGTTCAGCACTTCCCTTAGAACACTAGTGTAATATTGGAATATTTCACTCCAAAATTATTCCATGGCCAAATAAATTTGAGCAATTTTGCAACTGTATCAAACCTCGGTTCTTGTAGATTCTCAGTTCTCATTAACATGCTAAACCCCTAATTAGCATTGCATAAAGATAGCTCTTTTTCACTTCCTTAACCCACTGTTTCCTAACTTATTTGACAGTGGAATCCACTTTTAAAAAAAACACACACACATAGCACTTATTGCAATCTTAAGGAAAAGTTCTTTGGTAATTTTTTTAAACTTCCATGGAATTTTTCATAAGATGAAGCCCTCATCTAAATGTTCCCTTCTATAATGCTAGCTTTGTGGCAGTTTCCAGTTCTCAAAAATTCAAAGCAAATTAATGAAGTAACCAAAAGAAACTTACTAATCAGAATAATCACTCTTTTATGTATAACACAGCTAATAGTATTTATGACTTCTAAGCCAGTGGAAAAAGAATGTTTTAAAAAACATATATATTTTTCATTTTTGGCTGCGGTCTTCATTGCTGCTCAGGCTTTCTCTAGTTGTGGTGGTAGGAGGCCACTCTAGTTATGATGCATAGGCTTCTCATGTGGTGCCTTCTGGTACAGTGCTGCATGGGCTCTCTGGTGCTTGAGCTTCAGCAGTTGCAGCATGTGGGCTCCGTAGTTGTGGTTCCCAGGCTCTAGAGCACAGGCTCATTAGTTATGGTGCACGGGCTTAGTTGCTCCATGACATATGGGATCTTCCCGGCTCAGGGATCGAACCTGCATCTTCGGCATTGGCAGGCAGATTCTTTTCTTCTGAACCACAAGGGAAGCCCTGGAAACAGAATTTTAAATCAGGCTGGGATATGAAAGGTCTTTTAAGCTAGTTCACCTTCTTTAGATATAGATGGGAAAACAGCTGACATGATGAGGTCAGTCAGTGAGACACAAAGGTGGTACAGGAATTAAAATGTTTGCACCCCCAATCCATCATTCTTTCGATTCACAAGGTAAAGGCCCAACTTATCAATAGATGTTTAGAAATCATAGATTCTTAGTGTTTGAACTCCATGCTTAATACCTTCCCAACACAATCTGTAACTCCGTATCCTAAACCTCTATACAAGGATATACTAAATCTTTTAAGTTCCTCTTTTGTTACACTAGTTCAAGAAACATTTATTACTTACATATTTAGTTATAAAAATATGCGTTTTGTCCTTTTTAGAGATGATTTAAACTACATGAAACTTAGGGGTGTGTGTGTGTGTGTGTGTGTGTGTGGCTAACGCATTTCTAAGAATGATTTTACAGTGCTTAATAGGTTCTGGCAGCAACTGGAATTTTGTACATCCAAAAACACAGATTTACAAATACATTTTTTTTTTTTTTTAAGTTGGAAGAAATTTGAAAAGACATCAGGAAGCTCAATTGGAAGGACTTTCCCAGGGTAACGCTCCAGTCTCACAGCCCACACCCATTTCTCCCCACTGGTTGAAAATCTAACTTTTACTCCATGTTTTTTTAAATAGATGGAAGTAACTGGTTAGACACCCATGAGCACTGGGTATTCTGTCTTGTTTCCTTCCCTCATGTGAGACTGTGTTCTTTGGTGTGTCTGCTGTGAAAAGTTTTTTTAAAGCTATTGTCCAAAAGTCAGAATTGAAGAGGAGGGAATTAGAAGCACAGCCAGGGAGAGTTAACAAGCCCACTTGGCCCACACACCTCAACTTCACTGGCTAAAATCATTATAAGCAATAAAGGGGACATTTTGTCAAAAGGAAAGTAAAAAAGAAAAGGAAAATAAAAATCTCTGTCTAGAATTGAAAAGCCAAAAGTCTTTTAAGCATCATGGAACTTTGCCACAATGTTCCCAAGAAGCACAGTGTTAAAGAATCTGCCTGCCAATGCAGGAGACACAAGAAACCGGAGTTCGATACCTGGGCTGGGAAGATCCCCTGGACAAAGAAATGGAAACTCATTCTAGTATTCTTGCCTGGGAAATCCCATGGACAGGCGAGCCTGGTGGGCTACACTCCATGGAGTAGCAAAAGCTCAGACATGAGTGACTGGGCACAGCACAAGGCTTGAGTGTATACAGCCCACATGTCTCAGAGCTAAGAAGTTCTTCAAATATCTTCTGGTTTAAGGACCATTTTGCCAAATTATGTAGTCAGAAGCTGAAGGCACTTTGAGACTAGGGCTGCTCCAACTTTAACATGAATATGGACCACCTGGGGATCTCGTTAAAATGCAGTTTCTGTTTTAGAGGTCAGAGGTTGGATCAGTTCTAACAAGTTTATAGGTGATGTTCATGATGCTGGAATCATTTTGAGGAGCAAGGGTCTAGGGGAGTGCTGAAGGGATTACCTGGTCTCAGTGAGGCCGGAAGAGGTTCCCGATTGGCTCTGAAATCTTCAAAGCCCTTCTTTAGGTAAAGTAACTCCTGGTCTTTTTTCAGGTGTTGGTGTTCTTACAAGTCTCCTGGTGCCACAGTTGCCTCTTTTCTGTGTATCAGGGACTGGAAACAAGACAAAAAGCAAGTCTCCTGGGACCAGAGCCAGGGCCACCTCACTCCCTGACCGTCATGGTAAGTTGCAATTTATGACGTTACTCTTTCTGCTCGCCAACAAAGTAGGTCTTTGCATTAATTTAGAGAGACTTTACTTGTGCACGGGAGCAGAGGAGGGGCATGGCTAACTGCCTCTTTGAAATCTCCCGAAGTTTGATATGTGAAGCTCAGTGAAGGTATATCTCAGGAGAAGGTTTTAAAATTTTAAGAGCAGAGAGACAGAAAAAGAGAGGTATGAAGGAAGGAAGAGGCATGAAGGAAGGAAAAATTTACAAAGGATTTTTCTTAAGTAGCACAATGGACATACTGAGACGACTAAAACCCGAATATAGGTTTTAGGTCTCCTGTATGTTTTTGGTCAAGAAGGGCCTGTTTGGTTAGACTTGGTGAGAAGGAATCAGAAATAATCTTGTCGATGAGTTTAATACTATGAATCACTCAGAAACGTCATTAAACAATTTTCTGCCTTCTTGTTTATTTTGTTCTCTATCGGTGGTGACATGCAAATGGATGGAGTTTTAATTTCCTTTAATTTTCTGGGATATTTGGATAAAAAGGCATCAAGTATTTTTATGATTATAAGCTCACATTCATTGCTCTGTGATAGAATTATCATTAGTAGAATAGAACACTCTCAATAACACCTCCAGGATACTTTTTTCCCCCCTGGAAAATGCTTAGTTTCAGTTTGGAACTGAAAATATCAAAATTTAAAAAGGCTCTCTCCAGCATTCAATTGAAGCAGAAAGTAGTTGTTTGCCTTTCTTTCGGCAGAGAGTGTTAGTAGAGACTACCCAACAGAGGAAACGTTCAGTGGCATTATGTAAGGATGAATTCTGATACCTCCAGAGCCAATTAGTTGTAAGTTAACCTTATGCTAAGAGGTGAGGGGGTGCGGATGATGATGGTAGTGGAAGCCATTTATAAAAAAGATCCCTTTTCATGTATATTTAGATACATTCTCTTATTGTTAGCATCTTTAATTTTTGGGGAGAGGGGTGACATGCATTTTTCCCAAGCATGTTTACCAACTCAAAGCCAGAATTGTGTTTTAAAATATCAATTTAATATAACTTAGAGCAGTAGTGTGTTGTCCTGTTCCATATATGTTGTGCAGAAAAACAGACTTCTGTGTGCTGAAAGTGTGTTCAGATGAAAGCTTTAAATTGGTGGGCTAGTAGCCCAGTTATGAAAAACTTGGCTGCCTGCTGCTCCTTGCTAATGTGTTCTACAGGCTGTTGTTTTCTGCTGATCGCCTATTTACAGTGATTTACTTCAAATATGTGGGCGTCTTAAGTATATGGGTGTTGTCCAAAAAAAAAAAAACAAACCAAAAGTCGGTTTATTCTAAAGGATGAAATGAGAAGCAACAAACAATAGCTTCTGTTGATCCCCTACTAATTCTCAAATTGAGAAAAGCCCTGCCATAGAGGCTGGATGCCAGCAGAAGAATCGGCTAAGAGGGAGGGAACCCACAAAAACCAAAGGGTCACCTCAAAAGGGCCCACTGCACACTCACTGAGGGTATAACAGTGACATTAATGGTGTGGGGAGAGAAAAGGTAGATAAAGCCTGAACCTTTAAGAAATGTTATTAAATCTAGTTGATGAGGCTGAATACCATGCAAACAAAATGATGAGCTCAGTTGCAAATCAGAATAAAAAATGACACTGTACCAATTTAATACATTATGACACACTGGCAAAAGATAAGGCAACACTTCTTTCCAAGATTAAAAATTTACTCAATTAGAGTGAAAATGCCTGGGGTGATTCTGAGACTTCTCTCTAGTTTATATAGATTGATTATCAGTGCATATGGGCGATTAATATTTTTGCATGAGTTTAATATTTTTCAATTACTTATGAGTTTACCTAGTATGTCATAATTCAGTATCAAATCCTCAGAACTTTTTGAGCATACCTACAGTATGACAAGCATAGTATTAGGTCTTGGTCTTATATGGAAAAATAATGTTTGTTGATATTCAGAAGCTCCAGATGTTGGAAGATGAGGGACAGATATGTGAAACTGTAACCACAAACTAATGTGATAGTATTATCATATAAGAATAACCAAAATAATAAAGGAGCCTAAAGGACAGTGATTAAGTTTACTGGAGGGATCCAGAGCAGGTGGTTACATGAAGGATTTTTGTTAAATTTTCTCTGAGATGAAAATACACTCTAAGTTTGGGATTATGCTAATTTTCTAATGGAATGTCTCCACCAAGAAACAAAGTTAGCTTGCCATGATACTCATTTAGTAAATCTATGTGAACCTTGTCTGATCAGTTTTGTTCTATTTTAAATGATCACAACTTCATTTATTATTCTAGAGTTTTGCTCTGTCTTGAGTTTGAAGCTATGAGTCAATGATTTGAAAGCTTACCATTTTGCCAGTTCTGGTTTTCTCAAAAGTTGGTGTGTATCTTTCTAGGTTTGATGTAGTGAAACTGACCATTCTAAGTATTTTAAGCAGAAGGGATTTAATACTGGGACTTAGGTGTTTAAAAATGGAGGAACAAAGTTAGCAGCCTGTCACTGGGCTTACTATAGCTGAGATTCAAGGATGAGGAAGATGCTATTGGCACCACCTGCTGAGTCACATCTGCCTCTTCTATCCGTGAGCTAATGCTTGTCACCCGGACCCTGAGTCAGGCCACAGACAGACATAACTTTATGAATTCTTTGCAAGCAGTGGTAAGTAGTCACAGGAGGAAGATGACCTCCAAGCCATTTGATCCTCAGAGTGGGTCTCACTGTTGGAAACTAATTTCCATTCAGAGACCTAGATTGCAGAGAACATGAGAATGTAATTTTAGTTTTCTACATTGTGGAATATGAAGGTATAGAGAAGGGAATGGAAATAAATGACAGCTACCGATCAACTGTTTTGTTCTCACTTTTGTTCTTAATTGTTTTGTTGTCACTTTTCTTCAAATCTGCTAACACTTTCCTAGGATTTGATGAGCCTTGACAATAAATGGTTAACTATATTAACCTAAATATGCAATATGTTTTATTCTAAACTAACTCACCTTACTCATTAAACAGAAATTTCCTGAAAACTCTGTTCCAGGCAAGTTCCCAACTGTTGAGGATACAGCTGTGTATTGAATAAGCTATGGTACCTGTCCTCAAGGAAATTATAGTCTATTGGGGAAGACAGGCTGTAAGAACTGACCATCCCAAAATGTGTACTTAACATTATTGTAGGGGAAAGCATGATAAAACATCAAAACAAGGGAGTATACTATTGATTGAGATGGTCAAGAAAAGTTGTTTTTTTTCTCCCTGAGAAAAGTAACATGACCTGCAAGCTTTAACAGGAGATGGACTGAGGGGAAGAGGGTTGCAGACCAAGAGAAGAAGAGCAATCAGTTCAGTCGCTCAGTCGTGTCCTACTCTTTGTGACCCCATGAACTGCAGCACGCCAGGCCTCCCTGTCCATCACCAATTCCTGGAGTTCACCCAAACTCGTCCATAGAGTCAGTGATGCCGTCCAACCATCTCATCCTCTGTCGTCCCCTTTTCCTCCTGCCCTCAATCTTTCCCAGCATCAGGGTCTTTTCAAATGAGTCAGCTCTTCACATCAGATGGCCACTATTGGAGTTTCAGCTTCAACATCAGTCCTTCCAATGAACACCCAGGACTGATCTCCCTTAGGATGGACTGGTTGGATCTCCTTGCAGTCCATGGGACCCTCAGAAGTCTTCTCCAACACCACAGTTCAAAAGCATCAATTCTTCAGCACTCAGCTTTCTTTATAGTCCAACTCTCACATCCATACATGACTACTGGAAAAAGAAGAATGATGTCTGCACACAAAAAAAGAGTGGTTTAGGGAGGGTCGAAAAGTTGTCCAAGATATGGTGAGCTATGTTTTTTTGTTCCTTTAACTGTTATGAAGTATACATAGCATGCAATTGACCATCTTGATCTTTTTAAATATATTTTTAGATTTTAAATATAATTTGAGTTGGTAAACATGCTTGGGAAAAATGCATATCACCCCTCTTCCCAAAAATTAAAGATGCTAACAATAAGAGAAAGTATCTAAATATATTTTTATTTTTTATTTTTAGTAAAATACATACAACATAAAAGTGGTTATGATAGTAAATTTTAGGTATACAGTTCAGTAGTGTTAAATGCATACAGTGTTGTGCAACTGATACCCAGAACTTTTTCATCTTCCCTAACTGAAACTCTATAACCATGAAATCAACTCTCCAGTGTTCCTTTCCTCCAGCCCCTGGCAACCATCATTTTACTTTCTGTTTTCTGAATTTGACTACATACCTTGATGATGATGATCTAGTATGTGGAATCACACAATATTAGTCCTTTTGTGATTTGGCTTATTTCACTGAGCATAAGGTCCTCTAAGTTCATCTATGTTATAAGATGCGTCAAAAATTCTTTCCTTTTTAAGGTGGAATTATATTAAATTGTATAAATTGTATAAAATTGTATAAATTGTTTGCTTATCCATTCACCAGTGCAGAGACACTTGGCTTGCTTTCACATCTTGGCTATTGTGAGTAATGCTGCTGTGAACATGGATATAAAAATATTTGAGACCCTCTTATAATTATTTTGTATATATAATCAAAAGTGGAATTACTGGATCATATGCTAGTTCTATGTTGAATTGTTTTAAGAATTGCTGTACTGTTTTCCATGATGTTTGCACCATTGTATATTTCTACCTATGGTGCAAAAGGGTTCCAATTTCTCCAGAGCCTAAACAACATTTTTTTCCTCTTTGCTTGACAATAGTCATCTTAATGAATGTGAAGTGGTTTTCATTGTGGCTTTGATTTGCATTTCTCTGATGATTAATAATGTTGAGCTTCTTTACAGGTGCTTATTGGCCATTGATATGTCTTCTTTGGAGAAACGTCTATTAAAGTAATTTGCTTATTTTTAATTGTTTTTATAGGGGTTCTTTATATACTTTGGATATTAATTCCTTACCAGATACATGATTTGCAAATATTCCCTTCCATTTCTTGAGTGTCCTTTTCACTCTGCCAATTATGTCCTTTGAAATATAAAAGACTTTAATGTTTATATAGTCCAATTTATCTCTATATATTTTGTTGCCTCTGTTATTGACATTGTATCCAAGAAATCATTGCCAAACGCACTGTCATGAAAATTTTCGCCTATCATTGCTTCTAAGAGATTGAATTTTAGCTCCTAAATTTAAGCCTTTGATCCGTTCAACTTAATTTTTATGGTGTAAGATCCTACTTCATTCTTTTGCACATCAGAGTCCAATTTTTGCAACAACATATGCTTGAAAGACTGTCCTTTCACCAGGCTGAAGTTTTTTATTTTATAATAAATGTAAAGGTTCTTGAGATAGCCTCCCTTTTCTTTATTATTTTTAGTTTACATATGTATTTCAAATATGCTTATAAATAAAGTTTTTGGTATTGATAGGATTTTTCAAAAAATTTCAGTTTGTACTTTGAGCTGTCCAACACTGTTCTTAGAGATGCTGGTCACCTGCTTTTCATCATTCTTAGAGCGTTCTCTTGCCATTTATCTACTCACTCCTTTATGTTTTCTTGTCTATTTTCACTACCAAAATGCTCAGATCATTGGGGAACAATTCTTCCAACACTTGTTTTACAACGTGGCGTTTGTATATTTCCATTACAGTGAATCCCTGGTGACTCAAACAGGAAAGAGTCTGCTTGAAGTGCAGGAAACCCAGGTTCAATCCCTGGGTTGGGAAGATCCCCTGAAGAAGCAAATGGCTACCCACTCCAGTATTCTTGCCTGGAGAATTCCATGGATAGACCCCAGCAGGCTACAGTCCAGAGAGTCATAAAGACTCACACTACTAGGTAACTAATACATATTCCACTGAATGTGCATTCCTGAATTTTGTTCCTCATAGCTTCTCTGAGGAGTTTTCCTTATGTAGTCTTCATTCTACTGCATTTGACCATGACTCATTTGATCCTAAGCAGTTTTCGACACCCTCTCCCCATACTGACATCCTGATGTCACATTTTTCTGATTCACTGAACTTTAATTCAAAATGACTTTTAATACTTCTCTTATTATGTGTATGAGATACAGATAAAAATATAGTGCTCCTTGGGCTTCCCAGGTGGCTCAGTGGTTTAAGAATCTGCCTGCCAAGCAGGAGTCACGGGTTCAATCCCTGGGTAGGCAAGATCCCCTGGAGGAGGAAATGGCAGCCCACTCCAGTATTCTTGCCTGGAAATTCCTATGGACAGAAGATCCTGGTGGGCTACAGTCCATGGGGTCACAAAGAGCCAGACATGACTTAGCAATTAAACACTGGTACCCTTTATCAATAATTTTTATACTCAGATTCTTCCTATGCTGCCTCCCTCACTAATTCTTCCACTTTCTCTTGGTATTTCTAGTATAGTCTTGTTATCTGTGCTCTTCTTTGTACCCTTTCCTCATATTATGATTATATACATTCCTTCCCTCTTCTAATGAGAAGGAACTGGGACCTGTATGCCTGAGTTTCTAGTACAAAGCCACGCTTTCACATAAGAGTGAATACTAATATACATGACTTGAATTATGTAAAGTTTTTAAATATCAGCATAAAATTGATAATAGAAAGATTAAAAAAAAAACAGCAACCACTCGTATGCTAGAGCAGAAGAAAATTAGCTGTAACATCAAGTGTAAGGAATGAAAATAGGCTAGGATGATATTAAATAAGACATTATTTACAGATAAGGGAATTTTTAGAGACTTATTTCTGAATCCAAGGCTTAAAATTAGGAAGACCAAGGCTTTGAGAATGAATAAACCATTCAGAAAAGCACCACAAAGTTTTGAAAATACAAAGTCCTGTACTGAGTTTTAGAAAATTCTTTATACAACCTAAGTAATTATTTAGCTTCTATATTCACCTACTTTTTTAGAGAAAGGTGCAGTGAAACATGATGTGAGTGGATAAAGGCAATGGTTTAGGATTTGGAAGTTTCTGACATTACTAAGCATTAATTACAAGGTTCTTATAGGAATCAAGATGGGAGGGGAGGGAAAATGGCTGGTAGAAAGATGTATGAGAGACAGTATATGTTTCTGAAGAAGTTCATGTTTACGAGTAATCACTGGTGGTTATATAATAGCATTTAGGCAGGAGACAAGATCAACTGGTTTAAAATATAGATTTTTTTTCCTGTATAGGCAGATAATGAAATGTTTAATATAAAAAGTGAGCCATTAATGAAAATAAAATAAGTTGATGTATATTACAGATTTTATATTATAGATTCTATAATTTCAACACAGAAAAAAAAATTCTGAGTGTCCTCTGAGTCTATAACTTCCTTTTGGGAAAAGCAAGAAAAAGTAGCTGCTTCTGCACAAACCACCATGCTTTGTGTCATGTGACTTTATTGTCATAGACAAAACTAGTTGAATCAGGATAACCAGCTAAAGAGTGGACCAAGAGCTAAATAGGTAGCCTATCATAAGAACTCTAGCCAGTGTGGGTATGCTATACTGGATGTTAACTGCTAGGCTCAGTAGAATCCTTACCCTTAGGGACTTTTGTATGTGACACACAAATATACACAGTCAGGGATACACAGACAAAATCAATAATATCAGATTTAGAGGACATATAAAATGAAACAATGACATAGAAATGGGAGAGAAGACTGGAAGCAATGTTAAGTGTTCTAAGACAGATGAGTGGGTAAAGAAGACGTGGTGCATATACACAGTAGAATATTACTCAACCATAAAAAAGAATGAATTTTGCAACAACGTGGGTGAACTTGGAGGATATTCTACTAAGTGAAATGAATCAGACAAATTTTATATGATACCACTTATATGTGAAATCTAAAAAATGACAAATTAGATTTGAATTAATTGTGGTATTTATAACTTATACATAAAAGTGAATATGTTCATTAAAAAAGAGAAAGCAAGAAAGGTAGAATCATTACAGAAAAGAATAAATGCCCACTTCTTGTGGAATGATGTACTAACTGATTCCTCAAAGCTGGTTTGGTTTCTTGTCCAGAGTTGTGAAGGGCTATTGTCTTATTAATGCCTGAGTCTTGAAAGAAAGCTGTTGAGAAAGGTTTTCTGTGGCTCTTCATTTCATCAGGCACATATCATAATACCATTTTATTACATACATAAATTTAAGTATTTCTTATGGCCAAAAGATTCTAATACAAGATCATAGTGTGAATTTTTGAAGCTTCTTTTTATATAACCATGAATTATTAAAATCTTATTGAGTGAAAATGAAAGTCACTCAGTTGTGTCCAACTCTTTGAGACCCCACAGACTGCAGCCTGCCAGGCTCCTCTGTCCATGGATGTTAGTATATTTCTAGAATATCTTATTTTTCCTGAATGCGTAGTAGTTCTTCTCATGGGTATAGCATATTTTATTCAAATAGTCCCCTTTTCTTGGATATTTAGATTGTGATTGTAGATACTAAGTAATGAGATGCACATCTTGTGGTTATAGTTATTTTCTTAGGATAAGTTTCTAGGAACTGTCTATGTCAAAAGACGTTACCATTTTTAAAGAAAAATTTCTCCCTAGAAAGTTGTCCTAATTTATATGCTTATCAGAAGTACTAATATATAAAATTACCATTCATTTTATTCACATCCACATCAATATTGGGTAGCAACATTGCATTAAAAAAATTAACCATATGGAAGGTAACTAAATGACCTTACTGCTTCAGTTGAAATTGACTCAATAACTGGTAAACTTAAGACTGTTTTTACATTACTAGCCATCTGTATTTACTTTCTTTCTGGATTACCTATTATATCCCCTTACTATATTTCTACAAATGTAATTTTTCTCCATTTTTATCAAAGCATTTGTATTGTAAACGAATAACCCTTTGTCTGTCCTAATGTTCATTTTTTTTTCTCCTAGGTTTATAATTCACCTTTCATCTAAAAATAATACAGCATATAAAAAAAATACCTACAGCATATAGGCTTTTTGTAAATTTTTGTTTAAGACTTTCACTTTATATTTTGGGATTCTTTGTAGATTATATGATTCTGTTAAGTGATGTTAATCTCTGGGGGAAAGTTTTTTAAATGTGTTCTCATTTGGTAATAAGAAATACTGATTAAAGATTAAAATTCAGATAGCTTCAGACAGCACTATTATACATGTTTGAAAGTTTCCTAACTTAATTGATATAAAGTAACAAGTAGGTAAATATGAGAACTGATCCTTTTTCAAAATTTTATAGCATGATTCTCTTGGAATCACAAATAGGTTATTAACCTCTCAAGAGGCATATCTTTTGATATGTTCAAAATGGGATGAATGCTGTATTTCCTCATGCTATGTGTAATTTTATGCATAAAAGTATATATTCAGATGTCAAATTACTTAGAGAAAATAAGTGGGAAGAAAGAAAATTACTAAACTAAATCACGTGGAGCCAGGCTATCAAGGAAATCTGCATATGCCCTTGATGTCAGAAAAACCTTTTACAGTAGATCTGATAAAAGTTATTTTTTACTTGGTTTTCCTTTCACCCATTATTTCCTCTGGGAATAGCTCAGATGATGCAAGAGCATTACTGCAGACAGGATGGCTCTGCTTACTGTAATGCTGAATTCATCACAAGTTTAAAAAAATAGCTTCAAAACTTTTCAAGTAAACATTTGTTGTGAGAGCTTTAGTGGAATAATTAATCGTGATCACATTTTTGAGAATTATTGCAAATATATTGGTACATGTCTTCCTTATAGTTCTGTATCACTCTGATTAACTTTTATTTGTAACTCTTGACCATAGAATGCTCTGGAGTGTGCATATTGCATCTTTCATCCTACAAAATTAGCTGAAAAAAATCTAGAGAGGAAAGGAAAGAGAGTAGAAATACACACAGGGACACACATTCACGTAATGACAGTTACAGTATCTTCCATTTCATAAACTAGTTGTAAGTACTACTTTTCACCTTAAAAAATATATAGGAAAAATACATGGGAAATTGTAGAGTACTTTTCTGTGCCATCATTTTACTAGCTGATTATAAATTTATAGTGTTCTGTTTTCTCCTTAGTTGAGAATTGTAGTCCTCTGTTTTCAACTCAACTGCAAATTCTTATACTTCGTTATATAATCCACGTAAACTAGCATATTTTAAAAAGGAGGTGTATCAGGTGCCACATATTCCACTTGCTGAACAATCCAATTATCCATGTGCAGCCCATGACAGGTATTAGACACATTTTACTCTTAGTTACCTTATATTCACTGGCCAATAGATCTTGAAGGCATCTTTTCAGAGTCTAGTTGGGGAGTCCAGTTCCTTGTATTCCCTTTATTGAAGAAAATGCATCTTTAGGTAAGATATCCTTTTTGTTCACTTAATGTGTAGTTGATTACCTGTAAAATTAGATTATGTGAAGCCAGATTTCTTTTCCATCAATATCTGATTAAATCCTAAGGATAAACTTGTTGGTTTGGTATTTTCTAATCACAGTTCACAGAATGAACCGGGCTTCAGAGAGGTTAGTTTGCCCAGGAAAACACAATAGTAACGTGGGTTCATATTTCAAGCTATTGTCATTCTAACTCCCATGCATACTGTTTCCACAAAACCATGTTGTTAGATCGCTGATGAAGGATGAGGAAACCCCTTCACAGAGGAGGAAACATTGAAATGGGGCTTGTAGCATGAAGATTACTGGGCCTGAGTGCAAGGGCATTTCAGGCAAGGGACATAGCATAGATACATGACATACTCAAAGACTCAGATCTACACAGTAGTTCCATCCTCTTGGTAAGGCTCAGGATATCTGAGTCTCTGTACTGTTGACATTTGGGACTGGATAATGATTTGCTGTGTCTTGTATACTGAAGGGTCTGTATCCGTTAGATGCTATAGCACACCACCTCAGTTGTCACAACCAAAAATGTCTTTGGCTATTGCTGAATGTTCCTGGGGAGCAAAATTCCCCAAGTTGAAAACTATTCATTTAAAGTGTAGAATATGGTAGGAAGCAGAGGGGTCATTCAGTTCAGTTCAGTCACTCAGTTGTGTCCAACTCTTTGTGACCCATGGACTGCAGCACGCCAGGCTTTCCTGTCCATCACCAACTCCCGAGGCTTGCTCAAACTCATGTTCATCAAGTCAGTGATGCCATCCAACCATCTCATCCTCTGTCGTCCCCTTCTCTTCCTGCCTTCAATCTTTCCCAGCATCAGGGTCTTTTCCAGTGAGGCAGCTCTTTGCATCAGGTGGCCAAAGTATTGGAGCCTCAGCTTTAGCATCAGTCCTTCCAATGAATATTAAGGACTGATTTCTTTTAGGATTGACTGGTTTGATCTCCTTGCAGTCCAAGGGACTCAAGAGCCTCCTCCAACACCACAGTTCGAAAGCATCAATTCTTCAGCATTCAGTTTGTCATTAGAGCCATGTCTATTGAAGAAATAGGGAATGGAAGTGGAAATGTCTATACAAGGAGTTTTGTGATCAGATTTTCATTCTGGAATTCAGAGTAGCAGTTAGACAACTACAGAACACTCCAAGGAAGAATTAATAAGGGACTCTACATAGAACAGTGTCTGTAGGACTGGAATGGTTGGAAGCAATCTAACAAAAGTCTGAGCTGATGACACTTCAAGGTTGGTTCTGAGACTGAAAAAAATGAAGTTGCTTTGGTGAAATAAGGAATCCCATTTTGTGTATATATTGATAGATTTAGAGGAGCTAGTAGAATATCAAGGAGGAAGTACGTAGTGAATATTTCTAGATCTTGGAAAAGCACTCCATAAGTAAACAACGTTGAAGTGGGACTCAATTCTATGCCAAAAAATGAGAAGATGAATAGAGTGAGAAAATGAGATACTTAAGGAGAGAGGAATGTGAAACACTAACATGTAAGTTAAGAGATCTTGGGATAGGAGGAGCCAAAGAGAGGATTAGAACGAGTTGCTGAAAAGTTAGGAGATGATGTTGGGAACAACAGTGCCAACTGTTGATGAATATTCATGTAAGATAGCTCAACATGGTTTTTGGTCTTTGGTAGCGTGCAAGTCTTTAGTAACTTTAATAAGAGCTTTTATAATAGAGTGAAAAAGATAGAATCCAATTTGCTTTGGACTACTCAGAAGCCCAGGGAATCTAAGCATGAAGAGAGTGAAGCAGTACTTCCTCTGAGCCCACAATAACACATGCTCCTGTTGTTTTGACTGTGAGATATAAATGGACTGTTACAAACAGGCATGACATATGAGAGTCTGGAAGTAATTCATCCACCACACTCTGTGTTAATAGGACCCATGTAAGAACACTTTGTCCGGGTTTGCTCACATCACCTTCAAAAGAACTTGCGGACATGTGTTAAAAATGATCAAACGTGCAGAAAATAACTCCTATGGAGTAAAGCTAAGTTTTGTGGGTATTTTTAGCCTATGAGTGGAAAATTTGTAGTATGACTTAATTACAATTTCTAGAATATGAGAATTTGTATGAACAAGATGCATGTTGGATATTCCAGTGCCCACACAGAAATGGATTTAAATAAGAAAGATGTTCTGGAAATGGCTCTCAAGGGAAGTTTTGCGATTCATATTTTTCAGATGATAGTGTCCATTATGTTATGTAGGAACTATTCCATTAAAAAAGAAATTTACCAAGGAAAATGCATTTCCTTGATTTATTAATATTAACTTTCAGAATTCTGATTTACATGCATTAACTTCCAAGAATCAGGTACAGAGCTTTGATTTATACATCATGCATATAAGTTCTTATTAATGAATCCTAAATTTTAAAGTTGTGATTTAGTATGTTAGTTTATAAATCTTATCTTTAAATTTCCAATTTAGTGCTGTGATTTATGGCTGACAAGTTTCGTGCTATTTGTGAATCATAATGTTAAAGTTCTGATTTAATACAGTAGTTACTGTAAGAAGCATTAGTACAATAAAATGGTCAATTCCTAAGAGACTAAGATAAAACTGATCAATATTCCTATATGCAGCAACCCTGTACATAGGCTCAGTTACAAAACTATTCAGTGGTACATTTTGAATAGAATGCTAAGATAAGGCTAGAAGAGAACTCAATAGAGTTATAATAAATTGTGTTGAAGGAACTATTTTCCTTTTTAATTAGACCCTTCATTGTAAAAGTGAGCAATTTCAAGCTGTTATACCTCTTATGATTTATTTTATTAGGTAGGCAGCAAAAGACATTCTCAGCTTTTCCTTACGATCAATCAATGTCTTAGAAAGATGGTCAAGTGTTCTTAGGCGACATAGCTACATCTTTGGCTTGTGTGGTTTACAGCCAACCCTGAAAATGATTTTCTGTTATCAGTCAGCCTGCAAACAAGTATTTGGTCACAAAATGACATGAATACCAAACTCATCTTCCTCATCCTCCACTCCTTCTCCACCATATGGATGTGACCATCATCCATATGTGACGATGGCACATGTGGCGGTGTGTGGCTGGCTGGGCAAAATTGACATAGACTAGAAATGGCAAATACAGATCAGATTTCAAAGAGGGAAAATGTATCAATAAAATACCTTGACAATTTTAATGAGTTATATGGAATTACGCTGTTTTAGATATATTAGACTGAATAGAATAAACTTTACCTGTTCATTTTTACCTTTTTAAATGTGGCTACTAAAATATTTAAAATTTAGCCTGCACCTATATGGCTCACGCTATATTTCTTTTGAACAACAGGGCTCTAGTCCTTCCACTCTTTTTCAGAATAAAAGTGCCTGCCAGCTGCAATCCTTTCCCAAAAGCTCACTCATGGTGTTATGAACAGCATACTAAAAGAAGAAAGGATGGTCAACCAAGAATATCATTTGTCTCCCTTTACCCTGGCCAACTTGATTCTCATTAAGTGAAATATATAACCTAGAGACGAACATTTTTGTTGTTTACTGCATTTTTTGGATAGGTTATAATTTCAGTTAATCTTTCTAAGTTAGCATCTAATTGATTGCTTAGTAAGACCTGAATTCTTAGGTGAGGTGCTTTCTCTCTAAAACAGTTCATTGAATCAGCACCACAGCTCTCTAAAGTGGATACTATTAATACATTGCTTCTATTAATAGGCATTCTTGAGGCACAGATAAATAATATGATTAAGATCACACATTGGCAGAGTTCAGAGTCAAACTTCGAATCTGCTTTCTATACTCCATACGTTAAACAGCCGTTTGAGGCAGACATTTGGATTCTGCAGCTGTGAGCTGTGCCCCAACTTGTTTTCTAAAAAAGGATATGTAAAGCGGAAATGTCAGAATCTCAGCCCAAACCCCTTACTTTCTACTTTACAGTTCTTGCCTTTCTTTCTGACTAAAGATATGTTAGGAAAGCCAGCCAAGGCAAGTCTGAGCAAGGGGTAGGTTTGTCAGGAAAGCTATCTGGTCATGCTGGGCTCCAACACTGGGGCTCCAGATAAACTCAGTGGAACACAAAGGAACTCGGCATCCTGAAGCCATGACAAAGCTTTGCTTTTCCTGTTTTCCTAACAGAAATGGCCATACGTGGCCTTTGGGGACCTAGGCCTTAATTAGAAGAAACCACTCAGGTGATGGTAGCTTATCTAATCCTGCCGCACATGTTTCTGAAAAGGAGAGCAGGAGGTTGGCAGCTTCTCATTTTTAATTTGGTGGTGTTCCATGTATCTTTTTAAACCCCAGCCTTTCTGCTTTGCTCTACTACAAATCCAAAAGCAAACTCTAACGTGGCTTTGAATGTTCCATTCTCAAGAGACAATATGTAGAGTTCAGAGAAATCCACTGAAATATTTAATAATAATATACTTGGAATTGGAAGATGAATCGAGTTTAGAATTTAAATCTGAGCCAGAAAATATCTTTCAAGCTCACTAAAGGAAAAAGTAGCACCTTGATGTGGTGTGGCTATAACAGCACCCCATTCCCAAAAAAAAAAAAAAAAAAAAAAAACCCAGCCAGTCAAACTAATACACACAAAAAATCTGTTATTGAAAACTAAAACACTGCATGCTGACAAAAGGTAAAATTTCATAACACTGCCTTGTTGAAGTGAAAAGAACTGTATTTAAAAATTCTACTAACAAAATAGAGATAATGCATGCTTTTTTCTTTTTCATAGATGTAAAAAATAAAATGATAGATGTAGTATCTCACACACACAAAGGGAAAGATAAATTGTCAGCAAACTATGATTCTAAAGACATTTTAGTGTTTTCTGAGTTAAATTCCTTGAGGCCGTTACCAAATAAAAATTTAGTTGTTGTGTGCAATGTAATAGCTATTCTTTTCTTGCTAGCTAGTGCAAAAGCACTATATAACAATGAGTTTTAAGCGTTCTTTTCAGATATTGTCAAGGATCATTCCAGGACCAATAATTTCACCATCAGGGAAAGCTTTAATTAAAGCAGGAAAAAATAAAAATGGCAATAAACATTATACTAAACTTCAACTCTGTATGCACATCCTAACAACTGACACACTTATGAGGAAGATGCCTGGAACAAGGAAATGAATCCCAGTGTTAATTTTATATTCAAATTTCAAGTTTCAAAATATTATTTCTGGGTTATTCCTCAGGATACATTAGATAAATACCATTGATATCTGCTGAAGGAAATAAACATTAAACGAGTGTAGATAATAGATCAGGATACCAGAGTGAGACTAGGGTTTAGTCATTTACACATGCACTGAGCTTTTTGACTTTTAACATTTCATATTCTCATCAAAATTCACACAGCTCTCCAAATCTTCTTACCATTTTCCTTTGTTAAAGTATCATTTCACATTTGTCAGTTGTCTGTGGTTCCCAGTTTTCACCTGAAAATTCAGCAGGATACTAAATTTCTGGAGCATCTTGGGCAGAAAATATGTACTGGATTGCATTCTTGCCTAGAAAATCTTCACTCATCTCTGTCACCCCATCACAGGAGGAGTGTACTTCACTGCCCCTTTGATGATGAGTTCACCATATCATTTACTTTGACCAGTGGACCAGTGGAATGTGGAGGGGAATGGCAACCTGCCAGTTTTAAGTGAAGGCAGTCCTGAAGACAAGTTTTAAGAGGCACTGATAGTTTCTGCCTGCCCTATTATACCTAGCCCTGTGTGAGAATATTTCATTATAAATGCAATGAACCAATGAGATTTTTGAGTTGAATATTAGAGAATTATCATAATAAAAGCTGTTATAGAATGTAAGGAGATCAAAATGGCAGTCCACTCCAGTATTCTTGCCTGGAAAATCCCATGGACCACGGAGCCTGGTAGGCTACCGTCCACAGGGTCGCAGAGAGTCGGACACCACTGAGTGACTTTACTGACTCACTCAAGGAGATCGAGGGCTGTCAGTCTAAGGGCAGTCTTGGGATTTCCACAGTCAAACCAACAATTACATAAGAAGATAAGAATTAGAACTTGTATTTGTCATAGTACTGATGTTTTCTTCATAAGCTGAGTAAAGTGGAAATAGTAGGACAGCGGCCTTGCTATTTGACTGTGTCCTAGCATTTAATAAAATATCTGGGTATGTCTGTCTATCAATCATTTATCTGGTTTCAAAACCCATAAAAGTAAATCACAAAGGAAACAAATGCTTGGGGAGAACTGTCTGGTAACTCCCGGAATATAATGGTGGATGTATGTGGACAGAGTCTCTGAGTATGTTTCTCCATGTGAGAACAAGTTGATGCTGGAGATAAAGTAGGGCCTGAAATTCTTACATGCTGTATCTGCTCTTTTCAAAACTAATTATTGATTTGGCTGCATTGGGTTTTAGTTGCGACACTTGGGATCTACATTGTGGCACATGGATTCTCTCATGTCGGGTGGGCTCAGTAGTTGCGGTGTGCGGGTTTAGTTGCTCCACAGCATGTGGGATCCTAGTTCCCCAATCAGGGATCAAATCCAGGTCCCCTGCATTGCAAGGCAGTTTCTTAACCACTGGACCACCAGGGAAGTCCCTGTACCTGCTCTTGACTCACAACCCCCATGTTTTTCAGAGAGCATCTTGAGTGTTGGACATGCACATTTGGACATGTAACTCTCTTGATACTATATGCCCTTGATTTTAGCTGAGGGTGTTTGTCAAGTTCTAAGGCAGTCATTGAAATTCAGATGAAATTTCACAGGTCGAGAAGTTGCATGCTGGAGAGTTTTCTTGACTCAGTAACAATCTTGATTAAAAACCGGGGTTAAGAACATTTCTCTTAATTTCTTTTTCTACTTTCTCATTATTCGTGTATAGGAATGCAAGGGATTTCTGTGTGTTGATTTTATATCCTGCAACTTTACTATATTCATTGATTAGCTCTAGTAATTTTCTGGTGGAGTCTTTAGGGTTTTCCATGTAGAGGATCACGTCATCTGCAAACAGTGAGAGTTTTACTTCTTCTTTTCCAATTTGGATTCCTTTTATTTCTTTTTCTGCTCTGATTGCTGTGGCCAAAACTTCCAGAACTATGTTGAATAGTAGCGGTGAAAGTGGACACCCTTGTCTTATTCCTGACTTTAGGGGAAATGCTTTCAATTTTTCACCATTGAGGATAATGTTTGCTGTGGGTTTGTCATATATAGCTTTTATTATGTTGAGGTATGTTCCTTCTATTCCTGCTTTCTGGAGAGTTTTTATCATAAATGGATGTTGAATTTTGTCAAAGACCTTCTCTGCATCTATTGAGATAATCATATGGTTTTTATTTTTCAATTTGTTAATGTGGTGAATTACATTGATTGATTTGTGGATATTGAAGAATCCTTGCATCCCTGGGATAAAGCCCACTTGGTCATGGTGTATGATCTTTTTAATGTGTTGTTGGATTCTGATTGCTAGAATTTTGTTGAGGATTTTTGCATCTATGTTCATCAGTGATATTGCCCTGTAGTTTTCTTTTTTTGTGACATCTTTGTCAGGTTTTGGTATTAGGGTGATGGTGGCCTCATAGAATGAGTTTGGAAGTTTACCTTCCTCTGCAATTTTCTGGAAGAGTTTGAGGAGGATAGGTGTTAGCTCTTCTCTAAATTTTTGGTAGAATTCAGCTGTGAAGCCGTCTGGACCTGGGCTTTTGTTTGCTGGAAGGTTTCTGATTACAGTTTCAATTTCCGTGCTTGTGATGGGTCTGTTAAGATTTTCTATTTCTTCCTGGTTCAGTTTTGGAAAATTGTATTTTTCTAAGAATTTGTCCATTTCTTCCACGTTGTCCATTTTATTGGCATACAACTGCTGATAGTAGTCTCTTATGATCCTTTGTATTTCTGTGTTGTCTGTTGTGATCTCTCCATTTTCATTTCTAATTTTATTGATTTGATTTTTCTCTCTTTGCTTCTTGATGAGTCTGGCTAATGGTTTGTCAATTTTATTTATCCTTTCAAAGAACCAGCTTTTGGCTTTGTTGATTTTTGCTATGGTCTCTTTTGTTTCTTTTGCATTTATTTCTGCCCTAATTTTTAAGATTTCTTTCCTTCTACTAACTCTGGGGTTCTCCAATTCTTCCTTTTCTAGTTGCTTTAGTTGTAGAGTTAGGTTATTTATTTGACTTTTTTCTTGTTTCTTGAGGTATGCCTGTATTGCTATGAACTTTCCTCTTAGCACTGCTTTTATAGTGTCCCACAGGTTTTGGGTTGTTGTGTTTTCATTTTCATTCGTTTCTATGCATATTTTGATTTCTTTTTTGATTTCTTCTGTGATTTGTTGGTTATTCAGAAGTGTGTTGTTCAACCTCCATATGTTGGAATTTTTAATAGTTTTTCTCCTGTAATTGAGATCTAATCTTAATGCATTATGGTCAGAAAAGATGCTTGGAATGATTTCAATTTTTTTGAATTTATCAAGTTTAGATTTATGGCCCAGGATGTGATCTATCCTGGAGAAGGTTCCATGAGCACTTGAAAAAAAAGGTGAAATTCATTGTTTTGGGGTAAAATGTCCTATAGATATCAATTAGGTCTAACTGATCTAATGTATCATTTAAAGTTTGCGTTTCTTTGTTGATTTTCTGTTTAGTTGATCTGTCCATAGGTGTGAGTGGGGTATTAAAGTCTCCCACTATTATTGTGTTATTGTTGATTTCCCCTTTCATACTTGTTAGCATTTGTCTTACATGTTGCGGTGCTCCTATATTGGGTGCATATATATTTATAATTGTTATATCTTCTTCTTGGATTGTTCCTTTGATCATTATGTAGTGGCCTTCCTTGTCTCTTTTCACAGCCTTTGTTTTAAAGTCTATTTTATCGGATATGAGTATTACCACTCCTGCTTTCTTTTGGTCTCTATTTGCGATTGCAACAAAAAGAATAAAATACTTAGGAATATATCTACCTAAAGAAACTAAAGACCTATATTTAGAAAACTATAAAACACTGATGAAAGAAATCAAAGAGGACACTAATAGATGGAGAAATATACCATGTTCATGGATTGGAAGAATCAATATAGTGAAAATGAGTATACTACCCAAAGCAATTTACAAATTCAATGCAATCCCTATCAAGCTACCAGCCATATTTTTCACAGAACTAGAACAAATAATTTCAAGATTTGTATGGAAATACAAAACACCTCGAATTGCCAAAGCAATCTTGAGAAATAAGAATGGAACTGGAGGAATCAACTTGCCTGACTTCAGGCTCTACTACAAAGCCACAGTCATCAAAACAGTATGGTACTGGGACAAAGACAGACATATAGATCAATGGAACAAAATAGAAAGCCCAGAGATAAATCCACACACCTATGGACACCTTATCTTTGACAAAGGAGGAAAGAATATACAATAGAGTAAAGACAGTCTCTTTAACAAGTGGTGCTGGGAAAACTGGTCAACCACTTGTAAAAGAATGAAACTAGATCACTTTCTAACACCCCACACAAAAATAAACTCAAAATGGATTAAAGATCTAAATGTAAGACCAGAAACTATAAAACTCCTAGAGGAGAACATAGGCAAAACACTCTCCGACATAAATCACAGCAGGATCCTCTATGATCCACCTCCCAAAATTCTGGAAATTAAAGCAAAAATAAACAAATGGGATCTAATTAAAATTAGATTTTTAAAAATTTAAAAAATAAAAAAATAAATAAATTTAAAAAAATTTTAAAAAAAATGGCTGTTGGAGGAGGCCTTACAAATAGCTGTGAAAAGAAGAGAAGTGAAAAGCAAAGGAGAAAAGAAAAGAAAAAAAAAATTAAAAGCTTCTGCACAACAAAGGAAAATATAAGCAAGGTGAAAAGACAGCCTTCTGAATGGGAGAAAATAATAGCAAATGAAGCAACTGACAAACAACTAATCTCAAAAATATACAAGCAACTTATGCAGCTCAATTCCAGAAAAATAAACGACCCAATCAAAAAATGGGCCAAAGAACTAAATAGACATTTCTCCAAAGAAGACATACGGATGGCTAACAAACACATGAAAAGATGCTCAACATCACTCATTATTAGAGAAATGCAAATCAAAACCACAATGAGGTACCACTTCACACCAGTCAGAATGTCTGCGATCCAAAAATCTGCAAGCAATAAATGCTGGAGAGGGTGTGGATAAAAGGGAACCCTCTTACACTGTTGGTGGGAATGCAAACTAGTACAGCCACTATGGAGAACAGTATGGAGATTCCTTAAAAAATTGCAAATACAACTACCGTATGACCTAGCAATCCCACTGCTGGGCATACACACCGAGGAAACCAGAATTGAAAGAGACACATGTACCCCAATGTTCATCGCAGCACTGTTTAAAATAGCCAGGACATGGAAATAACCTAGATGTCCATCAGCAGATGAATGGATAAGAAAGTAGTGGTACATATACACAATGGAGTATTACTCAGCCATTAAAAAGAATTCATTTGAATCAGTTCTGATGAGACGGATGAAACTGGAGCCGATTATACAGAGTCAAGTAAGCCAGAAAGAAAAACACCAATACAGTATACTAACACATATATATGGAATTTAGAAAGATGGCAATGACGACCCTGTATGCAAGATAGCAAAAAAGACACAGCTGTGTATAACGGACTTTTGAACTCAGAGGGAGAGGGAGAGGGTGGAATGATTTGGGAGAATGGCATTCTAACATGTATACTATCATGTAAGAATTGAATCGCCAGTCTATGTCTGACGCAGGATACAGCATGCTTGGGGCTGGTGCATGGGGATGACCCAGAGAGATGTTATGGGGAGGGAGGTGGGAGGGGGGTTCATGTTTGGGAACGCATGTAAGAATTAAAGATTTTAAAATTTAAAAACTAATAAAAAAAAAAGAAAAAAAAAAAGAACATTTCTCTGTGCTTATCTCCCTATGTACAATTATTTATTTGAGACTATATTAACCAGCATGGAAAGGATTAACTTGTAAGTTATGGGTAAGGCTTTTGAAAGTAAGAAGTAATACAAAAATTTATTATAATTACTGAGTAACAAAGGTTACTAACTAGATGGGTTTTTTCTTAAAAAAAATCAGTGATAACATTTAAAATACATTTTGACTGGCTCTGCAGTGATCATTGGTTTCTGTTGTATGTAGATGTTGAGTCCTCAAAGAGAACCAAAGCCAAATGTTTGATATCTTAGAAGTGTTTACAGTTTAGTGATGTGTTCTAGAGTTTAGACATTTCTTTGAACTGAATCTCAGCATTTGTTAACTTTGTCATTTTACAGTTTGAAATTGTCCACAGTCCACAGTTTTGCCACCAAATGTTCTTAGTATCAGTGATATAGTCAATCAAATTCTAAATATTTTGGTTGAAAGTAACAGAAAGTAACTCTGGCTAGTATCTCCAATAGATGGTAATCAATAAACAGGATGCAAAAAGAGCTTAGAGCAAGACCATGGAGCAGAGTGGAGCCCTGCAGAAAGAGTTCAGGCATCTAATCAATATGAATGTTTCAATTAGCATAACTCACCTAATTCCCCTGGAGAAAGGGACAGCCTACCCACTCCAGTTTTCTTGGGCTTCCCTTGGGGCTCAGCTGGTAAAGAATTTGTCTGCAATGCGGGAGACCTGGGTTCAATCCCTGCATTGGCAAGATCCTCTGGAGAAGGGAATGGCTACCCACTCCAGTATTCTTGCCTGCAAAATTCCATGGACAGAGGAGCCTGGCGAGTTTCAGTTCATGGAGCCATGAAGAGTTGGACACGGCTGACTGACTTTGACTTTCACCTAATTCCTACCTTCTTTCCCTCTTGTAATTGCCAGTGGGAAAGTATCTGGTTGCCCTATCTTTGGGGCCTGGTTTCATCCCCAGATCATTCAGCTATTACTAAAAAGCTGAGGCCACAAAACATGGAGGAGTTTCCCAGCAACCAGGCAAATTTTAGAGAAAGGAAAGTCCTTGAAAGCTGGACCATACAACTACTATAAGAAATGTTTTTGTTGTTCAGTCACTAAGTTGTGTCCAACTCTTGCAACACCATGGACTGTAGCCCACCAGGCTCCCCTGTCCATGGGATTACCCAGGCAAGAATACTGGAGTGGGTTGCCATTTCCTTCTCCAGGGGATCTACCCCGACCCAGAGATCAAATCTGTCTCCTGCTTAAAAGGCGGATTCTTTCCCACTGAGCCATGGAATACGTATTTCAAATTCTCTAGTGCAGGCTCTGCTTTGATTGGAGGTGGTTGTTTGTCTAATGCTTAAGCATAATAAAAATAGACTTGGCCATCAATGTCAGAAACATATATAGTCATTTAAAATAGTAAAATATGCTTTTTAATATAAAAAGGGGACATAAAGTTTTCTTCCTTCCCTCCTTTTCCCTCTTCCCTTCCCCCTTCTCTTACTCCCTCTCCTCCTTTACCCTCCCCTTTTTTTATCCCCCCTTTTTAACATAAGGCCTGGTGATAGATATAGTATGCATATATGCATGTGCAACATAAACACACAACTGTTTGCCAAGCTGTTTTGTACTTGCTGCTTTAGAATGTGAATACAATCTGAGCTGTCATAATGAGCTGGTATCTGCACACAGGTCACTTGCCTCAGCCCCATTGTTCTACTCAGTCTGAAATCTCTTTCTCAAACAGTGACAATGCTGTAATCCCAGTGCTCACTGTTTATTCCAAATACCTCTATTGCTGTCCTTTTTTAAATTTTAGAAGGCTTTGGGGAGATGATCTGTTTAGCATATATATATATATATATATATGCACATATACATATTTCTTTTTTAGCTGTCAAAGTTCGGACTAATGTCTTATGTGTTTAGTATATTTGCTTCTAGCAAGCTGGTTCATTCAGATCCATTCCCTTGACCTTAGTGGTACATCTGTGAGAGTTGGGGCAATACGTGTTTGTTGCTGTTAATGATGCTGATTTAGAATTTCCCCATCTGAACAGCATTAAAAAAATTAAGAGCCAATACAACTTTTATTCTTAGCACTGCTTTAGTGAAGGATACAGTTGCATAGAAAGGGAATGAAATTTGTTGTGGAAGGAAACAATTAGTGTGGATCACTTTTTTATTCTGCTGACACTGTTGAGGAGAGATGATATATTGTTTACAGCTATCCAGGTCCTCCTGAGCTTGCTGGACATTAATTTAAAAAAAATGATCAACTCATTAGTCTGGACTTTTAAATAACAACTTAGATTCTCTATGTACCATTAAAATAGTAGAATAAGTATTTATTGACATGACATAAAAGGACACTCATGAACTACATCTAAACTTTTAAAACAAGTTAGATATATTTGAGCCTATGGTTACATCTCCTCTCATCTTAACATCTTAAATTATCCAAGAAACATGAAAACAGCAAATGGTGCCATTCAAAAGCCAGAATGTTGGAGTAATTTCTGAAGAGTTGATACTGCTTGATTAGCAACCATTTAAAATTTCAGTATAAGCAAAGTGTTGCTAATATATAGAGTAGACAAGAGTCCACAATGAAACATGATACAGAGAATGCTGTTATTTGTTTCTGTCCCAAAGATGATGGACAGGGAGGCCTGGTGTGCTGCAGTTCATGGGGTCGCAAAGAGTCAGACACGACTGAGCGACTGAACTGAACTGAACGAAGATGATGGTCATGTCACTCAGGGCTTTTGTAGCTACCCAGACAGTGTCAATGTCAGGCTTCCACAACAAAGCTCAATGCACACACACACGCACAGACACACGTGAACATGCACAAGTGCACAGGGGAAAATAAAAGATACTGACTGCATGATAGCTACCTCCACTTTTCTAAAGGATGTTGGAGTTCTGGTCAAATACAGGGCTCCCAACCTCAGACTTGTTGAGCCAAGAGGAAAAGTTTTGCCTGGAACAGTTGGCAAAGAGGTAATCTTGATCCCAAGAAGTTTTAGGGAATTTTACCTACATATGAAATACTGAAAATTAACTGTATGCCAAGCTAATAAAACTATCTGTGTTAGATTAGATTCAAAGTTATACTTTAGCAAAATAAAAACAAACCACAAACTTATTTCTGTTTTGTCCAGTTCTACATTTGAATAACAGAAACTTAAAACTTCTTGTAAAATCTAGCTCTAATTTAAAGGATGAGCAAGGAGAGAAAAGAGCAATGAGCAAGAAGGAAAGGAAAAATGTAAATATTCTATCATGTTCCTGACTCCAAACAGATATTTTCCTAAGAAAAAAAAAAAAGAAATATTTTTAAATTTCTAACTTTTAGCCTTAAAATGAACTGTGCTTTTATTTTAACTACAGAAGGGAATCAATTAGAAATCCAAAATGATTACTTTCAAATTGACAAAACCACAACCACAGTGAGAGATTTTAATATACTTCTGTCAGCCTTTACAATTCAGTAGACATGCTGATCAAATTTAAAAATTCAATAGACAGGAAACAACAAACTCAGTACTGCAGAAGTCCATATAATTAATTTAAAAGATTGACCTGGGACATTTTCTCAGAAGTCAGAGGAAAAAGTTAATGACATGAAGTTGATGAGTGAAAAGATAAGAGACCTAGAGGACAAATCCAGGAAATCCAATATGTATAATAACTCTATAAAGAGAGAACAAGGCAAAACAAAGGACAGGAAAAAATAATAGTTTCATCAAGACAGGAAAGAACTGAACTTCAAATGGAAAGGGTCTTCTGGGAATAGAAGAAAAGTAAATGAAAATAGCAGTTTGTTGAGCCCTTAGAGATAATAAAACTACAGTTTTAAGTGACCAAGTTTGTTGTGATTGGTTACAGCAGCCATAGGTGACTAGTGAAGAAATAGAAGATAAAAGGGAGAAAACCACAGTCATGGTAGAACATTTAAAACATATCAATAAGTTTTGAAAGATCATGTAACAAGGAAATACAGGAAATAAACAATATGATAAATAGTTTATACAACAGAATATTAAATGGATGTTAAACATAGCTATTCAGGCTCAGTGTTAATTGTACCCAAGAGGAGTTCCAAAATGAGCACACCATGTTTAGATAGAAGAAACTTTAAAAAAATCAATTGTATTACTTGTAGCCTCTCATCCACATATTTATTTTTAAAAAAGATAATTGTTGATGTTTTGCTTTTTGAACCCATCTGCTTTATCAGAGAAACAGATATGGGTGACATAAGGAGAAAAGAATTTCTGAATTTACTTTAAAGAGCCTTCTGGACAGGCAAGAAAACCTCAGCAGAAATACAGAATAGGAGGATCAGTCATAGTAGTTCAGTCGCTCAGTCGTGTCCAACTCTTTGCAGCCTCCGGGACTGCTGCACGCCAGGCTTCCCTGTCCATCACCAACTCCCAGAGTTTACTCAAACACATGTCCATTGAGTCAGTGATGACATTCAACCATCTCAGCCTCTGTCATCTCCTTCTCCTCCCACCTTCAATCTTTCCCAGCATCAGGGTCTTTACAAATGAGTCAGTTCTTCATATCAGGTAGCCAAAGTATTGGAGTTTCAGCTTCAGCATGAGTCCTTCCAATGAATATTCAGGACTGATTTCCTTGAAGATGGACTGGTTGGATCGCCTTGTAGTCCAAGGGACTCTCAAGAATCTTCTCCAACACCACAGATCAAAAGCATCAGTTAGTTCTTCAGCGCTCAGCTTTCTTTATAGTCCAACTCTCACATCTGTACATGCCTAGTGGAAAAACCATAGCCTTGGCTAGATGGACCTTTGTTGGCAAAGTAATGTCTCTGCTGCTGCACTCAATATGCCAGCAAATTTGGAAAACTCAGCAGTGGCCACAGGACTGGAAAAGGTCAGTTTTCATTCCAATCCCAAAGAAACGCAATGCCAAAGAATTCTCAAACTATCGTACAATTGCACTCATCTCACATGCTAGTAAAGTAATACTCAAAATTGTCCAAGCCAGGCTTCAGCAATACGTGAACCGTGAACTTCCTGATGTTCAAGATGGTTTTAGAAAAGGCAGAGGAACCAGAGATCAAATTGCCAACATCCACTGGATCATGGAAAAAGCAAGAGAGTTCCAGAAAAACATCTCTTTCTGCTTTATTGACTATGCCAAAGCCTTTGACTGTGTGGATCACAATAAACTGTGGAAAATTCTGAAAGAGTTGGGAATACCAGACCACCTAACCTGCCTCTTGAGAAATCTGTATGCAGGTCAGGAAGCAACAGTTAAAACTGGACATGGAAAAACAGACTGGTTCCAAATAGGAAAAGGAGTACGTCAAGGCTATATATTGTCACCCTGCTTATTTAACTTCTATGCAGAGTACATCATGAGAAACGCTGGACTGGAAGAAGCACAAGTTGGAATCAAGATTGCCGGGAGAAATATCAATAACCTCAGATATGCAGATGACACCACCCTTATGGCAGAAAAGTGAGGAGGAACTAAAAAGCCTCTTGATGAAAGTGAAAGAGGAGAGTGAGAAAGTTGGCTTAAAGCTCAACATTCAGAAAACGAAGATCATGGCATCCAGTCCCATCACCCCATGGGAAATAGATGGGGAAACAGTGGAAACAGTGTCAGACTTTATTCTTTTTGGGCTCCAAAATCACTGCAGATGGTGACTGCAGCCATGAAATTAAAAGACGCTTACTCCTTGGAAGAAAAGTTATGACCAACCTAGATAGCATATTGAAAAACAGAAACATTACTTTGCCGAATAAGGTCCATCTAGTCAAGGCTATGATTTGTCCAGTAGTCATGTATGGATGTGAGAGTTGGAATGTGAAGAAGGCTGAGCACCAAAGAATTGATGCTTTTGAGCTGTGGTATTGGAGAAGACTCTTGAGAGTCCCTTGGACTGCAAGGAGATCCAACCAGTCCATTCTGAAGATCAGCCCTGGGATTTCTTTGGAAGGAATGATGCTAAAGCTGAAACTCCAGTACTTTGGCCACCTCATGTGAAGAGTTGACTCATTGGAAAAGACTCTGATGCTGGGAGGGATTGGGGGCAGGAGGAGAAGGGGACGACAGAGGATGAGGTGGCTGGATGGCATCACTGACTCAATGGACGTGAGTCTGAGTGAACTCCGAGAGTTGGTGATGGACAGGGAAGCCTGGCGTGCTGCGATTCATGGGGTCACAAAGAGTCGGACACGACTGAGCGACTGAACTGAACTGATGTTGGTCATAACTTTTCTTCCCTAGAGCAAGTGTCTTTTAATTTCATGGCTGCAGTCACCATCTGCACTGATTTTGGAGCCCCCCAAAATAGTCTGTCACTGTTTCCTCCTATCCTAGGAGGACAGGAAAGATATTAAGTGGACAAATGTAGAGAACAATTTACCAGCTTCACAGTTAGAGTGTTACCAAAAAAAAAAAAAAAAAAATCCAAACCTGCTAGAGTCAGACTTAAGTACTTGCCAAAAGGCAAAGGAAACCAACGACACACAGGTACTAGCCATGTGAAACCAAAGATCCCTCACTGCTCTTGTCCCCTACCCCTACTACTGGAGGAGCCAGATACAGCCTGAAAATGAGGAGAGAGAGCAAAAATGCCAGAAGGGATTTGTTATAAAAGAAAGAAAAATAAGCTTTGATAAAGGGGTAATTTGCAGGGAGAAGAAATAACTTTCTAGCTCATACTACACACCAATTTCCAAGAGAAATAAGATTTAAATATACACTCTACAACATGCAGTATAATACAGTCTCATTTCTGATTGAAATGTATACATCTTGCTGGAGGACAATTTGGCAACATCAGCGATTTCTCTTTTTGGAACTTAACCCACAGATATTCTCACTATGTGAAAAGACTATTCATCCATTGTTTACAATAAATGCTTAATAAAATTAATATCTGTCAGTAGAATACTGATTAAAATATAATCTCACACTAACTTGACAAACACTTTGGAGAATTCTTTGACAGCCTGGCACCAGGCAACATTTTATACCTTGTTCGAATTTTTAAAAAGGAACGCATGTAAGAATTAAAGATTTTAAAATTAAAAAAAAATAAATTAAATTAAATTAAAAAAAAACCACATATGAAAACCTGATACTTAAACTATATACCATTTTAAAAAATCTGCATAGAAAGAAATTAAATCAAATGACAACATAGCATTTTTTAAATTTGTGTGTTTTTTTCTCAAAAGGATATTCTCCCTAATATATGAATACTAACCCTCCTCCCCAAATGGTTAATGGACATAAACATATAATTCATTGAAAAGAAAATATGAATAGATATTAAATATATAGGAACATACCTTTTTGTTATTAAAAGGACATACAAATTAAAATGCAGTTAGATAACATTTTTTACCTCCTGGTTTGAAAAAAATAAAATGCATTGTGTTGGCAAGGCTATTGGGTAATACACAGTCTCATTCATTTCTGATTGAAATTTACACTACTCTTTGGAAGACAATTTGGCAATATCAGCAATTTGTCTTTCTGGAATTTATCCCACAGATATTCTCACTATGTGAAAAGATTTTATTTACCCATTGTTTACAATAAATACTAAAAAAAAAGAATATCTGTCAGTAGAATCCTGATTAAATTTATCATGGTAAATCCATAAATAAACTTGGTTAAAAGGAAAGAGAAGTTCTTTAAATATTTATATAGTAAGATCTCTAAGAAATCCTAAGTAAAAGCAAACTGAAAAACAGTGTATTGAAGTTGTTTTTTTTAGGAAAGAAGAAGTTGTTTTGCTAGAAAAAGGGATAATTTATCTTAGTATTTGCTTTTAAATATTTGTTAGGATACACAATAATTATTAATAGTGGCTTCTCAAGGAGGAAGTGAATTGTGAACCAGATGGAAAGGAGGAAGATGTTTTACTGTACAACTTGTTCCATATATAAATTTTAATATTTGAACACATGTACCAAAAGTTTTTAAAAGGTTAAAATATACATTACTAAAAGGATAGTAGAATCCTTTTAGAAGAGCAGATGGTGATATGATAGAGTTAAATAATTTAGAAAATGAGAAATTAAGAGACCTTAGAACTTAAAAGAACAATAAATTAGACAAAACTCTGCCAATATTGACCTAGAACAAAGAACCAAAGATGAAGCACATGGGATTATGAGTAAGTAAAATATATAACCACATATACAAAGCAGTTTGTAAACATAAAATCAGTTACGTGACAGTGAATGTGAATTCTTCTTTCTAGCAATGAAATTTTTCTAGGAAAAGAAAAATTAATAAAAATGACTGAGGAAGACCCCAGAATGCAGAATTCTGGATTACAGAAGAAATTGAAATTTCTAAGAATTACCTTCATGGAATAGTTTCTGAATGGACATCCCTGGAGAAGTTCTTCCCAGTCTTTAAGAAACAGATAATTCCAGTGGCAATGTAACAGTCTCACAGCAGAAAGCAAAGAGACATTTCATGTTTTATTTCATTGAGCTACTACCATACCATGATAATAAACCTTACTGATGAACAAGTTGAGTCCATATTGGTGGTAAACATGTTAGTCCCTATGCTTTTTCCTGGCAATACTTTTATCAGTTGTATTCTCAGGTTGAATAAACATCTATACATTTTCCTACCATTGTGGCTCCCTTCACAAGCATTTTGTTTATGATAGCATCTTCAGTAGAAACTTCTGTTTACAGAACTTAACTGCCCTAGAAAATATATTGCAAGAGGAATTCTAAGAAGTACAAGCATTCTTCATGCCTTGTAAAATTGTTTCCATTAAAATGATTATTTTCTGAGCACACAAGTTGAAGGGTTATCCTCCGTTTCCCCCCATAAAACTCTTGGGGCTGGTGCACTGGGATGACCCAGAGAGATGGTATGGGGAGGGAGGTGGGAGGGGGATTCAGGATTGGGAACACGTGTACACCCGTGGCGGATTCATGTTGATGTGTGGCAAAACCAGTACAGTATTGGAAAGTAAAATAAAGTAAAATTTTTAGAAAAGGGGGAAAAAACTCTTCGGTTTCAGTTGGGAGCTAGTGTTTTCTCTTTTAATTATAAAGTGAAAGAATTAAGACATATGTGCTTTTAATTAATCCAAAAAAAAAAAGGGCTGCAAAATAAAGTTGACTGATAGGTATATTAGTACATTTTAACACTTACCTTAAAAAGTGATTCCAAATATATATGGCAGAAGTATAAACTCAGAAATATCATTCATTCCATTAAAAAGTAATACCATAAGGAAAATAGTATCTGTTCTTTCTTACTAAGAATAGACAAAGGGGAAATCAGGTACCATAAGAGCATGTTTATATGCACTGGAAGTACTTAAAATTAAACAGTTATGCAAATTAAGCTGTATATATATATATATATATATTTCTAAAGTGTGCAGTATTCTGACAGATTATTTCTTGATGTTGAATAAATGTACAGGATACATACAGAAATAGAAAACAGTTCTGTCCATAACTAGTTTGAGCTTTGCTATTTGGCAGTATCTGATTTGTAATACAGAGGATGATTGTAGAATTTTTTTTTGGCTCAGGGGAGTATAAATCTGCATACCCTCCACTTATTCTTTCTTTGGAATTGTCCTGGGTTTTTAAAAGACTTTTTCTTAAGAGTTTTTGGATCACAGCAATATTGAGGAGGAAGGTACAGAGATTTCTCATATACTCCCTGACCCAACACATGCACAGACTCCCCTATTATCAACATCCTCCACCAGAGTGGGACACTTGCTTTAACTCATTAGCCTACACTGACATATCATTATTCCCCACAATCCACAGTTTACCTTAGAGTTCAGTTTTGATTGTATATGTGTAATGGGTTTGGACAAATGTAAAATTATATATATATATATACATAGGTATATATATATCTCCATCATAATATCATAAAGAGTATTTCTATTGCCCTAAAAATCCTTCTTAAAATCATACCAAATCCAGTAGTGCTATCCAGTATTTTATTAACTCTGTGATGTTCAAGAACCTAATGACCTGATGTTTTTGTATATACACTTTATATTTTGACACATGCATAAAATTATTTTGTTTAGTCTTACTATGCTGTCTAAATATTTAGTGTTTGTTATACTTGTGTTCTAAAAATTCTGTGGTGGAAATTTACTGAGGGTGGTATCCTATGTAAATTTTATTTTATATACGTTGCATTGCCTAACATTTCTAGTTCTCTAAGTGTGGATTCTGAAACCATGGCAGTGTCATCATGCAGAGTTATGAACTAAACTGTGTTCCCCCAAATTCATATCTTGAAGCCCTAACACCCATTCTGACTCTGTTTGGAGATAAGGCCATTAAAGTGGTACTTAAATTGGGTCATATGGTTGGGGCCCTAATCTGATATCCTTATAAGAAGAGGAACCAACAGCAGAGATCTCTCTCTCTGAAGGTGCCCAAAGTAATAGTCATAGGAGCACATAGTGAGATGGTGGCCACCTACAAGCCAAGAAAAGAGGCTGCAGAATGAAACCTACCTTACTGGCACCTTGATTTGGATTCCTCAGCCTCCAGAACTGTGAGAAGTAAGCTTCTGTTGTTTAATCCACCCAGTCAAGTGGTATTTTGTAATGGCAACCCAAATAGATGGGTATACCAGGAAGCTTATTAGAAATGCAAGTTTTGCAGGCTCACTCTGGACCTGAAACTCTGGGGTTGAAGATCAGGAGTCTGTGTAGTAACAGGCTCTCCAGGGGTTTCTGATGCAAACAGAAATTTGAGAACCACTGACTTAACACAGTGCTAGTATGTGTATGTTACTATACTCTGAGGGATTTGAAGAATGCATCTGATACTTTGATTAGAAATGTGTCCCCTATATAGGCTTGAATTGTTATGAGTTTGATATTGTGCATTTTTAAGCCAATTTCACTAGGCAAGCCCATTGAAAGTGAAAGTTGCTCAGTCATGTCTGACTCTTTGCGACACCATGGACTATACAGTCCATGGAATTCTCCAGGCCAAAATACTAGAGTGGGTAGCTCTTCCCTTCTCCAGGGGATCTTCCCAACCCAGGTCTCCTGCATTGCAGCCGAATTCTTTACCAGCTGAGACACTAGGGAAGCCCAAGAATACTGGAGTGGGTAGCTCATCCCTTCTCCAGTGGGAACACTCCTGAATGTGATCATTAAATCCTCATTTGGACATCGAAAACTCTCTCTCCTTCCAACTGGGCTTCATGTTTCCACTTCTCATTTATCCCTCTCATTGTTGTTATTCACTTCTTCTCTGCATTTCTGTAGTGTGGAAATGGCTGCAAGAGATTAGGATAATTCATTTGCCAAATAAATAGCTTCTGGCTTTAGTCTTCACATCCAATATTTAAAAAGCTTGAAGACTTTTTAGAGAGTCCATGAAAGTATGAAGAAAAGGTTTCAATGGAAATCTAAATGAGTTAGTGAGAAAATCTGCACCCTATTGATAGTGGCACTTTTGTTCTGAGGGTTTGGTAATACGAGAAATTGAAGAATGCCATTAGAGTTACTGACTTGAAACATATCCAGCATTACTTTGTAAAAGTGTTCTGTACTGTAGAAAGAATATATTTTTTCATCATCACTTTGCCATCTTCACTGCATAAATATGACTTTAAATGTTACAGAAAAGATGACATATAAACATGTACCATTATATACACTTTAAAAAAAAGGACTTGCCATTTGGCCTTCTTTAGCAATATCTTCTCCTAATTATGGAACACAAAAGTTGTATTTCCACAGTTTCTCATGGTGTGAAAGGAACTCAAGTAAAATACAGTCCTCCCAAACATTTAAAGATTTCTAATTAAGGAGCTGTCTGCTGAAAAATTGAGGTTATTCATGATGCAAGTCATTCACCTTCAAATGCCTTTACCATAACAGATTTTTTTTAAAAAAAGTAAAAATTAAGTATCCTCTGTAATTCAGATTACAAAATATACCAAATAATTGTACCAACTCGTACTTGGAAAGTCCATGAATACCTTAGTTAAAAAAAATTGTGACAGTGTTCACGAAACCCCAAGTTTTCAAAAAGTGAAGGTTTCCTTTTATATCAATACTTTAAAATCCTCTTGAATCAATTTCTAGTACAGTGTGACCTCAGTTCCAATTAAGATGAACTCACTAGATTTCAGTAGATCCTGACTTCCTGTTGGCAGCACCCATGTCTTATTTTTCTTTGTATCCCCCAACAGTTAGAATGGAGCTTGAAACATAGCTGTTTATAAATATAATTGAAGGGCTTTGATTTAATAGAGGGATTTGATACAAAGAAAGCTCAGTATAGAATCCCTGTAATTTGGTTGAGAAATGCTTGTTTCTTAGACTTGCAAAAACTAGCATTTCTTGAGCAAGTGCACATAATTAAATTGAAAGAATGAACTGCAAAAGGGGTTTCATTACCAAAAATCATGACATGGTTCATTGAATTTTCCAAACCATTAATCCTATATTATCTTCCTCACTAGGGCTAACAACAGTAGATCAAAATTTCAAATCTATCTGCTAGTGTGTGTGTGTGTGGGTGTGGGTGTGTGTGGGTGTGTGGATGTGTGTGTGTGTGTATACATGTATATATATATATGTGTGTGTGTGTGTATGCCTCAAGTAGGCCATTGTGTTTAATTTAGAATAAGTGACTCAGACTATTCATCACTAATAATTATTTTGTGTTCTAAGTTGAAAGGTAGGAGTCAATTTGAATGATTCTACTCATGATTTTCCTGTGGATTACAGTGCATTTGAAGCTATTTTCTGGATTAAACATTTTTCTGACTGATTGTTTTAAATGTGTTTGAGGGCACACTGCCTTTTCTGACTTTGTATATGAACTTTTTCTCCTACGTAGAAGGGTTTTAATGCAGACCTCTTCAGTCTGCCTTTGTGTCTATTGGGGACTCATTTTGGCAACACCATACTTGCTCTTTTGTGACTCTCAATCAAAGCTGTGGATTATTTTGTGAAAATTGAATTTTTTAATGTAAATAATATCACAGTTTGTATGGAAATACAAAAAACCTCGAATAGCCAAAGTAATCTTGAGAAAGAAGAATGGAACTGGAGGAATCAACCTGCCTGACTTCAGGCTCTACTACAAAGCCACAGTCATCAAGACAGTATGGTACTGGCACAAAGACAGAAATATAGATCAATGGAACAAAACAGAAAGCCCAGAGATAAATCCATGCACCTATGGACACCTTATCTTCGACAAAGGAGGCAAGAATATACAATGGAGAAAAGACAATCTCTTTAACAAGTGGTGCTGGGAAAACTGGTCCACCACTTGTAAAAGAATGAAACTAGAACACTTTCTAACACCATAAACAAAAATAAACTCAAAATGGATTAAAGATCTAAATGTAAGACCAGAAACTATAAAACGCCTAGAGGAAAACATAGGCAAAACACTCTCCAACATAAATCAAAGCAGGATCCTCTATGGCCCACCTCCCAGAATATTGGAAATAAAAGCAAAAATAAACAAATGGGACCTAATTAAACTTAAAAGCTTTTGCACAACAAAGGAAACTATAAGCAAGGTGAAAAGACAGCCTTCTGAATGGGAGAAAATAATAGCAAACGAAGCAACTGACAAAGAATTAATCTCAAAAATGTACAAGCAACTCCTGCAGCTCAATTCCAGAAAAACAAACGGCCCAATCAAAAAATGGGCCAAAGAACTAAATAGACATTTCTCCCAAGAAGACATACAGATGGCTAACAAACACATGAAAAGATGCTCAACATATTCATTATCAGAGAAATGCAAATCAAAACCACAATGAGGTAGCATTTCACGCCGGTTAGAATGGCTGCTATCCAAAAGTCTACAAGCAATAAATGCTGGAGAGAGTATGGAGAAAAGGGAACCCTCTTACACTGTTGGTGGGAATGCAAACTAGTATAGCCACTATGGAGAACAGTGTGGAGATTCCTTAAAAAACTGCAAATAGAACTGCCATATGACCCAGCAATCCCACTGCTGGGCATACAAAAGAGACATGTGTACCCCAATGTTCATCGCAGCACTGTTTATAATAGCCAGGACATGGAAGCAACCTAGATGTCCATCAGCAGATGAATGGATAAGAAAGCTGTGGTACAAATACACAATGGAATATTACTCAGCCATTAAAAAGAATACATTTGAATCCGTTCTAATAAGGTGGATGAAACTGGAGCTGATTATACAGAGTGAAGTAAGCCAGAAAGAAAAACACGTATACAGTATACTAATCATATATATGGAATTTAGAAAGATGGTAACGATAACCCTATATGCGAGACAGCAAAAGAGACACAGATGTATAGAACAGTCTTTTGGACTCTGTGGGAGAGGGCGAGGGTGGGATGATTTGGGAGAATGGCATTGAAACATGTATATTATCATATGTGAAATGAATCACCAGTCCAGGTTCGATACATGAGACAGGGTGCTCAGGGCTGGTGCACTGGGATGACCCAGAGGGATGGGATGGGGAGGGAGGTGGGAGGGGTGTTCAGGATGGGGAACACCTGTACACCTACGGCGGATTCATGGTGATGTATGGCAAAACCAATACAATATTGTAACTAGCCTCCAATTAAAATAAATAAATTTATATTTTAAAAATGTAATCCTTCTTGTAAATGGTAACTTTAACTGTTAAAAATAGTTTAACATTTTTCATTTAAAAAATTAACTCTTGATTGAATTTTTTACTGTAAGTTATTTCTCTGTGAAACAAATCAGTTGAAAAGGAATCCTGAGACTGGGTGTATGTTTATGTAGAGAGGTATTTTGAGTATAGACACATTCAAGACTGTCTCTTTTACTCAGGTGTATTTTTACAAAAGAGGCAAAGGTGGTGCAAAATCAAAATGGAAGACTGAGTACGGAACAGAGACGCAGGCAGGAGAGTTATAACAGGCAGTTTGAAAACTGAGAAAGATATGACCATCAAGTTCATTGCAATCCACTAGTCTAATTTGATACTGTACTTCTAAAATCTTCACTATTCTTTCCTTAGCAGCCATCAAGACTCTCAGTAGAGTCATAAAACCATGAACTTTTGCCTAATAGCTTTTATAGTCAATATCATGTTCTCTCCTCTCCACCATTCTTCTATATGCCAAGATATCATAATATTTGGAAAAATAAAAAATATCTTCATTGGAGAAGTTGGGAGATTCTTTCTCCAAAGTAACAGAGTTAACTTGGGAAAGAGGTTAAGAAAAGTCTAAAGGTATTAATAGATTAAAAGAAAAAACAAACCTATAATTTTCATGATATAATATTTGCTTATTGGATTTATGCCATAAAAAGTGTATGTGGGATGAAAGAGGGTGAATCTGAGTTCAGACAAGCTTGGGAAAAGCCACATTAAAGCAAATTGAAGATATTCCATGGCAACAGAGTTTGTCAGGGCTAAATTACATAGGTGAAGTGAAAGTGAAACCTGCTTAGTCCTGTCCGACTCTTTGCAACCCCATGGACTGTAGCCTGCCAGGCCCCTCTGTCCATGGAATACTCCAGGGAAGAATATTGGAGTGGACTGCCATTCCCTTCTCCAGGGGATCTTCCCAAACTAGGGATCAAACCTAGGTTTCCCACATTGCAGGCAGATTCTTTACCAGCTGAGCCACCAGGGAAACCAGGAAAACTTCTGAAAAAGAGACAATCTTGAATATGTTTCTATACTCAAACTACCTCTCTACATAAACACACACCCATCCCTGGGACTCCCTTTTAACTGATTTGTTTCACAGAGAAACCTAAATTACATCGGTAGACCCCTCCTAATCAGCCATGGAACATTGAGGGTTAGGGGGCAAATATCCTTTTTGTGTATAAGCTTTCTTTTCCCCTAGAGCATCTCTAAGTGGTAAAGAATCTGCCTCCAATGCGAAAGACCCCGATCGGATTCCCGGGTAGGGAAGATCCACTGGTGAAGGGACAGGCTATGCACTCCAGTATCCTTGGGCTTCCCCGGTGGCTCAGATGTTAAAAAAAAAAAAAAATCCAACTGCAGTGTGGAAGACCTGGTTTTGATCCCTGGATTGGGAAGATCCACTGGAGGAGGGCATGGCAACCCACTCCAGTATTCTTGCCTGGAGAATCCCCATGGACAGAGGAGCCTGGTGGGCTACAGTCCATGGGATCACGAAGAGTTGGACACGGCTGAATGACTAAGCATAGAACATGTTAATCATAGTTATTTTAAAATCTGTCTCTGCTAAAACCAATATTGGTTTTATCTCTTTCACCTGTATATAATTTTTTCTCTTGGCTTTTGGTCATTTTTGTCTTATTTTTTTAAATGAGTGCTAATTTAGGGTGAAATGGCAACCTCTCAATGAATTAAATTTTTTCCACCGTGCAATTAGAATCAATTGGAGAAGCAAATGGCAACCCACTCCAGGATCCTTGCCTGGAGAATTCCATGGACAGAGGAGACTGGTGGGCTACAGTCCATGGGGTCACAAAGAGTTGGAGACGACTGAGTGACTAATACTATTAGAATCAAAGCAATCATCTCAGTCTCATCATATATTGATATGACTCAAGGCTGTGTTTTAAGCTTTGGAAAAATCTGATTTACATTTGTTTGCCTTATTCCTACAACATGACACTTCAGAGACCCTGGAGTCTAATATTTGTCTCCCTAGCACTGTGATACTGCCCAGATATCTGCTTGGCATCATAACCTCTTAGCCTCTGCTTATTTTAGTAATTTTTGGCGTCTCACTCCATTCATTTCTCAAGGAAAAGTTGAGTGCAGATCACCAATCCTATAGATCTGAGTTCTTTGATATTCCCAATTCCAGTGTCTTGGCACCTGAAGTATTGATGGTCTTTATAGTTCTGAACTCCAATATTTGCCTCATCCTGGTGAGAGTGCTGCAAGCTGCCACTGTATTTGTTTAGGCTTCAAGACCCAATGAAGATAAGACCCAAGACTTCAAGACCCAAAGGTCTTTAGAGGGAAAATGTTGGCAAATGCATGTCCAGTCTCATTTCATGTCCCTGTTTCCTGGATCTTGATTCTTCTTATGGTTACTTTTTGGTATTTTCATAAAATTGTTTTCTATATGTTATTTCACCTGTCTAGTTTGTAGGAAGGTTAGTCTGATATAAGCTATTTTTCATAGCCAGTAGGAGAAATATTTGTTTCTAGAATGTTTAAAAGTCCTAAATATTGTGCAGTTAATATATTTTCCTCAAATCCTTAATACTAGATTTTTCTTTCCAAAGATTGTGGTCTTGAAAAAAAATTTTCTGGGTTATTAACTATGTATTGAGTTGCTCACTAGGCCTTTCTTCTAGATTAAAAAAATACTATAAAACTCATTGATCATATTTTGAATCAAGAAACGAATCGCCAGTCTAGGTTCAATGCAGGATACAGGATGCTTGGGGCTGGTGCACTGGGATAACCCAGAGAGATGGTATGGGGAGGGAGGTGGGAGGGGGGTTCAGGAGTGGGAACTTATGTATACCCATGGCGGATTCATGTTGATGTATGGCAAAACCAATACAGTATTGTAAAGTTAAAAAAAAAGAAAAAGATATAATTGCTTGGTATGCTTTCCACTTTAAATTATATATAGAAAATAAATAAGATTTAAGTTATATTCAACATTTCTGGGAGGTAATCCAGTGTCCTCAAAATGCATTATGAACTTGAACATGTAAATAAAATTCTTATCAACTCTTTAAAATGGAATCAAATGCATAAAATCTCTTTGGAAGAATACAGTAATAACAGGCAATTGCAATGACTTCTGGGAAGGGAGACTAGACACTGAGGGCCAGTTGAGGGAAGGTGTCTTATTTAAGGAGAATTTTCAACAGCATGTGTCAACTAAAAAAAAAAAAAATGAATCAAGTGAGAGTTAGGTTTTATTTGGGGCAAAATGAAGACTATAACATGTGAGGTAGCATTCCAGATAGCTGTGAGAAACTGCTCCAAAGAAGTGGGGGAGGAGGTCAGGGTCAGGGAAGGGGGATACTTGAAGTGGAGCCTCAATTTTGGCAGAAGATTGCTGCTAGTTACAGGGAGCAGATGTCTCCATGAATGATTTTAGTGCTTTTCTAGATATGAGAAGATGCAAGAATTGGCTTCATAAAATCTTCTTCTGAAAATAACAATCTAAAGACCTGTTCGTTGGTTTTTCCCAGAGCACAGAGGGTCTCATTCCTGATTTCCACTCTTCACCCCTTTCAGGGAGTGTTGAAGGTCAGCAGCTGCAGCAGCTCGTGATTTATTCCTTCTAAAAATACATGGCAAGTGCCAATTTTTTGTTAGCAATGTAACAGAAGCTGGGTATGATGTCCTAGCCAAATCTGAAATAAATGTGTAGGTTTGTTGCTTCATTTCCACAAAACAGTGGATCAATAAATGGGCAAGTAAAAGCCAATGCTCAAGGAACTGAGATGCTTTTTCCTCGATGTTCTGTATCTCTCAAAGTGTAGATCTAGTCTTTGTCATGACAAAAATGGCTACTCCACCTCCAAGAATTCAGTTTTCATTCTGCTGCTGCTGCTAAGTCGCTTCAGTCGTGTCCGACTCTGTGTGACCCCATAGACAGCAGCCCACCAGGCTCCTCTGCCCATGGGATTCTCCAGGCAAGAGTACTGGAGTGGGTCGCCATTGCCTTCTCTGAGTTTTCATTCTAGGCTTTAAAAAAATAAAAAAGGAAAATTTAGGGCAAATATGCCTGCTATCTGAAACTCTTTCCTTTTTATCAGGAATTTCCTGGAATTCCACCCAGTAACTTATGTTTTTGTCTTATTGAGGGGAGGTTAGTCACAAGGCCCCATTTAGCAGGCCCCAGGGGAAGTATGCATTCTTAAAGTGCCCATGAGTATCCTGAATAAAAGTTTGTCTTCACAAGAAAAGCATAAGAGTCAGTATAATATTATAACTAACATTGTCTATTTTTTCCCAATATATACTTATATAATGTTTGATTTTTTAAAGTGTAGTCACTTAAAGCCATTTAAAATATACATTTTAAGCATAGATGTAAACTATAACAAAAACATTACTGCAGATATTCTGTATGCATGTGTATTAAAGGTCTTAGTTTTGCAAAAGTACATGAAGCATATTTCTGTACACGTGCCTTTTTCAGATTTACAAATAACAAATATTTTAATATATTTTATATAATATTTTTAGCTCTAAATTTTGGAAAAAAGCTAAATAAACCCAGCTTAGCATTCACTGAAGAGTTAGTTGAGGCACGTGACTACAATGCTATGGATAGTGTTCTAAAAAGCCCCAAGTTTCTAGCAAAATCACTCAAATTTTGCAATATAGCAAGTTGTTACAGTGACATATACCCAAATACATTTTAAAATTGGGGAGTGTGGAAATATTTTTCCATTAGCCTTGTAGCAGCATCCTTTTTCCTTCTCATCAAATATCTACCCATCTTTTAAAAAATGTTATGGTAACTGCCTGAGTTGACATTGACAGATGATTTTAAGGACAAGAGAGAAAAGTAAGTCCAGACAAGAATGTATATTTTATGTGTTATGGCAGCTTCCAACTATAATGGAGATAAAGGGCATCTATGAAAACCCCACAGCTAACATCATACTTAATTGTGAAAGACGGAATGCCCTCTTCCTAAGATCAGATACAAAACAAAGATGTTTGCTCTCATCATTTCTGTTCAACTTTGCACTGGAGGTTCTAGCTAATGCAACAAGGTGAAACAAAACACAGCAAAGTAAATTCAGATTGGAAAGGAACTAAAACTGTAAAGCTGTGTTTATTCACAACTCTATATAGAAAATATTCTCTCTAGAGAACCCAAAGGAATCAACAACATCAACAAAAAACTTAAGAACTAAGGAAAAGAATATAAGGGTAAAATAAAACATGAAGTGTATTTCTATATCCTAAAACAACTCAAAAATGAAATTAAGAAAATGATTCCATTCATAGTATCATCAAAATGAATAAAATACATAGAAATAAATTTTAACAAAGGAAGTGCAAGACTTGTTGACTGAAAACCATAAAACATGGCCGAGAAAATGAAAGAATATCTAAATAAATCAAAGGGCTTCCCCCTTGGCCCAGTGGTAAAGAACCTGCCTGCCAGTGTAGTAGATGCCAGAGATATGAGTTCAATCCCTGGGTCAGGAAGATCCCTTGGAAAGGAAATGGCAAACTACTCTAGTATTCTTGCTTGGAAAATCCCATGGACAGAGGAGCCTGGAGGGCTACAGTCCATGGGTTCGCAAAGAGTCATACACGACTGAGCATGCACACACAAATAAATTGAAAGTTCACATTCAAGGATGAGAATACTCACTATGATATTGATGGTAATTCTTCACAAATTGATCTGCAAATTCAAAGGGATCCTTGTAAGTATCCTAGCTGGAATCATTGTAGAACTTGACAAATGGATCCTAAGATTCATCTGGAAATGTGAGGGATCTCAAATAGCCAAGGCAATATTGAAGAAGAACAAAGTTGAAGGACTCAGACTTCTCTATTTCAAAACTTATTCCAAAGCTACAGTAATCACAACTGTGGTGCTGGCATAAAGATAGACTATTGGAATATATAACTGAGAATTCAGAAATAAACTGTTACATTATGGTCAGTTTATTTTTTTTTATTGAAGTATAGTTGATTTAGTGTTGTACTGATCTCTGCTATAGAGCAAAGTGACTCAGTCTTACACATATATACATATTGAAAATATTCTTTTCCATTATGATTTATCCCAGGATACTGAATATCATTCTCTGTGCTGTACAGTAGGACCTTGGTGTTTATCCATTCTAAATGTAATAGTTTGCATCTATCAATCTTCCATTCTTCTCCCTCTCCCCCTCCCACTTGGCAACAAGTCTGATCTCTGTTTCTGTTTTGTAGATAGGTTTGTTTGTGTCATATTTTAGATTCCACATATAAGAAACAGCATGTGGTATTTGTCTTTTTATTTCTGACTTATTTCACTTAGATGAAGATCTCTGCTTGCATTCATGTTGTGGCAAATGTCATTATTTCATTCTTTTTATGGCTGAGTACTCTTGCCTGGAAAATCCCATGGACGGAGGAGCCTGGTGGGCTGCAGTCCATGGGGTCACTAAGAATCGGGCTCGACTGAGCAACTTCACTTTCACTTTTCACTTTCATGCATTGGAGAAGGAAATGGCAACCCACTCCAGTGTTGTTGCCTGGAGAATCCCAGGGATGGGGGAGCCTGGTGGGCTGCCGCCTATGGGGTCGCACAGAGTTGGACACGACTGAAGCGACTTAGCAGCAGCAGCAGCAGCAGCAGCAGCAGCATTCTGTTGTATACATATGCCACGTCTTCTTTATCCATCCCTCTGCCATTGGACATTTAGGTTGTTTCCATGTTTTGGTGATTGTGAACAGTGCTGCTGTGAACATGGGGGTGCATGTATCTTTTTGAATTATCATTTTGTCTGGCTATATGCCCAAGAGTAGGATTGCTGTTAGCAGATCACATGGTAGTTCTATTTTTAGTTTTCTGAGAACCCTCCATACTGCTTTATATAGAGGCTGTACCAATTTACATTCCCACCAACAGAGTAGGAGTGTTCCTTTTCTCTAAACCCTCTCTAGAATGTTATTTATAGACTTGTTAATGAAGGCCATTCTGACCACTGTGAAGTGGTACCTTATTGTAGTTATGATTTGCATTTTTCTAATAATTAGTGATGTTGAGCATTTTTTAATGTGCCTACTAGCATAGCCAATTGGTTTTTGACAAAGGGAAAAGGAAATGAAAGTGTTTGTCACTCAGTCGTGACTGACTCTTTGTGACCCCATGGACTGTAGCCCACCGGCTTCCTCTGTCCATGGAATGCTCCAGGCAAGAATACTGGAGTGGGTAGCCATTCCCTTCTCCAGGGGATCTTCCCAACCCAGGGATTGAATCTGAGTCTCCTGCATTGCAGGCAGATTCTTTACCATCTCAGCCACCAGGGAAGCCCTTTTTGACAAGATATCAAGACAATCACTGCAGAAAGAAAAATATTTTCAACAAAGGGGCTGGTAAAATGGAATATACCTATGACAAAAATGAACTTAACCTTCACACCAAGCATAGAAATTCATGCAAGATGAAACATAGATCTAAATTTCAGAGCTAAAATTATTAAACTTCTAGAAGAAAACAAAAAATGTGAACTTGAATTATGTAAGTTTTTAATATAAAACCAAAAATTTGATCCAAAAAAGAAGAAAATTCAAAAACTGGACTTTGTAAAGCTTAGGACTTTTGTGCATCAAAAGAGACCATTGAGAAAATGAAAAGATAAGTGAAAGGCTGGAAAAAAATATTTGCAAATCATATACCTGATAAAAGACTTATATCCAGGTATCTACTCTAACAACTCAGTATTAAGACAAAAGATCCACTTTTAAAATGGGCAATAAAATTTGTAGACATTTTACCAAAAAATATAAAGAGGCTGATGAAAAGATGCTTATCATTGTTACTCATTAGGGAAATAAAAATTAAAAGCACAACAAAATATCACTTCACACCTTCCAGAATGAACACAGTGCAAAAGCCAGAAAATACTAAGTGTTTACAAAGACAGACAGAAACGAGCCCTCAAGCTTGGGTGGTTTCCACTTTTTAGAAAGTAGTTTCTTAAAAAGTTAAATTTGCCATAATCACAGCAGTGGCACTCCTAAGGATCTGCCCGAGGGAGATGAAAAATGTCTGCCCAAAGGTATGGTAGTAGGTCCTCAAAACATTATTCAGAATAGAAACACCAGGAAATAATTCAAATATCTGTTGACTAAAGACTGGACCCCCTCCCCCAAAAAAGTATAGTATATTCATGTAATGGAATAGTACTCAACAATGAAAAGGAAGGGCTACTGGTGCATGCAACATGAATAAGCCTCAAACACAGCACACTAAGCGAAAGAAGGCAGATGCAAAACACTACGTATTGTATAATTCAATTTATATAAAATGTTTAAGAAACAAATTTATTCAGACAGAAAACAAGTCAGTGGTTACCTAAGACTGGGGGTGGGAGTAGGGAGTACCTGCAAGTGGAAATGAAGGAAACTTTGAGAATGATAGAAACTTCTAAAATTGGATGTGGAGATGGTTATAGAGCATTGTCAGTTTACTAAAATTATTGAATCATGTACATTAAATGGATGAATATCATAGTATGTAAGCTATAACTCCTTAAAGCTCTTAAAACATAATGAAGACCATTTTTGGAAGCTGTATATTAAGTGGCCATGGATCTTTCTGTGACCTTAAGATCATTAGTCTGCACAGCTATAAACAGAGGCCAAAACACTTTAGGATTTCATCAGAGTAGTTTGAAGGTTTTTAGTTATTCATATTTGTATAGAATTTATATTCCTGAATGGCAAGTCCTATTAAGGGATGAAAAATCATAGCTTGTATTATATTCTCAATCACTTTGGGATATAAAATCTTTTATCCATTTAATGTTCTTTCTGTAAGCCCTTGTCTGGAGAGTTCTCACAACTTTTGTGAGAACTGGAACTAATGAATAGAGTTACATCTTATTCTTGCTCCTTTAAGAGATAATACCTTCTCTGAGGAAGAACAAATTGCATTACAAATGTTCTCATTAATTCCTACAACAGACTTGTTCAGAGAAAAAATAAAAAGTATGTCCTTTAAAACAGACACACAACTGTTTCAAAATCTTGCTTGATTCTTAGATTTCAGGAGTTCAGTTAATACTGATAGCAACAATGAAATTACAAGAAATCACTTGACAATTTTACTTTGGCAAGTGTTACATTAGCATCAAAGTGATTGATGCTTTTGAACTGTGGTGTTGGAGAGGACTCTTAAAAGTCTCTTGGACTGCAAGGAGATCCAACAAGTCCATCCTAAAGGAAATCAGTCCTGAATATTCATTGGAAGGACTGATGCTGAAGCTGAAATTCCAATACTTTGGCCACCTGATGCGAAGAACTGACTCATTTGAAAAGACCCTGATGCTGGGAAAGACTAAAGGCAGGAGAAGAGGGGAACGACAGAGGATGAGATGGTTGGATGGCATCACCGACTCAATGGACATGAGTTTGAGTAAATGTCTGGAGCTGGTGATGGACAGGGAGGCTTGACATGCTGCAGTCCATGGGATCAGGAAGAGTTGGACATGACTGAGTGACTGAACTGATGGCAGTTCTGTGTTTAATTTTTTTGATACTGATCACCATAGTGGCTGCACCAATTTACATTCCCACCAACAGTGTAGGAGGGTTCCCTTTTCTGTATACCCTCTGTAGCATTTTTTATTTGTAGACTGTTTAACGATGGGCATGCTGACTGCTGTGAGATGGTACCTCATTATAGTTTTGATTTGCATGATGATTTTAGTTTAGCAAGTGCTACATTAGAGAAACTTTATAATGATGCATTTATACTATTCATAAAGTATGCAAAATTTACTCTAAAGTTTAAAAATAGACTTAAAATGTGCAGATGAAGGAAAACTGCAATTAGAAATGTATTATGCTTAGTATGGGTGGCCATGGTGTTCTCTCTTTGGAGGAAAAAAGTGTCATCTCCTTTTTTTTCTCTTCAAAAATTAGTTTTTATTCACAATGATTTTTGTCTATATTTAGAAAAAATTGATCTGAAAGTATCAACACTATCAGAAAGAAAATATGGTAAACAGAGAAAAACAGACTGAATGGAATCCTCTATCACGCTGTTGGCTATCTGATTGTTATTTAGTTGCTAAGTCACGTCCAACTCTTTTGCCACCCCGTGGACTGTAACCCACCAAGCTCCTCTGTACAAGAGATTTCCCAGGCAAGAATACAGGAGTGGGTTGCCATTTCCTCCTCCAGTGGATCTTTCCAACCCAGGGCTTGAGTCCACGTCTCCTGCACTACAGGCAGATTCTTTACTGCTGAACCACCTGAAAAGCCCCACTGGCTATCTGATACCCTCCTACACAAATTTTCCGTCATTTTATAAAAGGCTGTATATGGTTAACATTAGATTTTGCCTATAAGCTTTAAATCATCATAGATCTTCCCTGAAGGAAAGTTACATGGCTCAAAATAGCTTAGAGTTAAAACTCCCCTCCAGGTCCTCCCCATCATTCTATGAAAACAAAGAACTCTCTAACACAAAGGAAAACAACAATGGACATTAAGGTTGATAACGCCCAGCTCCCAGCCGGTCCAGTCTCTGGCCAATCTCCAGAATTCCTTGCTCTAGCCGTTTAAGAGATGACTACTCCGAACAACCTTGGAGAAAAACAGACCCCCTTAAGACAGTAGCTTTCCACATATATGCCTATATTTACTTATTCTTTTCTTGGGTTAGGGCAGCAGCTCACAAATCTGGCTGCTGCCCCTTCTCGCCTCATTAAAGGTGATCTGTTCCAGTAAAGTGCCGGTCTTGTTCTTTTTCTGAACCTCGCCTTCTCTAACTCCCTTACCCTACATTCCCTATATATCATTTTCCCCTCCTATCTCTGGACATGCACAGACTTACCTGGGCCTGTGCTGGAACCTGGTTGCATCATTATTTGTGCTAGTCTATTCTGTTAACTCTCATCCCAAAGGACATGCTGAATCTGAGTCATTCCTCCCGCTCCTGTCACTATTCCTAACTATCACAGTCAGTTCTTGGTAAATGTCGACTAAGTTCTCTGTACAGCTTACCTCATCCCTTTTAATGATGTTGGAGTGTCCCATCTTTGGCATTGCCTACTGCGAGTTAATCAAGGATATCTATGACTAGGAGCTTTCCCCAAATGTTATTTGAAAGCTGAAATGCCATGCAAGTTGAACAACCCTACTTCTTTAAATATTTCTTTGTCCTTCATTTATTGAAAAATTGAGATGTAATTGACATATACTGTTGTCTTAGTTTAGTTTTGGGTTTTCAACCTAATGATTCGATATTTGTATTTGTTGTGAAATGATCACCACACCATCACCCTCCATCTAATTTAATCACCCTCCATCACCTTGCTGCTGCTACTGCTAAGCCGCTTCAGTCGTGTCCGACTCTGTGCGACCCCATAGGCGGCAGCCCACCAGGCTCCCCCATCCCTGGGATTCTCCAGGCAAGAACACTGGAGTGGGCTGCCATTTCCTTTTCCAATGTAGGAAAGTGAAAAGTGAAAGTGAACTCGCTGTCGTGTCCGACTCTTAGCGACCCCATGGACTGCAGCCTACCAGGCTCCTCCGTCCATGGGATTTTCCAGGCAAGAGTACTGGAGTCGGGTGCCATTGCCTTCTCCATCACCTTAGAGAGTCACAAAACATTTTTTTTTCTTGTGGTGAGAACTTTTGAGATTTAATCTCTTAACAACTTTCAAATATGCAACACAGTATTATTAATTTTAGACACTATGCTGTACATTACATCCCTGTGCCTGACTTATTTTATAACTGGAAGCTTGTACCTTTGGACCCCTCTCACCTATTTCTCTTGCTCCCTACCCCCTGCCTCTGGCAACCACCCATATTTTCTCTCTGTATATATGAGTGTTTTGTTTGGCTTGGTTTGGCTTTAGATTCCATATGTAAGTGAGGTCATATGGTGTTTATCTTTCTCTGTATGACTTCACCTAGCATAATGTTCTTGAGGTTCATCTATGTTGTCACATATAGCAAGATTTCATTCATTTTTAAAATGGCTGAATACTATTTCATTGTGTGTGCATACACACACATACATATATATATATATATATATTACACACACACACATATATACATATACTACATTTTCTTTATTCATTCATCCATCAAGGGACACAGATTGTTTCCATGACTACAGTATTATAAATAATACTGTAATGTATATGTAGGAACATATCTTTTCAAGGTAGTATTTTCATTTTATTCTGATAAATATCTACACGTGGGACTGCTAGATCATATGGTAGTTCTGTTTTTTATTTTTTGAGGAAACTCTATACTATTTTCCATAATGGTCATACCAGTTTACATTCTCAACAGCACTTGAGGATTTCCCTTTCTCTACCTCCTTGCCAACACTTGTTATTTCTTGTCTTTTTTTATAATAGCCATTCTCACAGGTTTGAGGTGAAATCTCACTGTGTTTCTTTTTTTGGAGGGAGCTGTTCAATGAATATTTATTTTGGTTCACACTGATTTGAAGACTGTTAGTCATCTATGATGGTTGGACTAGATTACTCCTGTGGCTCTTCAAAGATCTGCATCTTTCAGTATTTGAAATCTAAAAATATTTTTTCTTAAGGACTTTTTTTCTTTGTAAAAAAAAAATACTTTAAATACATTGTCAGTAGCCAGAATTACCATCTTACCAGTCTGAAATCATTGGAAGTTACTGGAAAAATTCTTCAGAATTACAGTTTTGAAGATTCTTAAGGTTAGGAGACTCAATTTCAATTTCTGAAGGAGGAAAGGAGGTGTGTGGGGTATGGGGTGTGGGGAAGCCTCTCTTACCTGGTCTCTTTCTTGGTCAGTGGTAATATCCAGCATTTAACCTTTATATATATATAATTCCTTTTGCATATGAGCCTTTTAAGTTTCTGATCTGTGCAACTTACTTCTGTGTCTCTTGCAGCTTGAACAGTAGCAAGGTACATAGTAGGTGCTCAGTATATGAACATAATCCAACCAGTGTTCTAGATGTAACAGATCATGCCTATCTTGTTGTGGTTTTGACTTGCATTTCCCTGATGAGTAGTGATGTCGAGCATCTTTTCACACACCTGTTGGCTATCTGTATGTCTTCTTTGGAAAAATATTCAGATCTTTTGCTGATTTTTTAAGTTGGACTTTTTGGATATTTTGTTTGGTTTTGTTTTTTTTTGGGGGGGGGTTTTGTTTGTTTTTGCTATTGAGTTGTATGAGTTCTTTACAAGTTTAGAATATTAACCCCTTATCTGATTTATGACTTGCAAATATTATCTCCTATTCAGTAGGTTGCTTTTTCATTTTGTTGATGTTTTGTTAATCTTAAAATATCCATAATTTCAGAAGGAATGATGAATAGAGAAAGTCAGACTGAATAGAATCCTCTATCATACTCATGGCTATCTAAATACTCTCTTACAAATACAGATTTTCTGGTATTTTGTAAAAGTTGCATTGGTGAAAACTACATTTCTCCTATAAGTTTTAAATCATCATTAAGAATAGACCCTCACTACATGTCATTTTTAGTTTGTAGAGTTTTACCTTTAGTTGGGTTTATAGGATATGGAAATACTACTCTAATTTGGATGTCTAATCAGTTCAGTATCCTTTATTTGACTCACAGGAGGTTTATTAGAGATGAAAGAAACAGGTGGTAAATGCAGAAGATGTATTCATTCAACAAACATTCATTTAGTGTCTACAGTGGATTAGATAAAATGGCAGGGTAAATAAGAAAGAGGTTTTGATGGGGGGGAAATGTCATTATTTTATATATGGTATAAGGAAGTATCTTTCTAAAGTGGTAAAGATGAGGTATAGAAATTGAGAGAGCACAAGCTATGTAGATATTCTGAGGAAGAGAATTCTAGGAATGGGAACAAATGGGGCAAATATCTGAGATGGAAATGTGCTTGTAATATTTACCTTGAGCAAGCCATTGTAGTAGGAGCAAGTTAAGCTGGAGGAGAGGAGAGTAGATGAATGTGAATTATGCTATTCCTTATATAAGGGAAAAGAAAAAAAAAATCATTGGTGGTTTTTAATGCTTTCTCCCCAAGTCCTCCTGCCCTTTTGTTTTTGAGACTCATAATCAGTGTATTTTTTCCCCTTAATTTCTGAGAACTGAGTGCCCGAGTGACTCATCATTAACATGACTTATGTACATACTAACAGCACATGGTCCAGGCTAACAGTTTAAGCTGCCTAGCTGGCTGCCATCACATTATCAGTTGTTGTTGGCCAATGTAGAATATAACAATTCAGATGCTACAACTGGGTTTCCAGTGTAATCTGATAGGATACCTCAACACACAGTCTCTCTTGAAATATCTAAGGAAATAAACTCAACCATAAAAAGACATGATAGCATCACAGATAAGGTGAAAAGCCAAAATGCATTAAGGAGACAATTGTATCTAGCCTTTTGCAGTGGGGGAACATTTCTTAGAGTAGAACTTCTTGACAAAGTGGGAAAAAACCTGAGGAGTTGTTAAGGAAAGGTGAAGGTCTTATCTTGGAATGTTAAGAGCTTATTGGTCCTTTGAAAGTAGCCATTTCTGGGGTTCCCGAAAGGGTGGAGGATTTTTAAAGCATTGTTTTCTGGGAGAACAGAAATCAGGTAAATTTCACTACTATCTGGGGCATAATCCAGGAGTACTGATCAAAGAAATAAAAAGAGAACTATGACTCAGTTCTGAGGGACAGACATTTTACCCCAGAAACGCACCCTCCATCCCAAAGGAACTACATGTGTGTGCGTGCATATACAGTGGCAAATAAAAAGCTATTCTGAGAATTCTCACCAAACACTCAAAATTGGAAATAAAGAAAGTGAGTATTCTTACTGTTTCTATCTTCTGACTATGGACTTAGGAAGAAGGCTCACCAAGGAGAAGAAAGACAAACACAGAGCTGGATGATCATAATGGGAAGGAAATTTTCCAGGCCTCACCCCCACTGAGAGCAGTTTGAATTCTGAGGTTTGACCTGCCAAAACTCTGAGCCCAGCACTCCATCCAAATACCCAAACCAAGAGACCTGGCCAAGCCTAGCTTGGCTTCTAACAGCCCAAGGTGGTCTCTGGGATGACCCAACCTCCCTTTGAGTTTCACTCTGGGAAGTCTCAGGACTGTCAGAAGAATTTACTGTTGGTTCAAGCCAACACCTAAAGATAGGCCTCTGACCTACTTCTCTTAGAGCCTTGTGGTTATGAATCCTTCCTCTATCCCTTGGAGATGTATATGTATCTCCTATAACTCAGAAGTGTCTTTCTCAGTGACCTGAAAGTCATTCTTCGAAATGTAACCATCCAGAGGGATGTGGTCTCTGGCTCTCAGCCTCTGTAAGAAGGTAGCATCCTAATTTTGATAAGTGCCAGCTGGCAAACAAAGAGGCCTAAGCGCATTTTCATCGAACAACCCTTTGCAATTTTCTCTTTCTCTGATTTGAGTTGAGCCTGCCTCCACTCCCATTTTGCGCCCCCCCCCCCCCCCGCCTCTCCCTCAAGCTCCTATTTTAAAATACCCAGTCACCCCTGCACAAATGAGAATTGAGCTCAGCTCTTACCTCCACTGTCAGTAGTTCATAAATAAAATGTTTTTTACTGCCTTAACAGATGTTCAGCTTTGTTTAATCTTGGCTAGATTTGTTCCTCTATGTCAGTGTTATACACCATTCTCCAACTAGGAGGAGTGAACCCTAAAAAGGCATTTAACAAACTCTCCCAAGAGTAAGTGGAGTCTAAGAAATTTTAAGAAAAACAAATCACTACCTGAAAGAAACTTTCCTTTCTCTTCTATGGCCTCATGTTATGGGAGCAGAAGTGAGGGGTAGAGGAGTGGAAATGCCAGATATAACATGTCTTGAAACTGCAGCAGCTCAGAATGAAATAGACATGTCTCTGGCATGGTGAGAACCGAGTCAAGAAGTCATCTATACAATATCAGATAAAACAGATCTACAGAGAGGTTTCTAAGCACCGAAAAGAAACAGTACAATAACCAGAGGAAAAGAAGGAAAAGGAAGGAAAAAAGATGATATGAAAGATAAATTATCCAACTTAGAATAATACATAACCCAAGCAAGAGAAGATAATTCTCCACATGTGCTTTGCACTAGAAAATAATGCATGTATTTTCAGTAAAATTAGAGCTCAGAAATGAGATGATTAAATAATGTGATTAAAATGGAGATTGCAGATCATAAAAAATAACTTCTTGAGGACCAAACAATACCACTTAGAACAGATAAATTAAGAATAAATCCCAGATGGCTCAGTGGTGAAGAATCTGCCTGCCAATGCAGGAGATGTGGGTGTAATCCCTGGGTTGGGAAGATCCCCTGGAGGAGGAACTGGCAACCCACTCCAGTAATACTGCATGAAAAATCCCATGGACAGAGAAGCCTGGTGGGCTACAGTTTATGGGGTCACAAGAGTTGAATCCAACTTAGTGACTAAAATAACAACAAATCCTATTAACTTATATACACTGCTATATATAAAATAGATAACCACCAAGGACCTACTGTATAGCACAGGGAATAATATTCACTATCTTATAATAATGTATAATGGAAAAGAATCTGAAAAAGAACATATATATATATATATATATATATATATATAAACTGAGTCACTTTGCTGTATACCTGAAAATAACACAATTGTGCAAATTAACTCCAGTAAAAAAATATTTTAAAAAGAGTAAATATCTTAGAGGGGATGACACAAAAAAATGATAAAACTGAAAATGGAATTACCAACATGGGAGGGATGGCTGAAAAAAATCAGTCAGTGTAGACAAAACTACAAACAGGTTGCATCAATTAGAGAAAAACTAGTAGAGGATAGACAACTATGATTCAAAATAAAAATAATTTGTATACCAAAATAGAGAATCCCAATTAACAAGGATTAAAAAAAAAATTCCCTGTAACGAAAGAACAATCCAAGTTTGGTAAAAGCACTGGGAAACACATATCCTGGTTAAATTATTGAAATGGAAGCATAAAAAATAATTCTTTAGTCATCTGGGCAGAAAAATTAAATCGCCTTGAAGAATAAAAGTTCAGACCAATGTCTATACATTTCTGAAGGAAAGTGTAGCTGAAAAATGTATTGTCAGGTATTAGGAACCATTGCAGTATCAAGCAGCCATTTCAGTTATAAAAGAATAAGGAGTAGAGAGCCTATAAAATCTTCTTGTCTTCTATTTGGTGGGGAGGGGGAAGAAGTAATTTGCATCTCATTATGCTATTGAAATACGGACAGTTGAAAAAAATTTAAATGAACATTCTTAGAAGGGAGTGGATATAATAAAGAACATTATGAAATCACTTTATAGTAGAGTTAATACCAAATTGTGGGAGTTATAGTTTCAGAAAAGAATGTAAAGTTTATAAATCTTGATAATGTAAAAATAGCATAGAGATCAGGGAATTGATCAATGTTGTCTGAATTGAATGAAGCATGGTTAAAAAATACATAACTTCGGCCTTTGTGTTTTCCATTATCTATTTATTAAGGTTAGAGAACTCTTTCAGGATGTGATAACTCCTATCTAAAAAAATCATATATTTGACATGGAATAGGTTTTCTTTTGAATTGTTGACTTTTCATTAAAAAAAATTTAATCTCTTTTTGGATAGTTTCAGATGTACAGCAAATTGATTCAGTTATGCATATATAAGCATATATTAATATTCTTTTTTCATCTTTTTCATTATAATTTATTATAAGATAATATACATCCCTGTGCTATAATATATATATATATTATATAATAGGTCCTTGTTGTTAATCTATTTTATAGCACGCATCTGTTAATCCCATACTCCTAAATTTGTTGTTGCTGTTTAGATGCTCAGTTGTGTCTGACCCTGTGTGTGACCCCATGTACTGTGGCCTGCCAGGCTCCTCTGTCCATGAGATTTTCTAGGTAAAAATACTGGAGTGGGTTGCTATGCCCTCTTCCAGGAGATCTTCCCAACTCAGAGACTGAACCCCAGTCTCCTGCATTGTCAAGCAGATTCTTTACCACTGAGCCTCAGGAAAGGCTACTCTTAATTTATCCTTCTCCCAATGTTCTCTCATTTTAAAACAAAAGCAGAAAAAACATAGCATTATGGTAACACTATTAAGACATTACTGAACTGTTGTTCCTTGTGTTTTTATTGGTTTAATCTTCCCCAAGTGAGTTTTTCCCCTGTTTTATTCTATTTTTAATTAGTGATGATTAGTTAAAACTACACATGGAATTCATATTCAGTTTTTAAGGACCAATAATAAATGCTGGATGAGAGAATCATGTAAGTGATAAGTAAATGTGTAAGGATATGTTTGGGAAAAGTAAAAAGTGCTTGAAAACTGAAATAATATAAAAGGACCCGTTGCTCCTAAATTTGAGGTTTTTGATATGGAATATATGTTATTCTTGTGTGCATGTCACTTTTGAAAATTTAATGTTTTATTTTGTATTTACCTGCTCTTGAAAAGTTAGCTCCATTACATTTCAAATCAAAAGTGTTCCGTCTTTTATTACCAACAGTTACACAAGTCATTTTAGTGTTCAGTAGTAATGCAGGTGTAATTGAGTTAAGTGTGAGTTAGCTGAATAACTCCTAGCAAGTTTACTTGATAGCATCCCTACACCTTATTTAATTAAGAAGTGTGTGATAACCTTGAAGGTAAATCTTTAAAAAAAATATTTACAGACTTTATCAGCATCCTCATGAGTATCTTGTCAATTCCAATTTTTGTTATTTTTTTTTATTAAATTCTTTCATAAGCAGTGAGTTAAATGTGTATGTACACTGACACATGTATTATACTATGAATGACCAGTCAGATATTTGGACTCCAAGGCTAGTACTCTTTTGACTCCTCATTTATTCAGAATATAGAGACGAAAGAAAATTTAGAGAGTCTGGTTTTGAAACACATGGCACTCCTTACTACTAAGTACCTTTTGGTGGAGGTGGAAGTCTGCTATAGGAAGTAAAGTATATTAACCTAGTGAATCTATACATAGTTGACTTTGAGCTCTCTTAAGAAAATAAACATGCCAAATTCAATAGATATGACTATATTAATCTGTGACTTGGAGCAGTGATTTCTCCTCAGTTTCACACTCATAAATTGTTACTATGATCCAGTCATTCCAGGAAAAGTAAAACCAATGCCTATAATGTTAAAACTGGTAATTCAATGCAAATATGTGGGACTCAGGATGTAGCACAATATAGACTGAAATCAGGGAGCAAAACTTGCTAAAAAGAATTGCCTGTTCAGAGCTCAAGTGGGTAGCCTAGAAGAGGTTCAGAATGTGATAGTATCACTCCAGACCTTGTACTGTTGGGTTGTCAGGAAGGTTGTGACCAGCAAAAGAAAATGCAGTGCAGTTTTGAGCTATTTCTTGTAGAAAAATTGCAAATGATCTTGCATTCAATAAATAGGCAATAGGAAGAAAAGGCAGATTGATCTACTGTGTGCATAGTCCATTTGTGTGGAGTGATTTTGCAACATATGGATAATTTAAAAGTTCTAGAAGGAAATTTTGAGGCTGATTCTTGCTGGCAGTTATAAAAAGCAGTTAAATAATAGCAGTAATTAAGGATTGGGATGACATTGGGAACTCTAAAACTCAATGAACTATAATCAAAACCTAACTAGTCAGCAAAATCTCAAGTTGAAGGCAGACTACAGATTTTTAACAGCTTTCCAAAGTTAAATAGATTTGGAATTCAAACAATGGACAAGGGCTAATTAAGTTGTCTACTATCAGAGGTTCTCAAATTTGAAGGTGCATTGTGATGCCCTGGAAGGCTTGTTAAAATACAAGCTGTTGGGCTCCATCCTTCAGAGTTTCAAACTCAGTAGATCGGAGGTATGAGGTCAGAGAATTTCTTTCTCTAACCAGTTTCCAGAAAACACTGATGATGCTCTCTGGGGGCCACACTTTGAAAACCACGGACTCAAATCATACTGTGCCGGGAGAACTGAGGAACACTGACTTTCCATCTCTTATTCTATAATAAATGTTTGAAACTCTCACAGGGAGATCAGAAAGGCTACAGTCAGTTAAAAATCAGGCAAGAAGTTGTAAATACCCTTTGGTTGATGCATGGTATAATGTAATTCTTTAAAACAGTGTTTGGAACTTGAGCTTAGCATTTCAAATAGCTGGTGTAACCTCAGTGTATAACCATTGTGTTATTAGAATTCACTTTGGAGAGAAGAATCAAGCTAGTCATTATTTTTGTCAAAATGAAGTTTTGAGACGAGAAAATAGTTTGAAGGTTGCATTTCTCAGAAGTGCTAATTTCTCAGGGTTTAAGTTATCAATACATACTTTTCTTCATAAATAATTTGATATTAATTTTCAGTGTTTTTTTGAATGTTTAATGTGAAAAAGTGTTACTTTTTTTTTACTTATAAGGTATTAGTAGTAGGTAGGTGGTGTGATGTTTGCTTTAAAAGTCAGAGAGTTGTCTAGCTTGACACTACTGTTTGCATAACAAGCCATATATTTCTACTTTGTTTGTCAAGTGTAGAAAATTATATGTTTGTAAGATGCTGTAAAAGTTAAGGGGAAAAAATCTCCCCCACAACCAGAATCCTTCTTTGAAAGATCTGTCTGTAAATGTTTTATATGTTTATAAGGAAACCTGAAGAAGTTAGTGACCCATAAGAAGCATGCACATTTTTGTAATCCTTTAATTAACTGAATGGCAAGTTTCTGTGTTAACTAGGATTCTGCAATGAGAAGTCTCTCCGCTGAAATGTGTGTCATCACTGAATAAGACTAAATTCTATAATAAAACCCAGTGAGATAATGTCAGCGAAGAAATCAAAATAAAATAAAAATTTAAAAAGCATTAAAACTTTATATGCTCTTACTCAAAGGAGTTTCTCATTTTTCAAGATTTTCTAGTAGAATGATAAAATATTGTAAAATCTTAGTGTTGCAGAGAATAAAATCAGAGAGGAATAATGATTGTATTGAAAGGAAACTGTGCACGTGGTCTTAGAGACTGTAGCATGCACGTGGAGAATGGACGTGGCAGAGGTGGTGTCCATCATAAGTGAAGAACACTCTCCAATGCCATAAAATGTTTATATAAGCTGTTAATATTCCAGGAAATTGAAGCAGGAACAAAGGAATCAAAATTAATCTCAGCAACCGTGACTGGATGTCCAAATCACTTGTACATTTCCAGTTCTGCAAAGAAGTAGAAGATGAGGGAATCCAAGACAGTATGACAAGGGAAATGTAGCAAGAGAAATTTTCTTCAGCTGCATATGCATCAAATGCAAATAAAGGAAGACAAGCAAATTTCTATCTCACGTAATGTGAAACTCATAAGTAGGGTCGTCTCAGGGCTTCGGGTGCGAGGATTCCAGATCAATGATTCAGAGGTTCTCTTGGCTTGCTTCCTGTGATACCCTCAGAACAGACTGAAAGGGAGGTGGAGTGTACAAGGAAATGTTCTTCTATTCACTTATACCTCTCTTAGGTGCCTATGTTTGGCTCCTGACTCTGACACTCAGTAGGTGTTGGACACTGGGTAAATTACTTAACTTCTCAGCAACTCCAAGTCCTTTGTTTAACATTGAAGATGGTGTTCTCGTCAGCTTTATAATAGAAAGATCTGCCTGTGAAGTGCTGAAAACAGTGACTTTCACATAAATCTCTCCCACATCTTGGCAATGATTGTGAGGGTAAAGGTGACAATGTAGTGACGATGATTCCTTTGTCACTTAGAGGATGTAGATTTCTGTCACGTGGGCGACATTGATGTGAACAGAGAAATGGCATACACTTCTATGTCCACAGTGGAAAGTTGCATGTCTCTTTCTAGAGAAATTAGAACCCCATCACAGTGATCCCTAAATACACCCATCTGAACAGTCTGTCAGGGGAGCTATTAGATGCTTTGTGTCTGTGTTTAAATGCAATAGCTTCCCCTCCTCCATCTGCTGTCCAAAGAAGGCACTAAAGTCTCAGCATACCCTGGTAGGAATCACATAGCATTTTTTTATTTCCTGTAGAGCCCGCTGTCCATGGTTCTTTGTTCTTCATGCAACTGACTTTTCAATGATATGATTGGCCTTTGAAAAACCAATTATTACCATTTCCTTTGTTTCACACTTTTTTCTAATTTTTGGCAACATGCAGGATCTTAGTTCTTTGACTAGGGATCCAACCCATGCCCCCTGCAGTGGGCCTGCAGAGTCTTAGCCACTGAACTGCCAGGGAAGTCCCTCACATTTTCTTTTCTGAGCCATCTCTACCACTGGTATAGACTCTTCCCCCATACCTATCAATGACTTTACCCCCAAACACTTTTTTTTTAAAAAGTTATATTTGCATTAAGTTTGTTTTTCTTAGACAAGTAGATATACATGATGAATGAGAGAATTTTTTCGCAATGAAAGGTAGTAATAATAATAAAACTACAGTAATACTAAACTAACAATGAGAATTTAAAAAATCCTCCAAATACAAAGTACATTGCAGAATGAGAAACAAATGCATTTGGGAGTTAGCTATCTGATATACGGAGAAGACAATGGCACCCCACTCCAGTACTCTTGCCTGGGAAATCCCATGGACAGAGGAGCCTCATAACAGTCCATGGGGTGGCTAAAAATCGGACACGACTGAGCGACTTCACTTTCACTTTTCACTTTCATGCATTGGAGAAGGAAATGTCAACCCACTCCAGTGTTCTTGCCTGGAAAATCCCAGGGACAGAGGAGCCTGGTGGGCTTCTGTCTATGGGGTCACGCAGAGTCGAACACGACTGATGCGACTTAGCAGCAGCAGCAGCAGCTATCTGATGTAAGGCAGAAGAAACCACGATAGAACATATACTCTAACTTTTATTTCAAAAATGATCAAAATTTAGTTTCCCAGAAATCTTTTGAATGATTCAAATATACATTATAACTGTGGGAGTTGGGTTAAGGATAAATATTCAGGTCAAAGCAATTGTTTCAGTTATCTTCATTGGGAGAATACTTCACACTACTGAAGATATGACTAAGAACTTGGGATTTTATTCTTTTGGATAATGACTTGCCCAGTTTACTGACACCATAAGATCTCAGTCAGTTCAGTTCAGTCACACAGCCGTATCCGACTCTTTGCGACCCCATGGACTGCAGCACGTCAGGCTTCCCTGTCCTTCACCAACTCCCATAGCTTGCTCAAACTCAATGTCCATCAAGTTGGTGATGCCATCCAACCATCTCATCCTCTATCATCCCTTTCTCCTCTTGCCTTCAGTCTTCCCAGCATCAGGGTCTTTTCCAAGTAGTCAGTTCTTTGTATCAGGTGACCAAAGTATTGGAGTTTCCCCTTCAGCATCAGTCCTTCCAATGAATATTCAGGACCAGTTTCCTTTAGGATGGACTGGTTGGATCTTGCAGTATAAGGGACTCTCAAGAGACTTCTCCAACACCACAATGGCTCAGAGGTTAAAGCATCTGCCTGCAATGTGGGAGACCTGGGTTCGATCCCTGGGTTGGGAAGATCCCCTGGAGAAGGAAATGGCAACCCACTCCAGTATTCTTGCCTGGTGAATTCCATGGACGGAGGAGCCTGGTGGGCTGCAGTCCATGGGGTCACAAAGAGTCGGACACGACTGAGCGACTTCGCTTCACTTCACTTCAGCTTTCTTTATAGTCCAACTCTCACAGCTATGCATAACTACTGGAAAAACCATAGCTTGGGCTAGATGGAACTTTGTTGGCAAAGTAACTTCTCTGTTTTTTAATATGCTGTCTAGGTTGGTCATTGCTTTTCTTCCAAGGAGCAAACATCTTTTAATTCATGGCTGCAATCACCATCTGCAGTGATTTTGGAGCCCAAGGAAATAAAGTCTCTCACTGTTTCCATTGTTTGTTTGTCTATTTGCCATGGAGTGATGGGACCATATGCCATGATTTTAGTTTTCTGACTGTTGAGTTTTAAGCCAACTTTTTCACTCTCCTCTTTCACCTTCATCAAGAGGCTCTTTAGTTCCTCTTTTCTTTCTGCCATAAGGGTGGGTCATCTGTGTATCTGAGGTTACTGACATTTCTCCCAGCAATCTTAATCCCAACATGTCCTTTATCCAGCCCAGCATTTCATATGATGTACTCTGCATATAAGTTAAATAAGCATGGTGACAATATATAGCCTTGACGTACACTTGTCCCAATTTGGAACCAGTCTGTGGTTCCATGTCCAGTTCTAACTGTTGCTTCTTGACCTGCATACAGATTTCTCAGGAGGCAAGTAAGGTCGTCTGCATTCCCATCTCTTGAAGAATTGTCCAGTTTATTGTGATCCACACAGTCAAAGGCTTTGGCGTAGTCAATAAAGCAGAAGTAGATATTTTCCTAGAACTCTCTTGCTTTCTTGATGATCCAGTGGATGTTGGCAGTTTGATCTCTGGTTCCTCTTCCTTTTCTAAATCTAGTTTGAACATCTGGAAGTTTATGGTTCACATACTGTTGAAGCCTGGCTTGGAGAATTTTGAGCATTACTTTGCTAGCGTGTGAGATGAGTGCAATCGTGTAGTAGTTTTAACATTCTTTGTCATTGCCCTTCTTTGGAACTGGAATGAGAAACTGACCTTTCCCAGTCCTGTGGCCATTGCTGAGTTTTCCAAATTTGTTGGCATATGCAGCACTTTCACAGCACCATCTTTTAGGATTTGGAATAGCTCAACCAGAATTCCATCACCTCCACTAGCTTTGTTTGTAGTGATGCTTCCTAAAGCCCATTTGACTTCACATTCCAGGATGTCCATAACATCTAAGCTCTCACAAATTGTAAGTTTCATAAAGACTGGGGGTTTTGATATTTTTTCAGTTATGTTTCTAACACAGAATTGAATGTGGCACATGATAAGTACAAAATAAATATTTATTGAAGGAATAAAAATATTTATTGAAGGACTTAATTTAAAAACTCTGCCTTTTAGGGTTGAATGTGAAAGTGAAAATCACTCAGTCGTGTCCGATTCTTTGTGATCCCATGGACTATATAGTCCACAGAATTCTCCAGGTCAGATTACTGGAGTGGGTAGACTTTCCCTTCTCTAAGGGACCTTCCCAACCCGGGGATCTAACTCAGGTCTCCCTCATTGTAGGTGGATTCTTTACCAGCTGAGCCATCAGGGTTTGAATATATCTTCTCTCTGGATTTCCAAGATATATTTTAAATATTAATTTTATTTGTTTATTTGCCTGTACTGAGTCTTAGTGCAGCACTCTGGTTCTTTGATGCATATAAACTCTTAGTTGAAGCAAGTGGGATCTAGTTCCCCAACCAGGGATCAAACCTGGGCACCCTGCATTGGTAGTATGAAGTCTTAGCCTCTGGACCACCAGGGAAGTCCTTCCATGATATGTTATAACACATTTTTATACTTGGTATAGTTAAAATTTTATTTTACTAAATATTTAGATGTAGAGTCAGATATTCAAACAAATTACATGGTAATACAGAGTTCTTATATATCCTTTAGTCCCCAAATACTGTCATGCACTCTTTCTCTCCTCATTCATATAATACATATCAATACTGAGATACTTAGGGGTAAAGGACAATTATAGTATAATTATCAAAAAGGAAATCACTATTGCTACGTGTTAGTTCAGGCTTCCCTGGTGGCTCAGATGGTAAAGAATCTGCCTGCATTGCAGGAGACCTGGGTTTGATTCTGGGTCTGGAAGTTCCCCTGGAGAAGGGAACGGCAACCCACTCCATTATTCTTGCTTGGAGAATCCCATGGACAAAGAAAACTGGTGGGCTACAGTCCATGGGGTCACAAAGAGTAAGACATGACTGAGCAACTAACACACAGACACACAGTATTAGTTCATCTGAAGACATTACTTATTTCATCAGTTGACCCTATAATGTCCTGTATTGAAAAGTAAACCCCTGGATTATGTGTTGCAAAAAGGTTTAAAGTCTCCTTCTCTCCTTTAATTTGAAAGAGTTTCAGTTTTTCCTTGTTTTATATGATCTTGTCAGCTATTCTATAGAACATACCTCAATTTGGGTTCGTCATTGTTTTATTCTGATTAGACTCAGGTTCTTCATTTTACAGTAGGAATACCATAGTCATGATACTATCATATTTGGATTCACATGATGTTGATCACCCCCATTACTACTTCTGTTAAGTTTGGTCATTTAGTGGATGTATTTGGTTTTTATTGTTGCTGTAAAAAAAAAAATTACAAGTTGCTTAAAACAACACAAATTTGTTATATTACAGCTCTGTATGTCAGGGATCAGACATGGGTCTCACTGGGCTAAAATCAAAGTGTGGAGCTGTTTTCCTTCTTGAGGCTCTAGAGGGGAATTGTTTCCTTGCCTTTTCTGGTTTCTAGAGGCTGCACACACTCCTTGGCTCACGGCCCCATTCTTCATCTCCAAAGCCAGTAGCATTGCATCTCTCTAACCTTGTTTCTGTAGTTACATCTTCCTCTGACCATAGTTGGGAAAGATTCTCGCTTTTAAGGAAAAGACTCTGATGCTGAGAGGGATTGGGGCAGGAGGAGAAGAGGATGACAGAGGATGAGATGGCTGGATGGCATCACTGACTCGATGGACGTGAGTCTGAGTGAACTCCGGGAGTTGGTGATGGACAGGGAGGCCTGGCGTGCTGCGATTCATGGGGTCGCAAAGAGTTGGACACGACTGAGTGACTGACCTGAACTGAACTGAAGGATTCATATGATTGCTTCGGGTATGCCTAGATAATATAGCATACAGATGGGCCGTGAAAACATGGGTTTCAACTGTGCAGGTCTACTTACATGTGGATTGTTTTCAATAAATATTTACTATGCTATTCTATAGGGCTTCCCAGGTGGCACTAGTGGTAAAGAACCCATCTGCCACTGCAGGAGACATAAGAGAGGCAGGCTCCATCCATGGGTCTGGAAGATCCCATGGAGGAGGGCATGGGAACCTACTCTAGTATTCTTGCATGGAGAACCCCATGGACAGAGGAGCCAAGTGGGCTATAGTCCATAGGGTCGCAGAAAGTTGGACACAACTGAAGTGACTTAGCACACACTCATAGTACTATACGATGCACAGTTGGTTGAGTTTGCAAATGCAGAACCTCAGATGTAAAGGGCTGACTGTAAAGCTATACTTGAATTTTTTAGACTTTTAAACTTGGCAGAGGCTCAGTGTCCCTAACGCCCATATTGCTGAAAGGTTAGCTCTACTCTCCCTTCTCTAGATGGTTAACTTGAATCACATCTGCAAAAATCCCTTTTTTTCATGTAAGGAACAGATAGAGGTTCTGGATATTAGGACATGGATATCCTTGGTGGGGGTAGATTATTATGTCTAACATCCTCAAGGTGATATTTGCCATGTCTTCACTGTACAGTTGCTGTTTTCTCCTTTGCATTTGATAATGTGTTGTGGGAGATGGTTTGAGATCAAGCAAATATACTGTTACTCACCAAACTTTGGCACACTAGTTTTAGTGCCATTAATCATTCGTACCTTGGAGCTGAAACATTGCTTTTCCCCCACAATGTCCAAACTTTTAAGAAATTTAAGGGCTGCCCTTCAGACCATGGATCTTAAAGTTGCCCCCAGTATAGATCCTGAGATAAAGTTGTGGGTAGAAATAATTCAATGGGGATGTGATCCTAGGAAATTCAGAGAGAGCATGGAGAAGGGAGACAAGCAAAGGAAGAAATCCAGTAAAGAATGTATTAATGAGAACTTTTTGTGGGAAAGTAGTACTGAAATTTCCCAAGGACCCTTTAAGAGCTTGTAGAACACATTTCAGAATTGTCCACCAATGAGAGAAGATGCTCACTCTGTCTCTGTACCTCTGAAGGCATTAATTCTCCATCACCTCTGCCTGCATACTCCAGTGGCCAGAAGGACCCCAGTGCTTGAGGTAGAAATCCCTAACCAGGTACAAGAACCTTCAACCAAAGATGCAGAGATATACAAGTCAGTGCAGGGCATGGTATGGGACATCTGAGAATATCTTTGATATTTTAATTCATTTGTACTATTAATGATTAAAACAAATTTTAATGATATCCTTCTCAGCCTTCCAAAGTTCTGACTGGCTTATCCTAACCTCCAGTAAAAACTCTTTTATCTTCTAGATCATTCCGATTGTTCTCTTATAGGAGTTAGAATCTTTGACTTCTAGAAATGGACTGAATCCAAGAGGTATCAAAGTCAACTTTTGATTAAACAGAGAGAAAACAGAAATCTAGGAAGACCCAGTCTGCCATCCTACAGTTGTTTAGAGACAGTGTTAGCATGAAAATGTGGGATTCTGAATTCTTTATTAAGTAAAGTATACATCAGTCATTCAGTTCAGTCACTCAGTTGTGCCCAACTCTTTGCGACCCCACGGACTGCAGCACACCAGGCTTCATGTCTATAACCAACTCCCATAGCTTGCTCAAACTCATGTCCATTGAGTCAGTGATGCCATCCAACCATCTCATCCTCTGTCATCCCCTTCTCCTCCTGCCTTCAGTCTTTCCCAGCAGCAGGGGCTTTTCCAAAGAATCAGTTCTTCACATCAGGTGCCCAAAGTATTGGAGTTTCAGCTTCAGCATCGGTCCTTTCAATGAATATTCAGGGCCAATTTCCTTTATGATGGACTGGTTTGATCTCCTTGCAGTCCAAGGGTCTCTCAAGAGACTTCTCCCACACCACAGTTCCAAAACATCAGTTCTTCAGTGCTCAGCTTTCTTTATAGTCCAACTCTCACATCCATACATGACCACTGGAAAAACCATAGCTTGGACTAGATGGAACTTTGTCAGCAAAGTAATGTCTCTGCTTTTTAATATGCTGTCTAGGTTGGTCATAGCTTTTCTTCCAAGGAGCAAGAATCTTTAATTTCATGGCTGCAGTCACCATCTGCATTGATTTTGGAGTCCAAGAAAATAAAGTCTCTCACTGTTTCCATTGTTTCCCCATCTATTTCCCATGAAGTGATGGGACCGGATGCCATGATTTTAGTTTTCAGAATGTTGAGTTTTAAGCCAACTTTTTCACTTTCATCAAGAGGCTCTTTAGTTCTTCTTCACTTTCTGCTATAAGGGTGGTGTCACCTGCATATCTGAGGTTATTGATATTTCTCCTGGCAATCTTAATTCCAGCTTGTGGTTCATCCAGCCTGACATTTCGCATGATGTACTCTGCTTGTAAGTTAAATACATGTAAGCAGGGTGACAATATACAGCCTTGATGTACTCCTTTTCCAATTTGGAACCAGTCTGTTGTTCATGTCCAGTTCTAACTATTGTTTTTGACCTGCATACAGATTTCTCAGGAGCCAAGTAAGGTAGCCTGGTATTCCCATCTCTTGAAGAATTGTCCACAGTTTCTTGTGATCCACACAGTCAAAGACTTTGGCGTAGTCATTGAAGCAGAAGTAGATGTTTTTCTAGAACTCTCTTGCTTTCTCGATGATCCAGCGGATGTTGGCAATTTGATCTCTGGTTCCTCTGACTTTTCTAAAACCAGCTTGAACATCTGGAAGTTCACAGTTCATGTACTGTTGAAGCCTGGCTTGGAGAATTTTGAGCAATATTTTGCTGGTATGTGAGATGAGTGCAATTGTGTGGTCGTTTGAACATGCTTTTGCATCAAACTTCTTTGGAACTCGAATGAAAACTGATCTTTTCCAGTCTGGTGGCCACTGCTGAGTTTTCCAGATTTGTTGAAATATTGAGTGCAGTACTTCCACAGCATTATCTTTTATGATTTGAAATAGCTCAGCTGGTATTCTATCATCTCCACTAACTTTGTTTATAGTGATGCTTCCTAAGGCCCACTTGACTTTGCTTTCCAGGATATCTGGCTCTAGGTGGGTGATCACACCATCGTGGTTTTCTGGGTCATGAAGATCTTTTTTGTATAGTTCTATGTATTCTTGCCACATCTTAATATCTTCTGCTTCTGTTATGCCTATACCATTTCTGTTAGGCCTATACCAATGTTCCCTGGGTGTCTCTAAGTTTCTTGAAGAGCTCTCTAGTCTTTCCCATTCTATTGTTTTCCTCTATTTCTTTGGATTGATCACTAAGGAAGTATTTCTTATCTCTCCTTGCTGTTTGGAACTCTGTATTCAAATGGATATATCTTTCCTTTTCCTTTGCCTTTAGCTTCTCTTCTTTACTCGGCTGTTTGTAAGGCTTCCTCAGACAACCATTTTGCCTTTTTGCATTTCTTTTTCTTGAGGATAGTCTTGATCACTGCCTCCTGAAATGTCACAAACCTCCATCCATAGTTCTCCAGGGACTCTGTAAGTACTAATCCCTTGATTCTATTTGTCCCTTCCACTGTATAATCATAAGGGATTTGATCTAAGTCTACATGTATGACCAAAAATGCACTGGAGGTAACTTTCATGGGCAAATTTTGCTAATAAGAGGCAATATTTTCCTTATAATCTTTTTCTACTCTTTAATAAGTATATCTTTTCTCAGTAGACACTAAAAATAGAAAGTTAATTTATTTTTTTTCAAAAGTAATACTATAATTCTCATTTAGGGCTTTTTTTTTTTTTTTTTAATTCAGAAAGGCTTGGGGAATTTGAAAGCATTTTCAGTTCTATTATATGGGTGTCACAGCAAGAAATGTTCCAAGAGTAACAGGACCCTGCCCAACAGTAGGATGCTGTTTTGTTTCTCGTATGGTGTTAGGTGCTACGTTGCCTTTTCAGCTGCAGCTGTTTGTTACATCCATTCCTTATCTGTGGCAAGTCAACAATGCAGTAACCCTGATCCTTCGATCTGTTGACAGATGATAATCCTTCAGCTAAATAGCATAGGATATTATTTTCTCTAGATATATTTTTTTATAGAGTAACCTTTTGTCATTTCAAAACTAAAATCAGTAAAATGTCAAATTAGACTTACAGAAAATAGAAACAATAGACATCTCCAAACAGTGTCTATTATATTTTCAAGTTAGGACAGTGGTTAAAGTAACAGGCTTGGAAATTAAATGACTGAGCCTTTTGTCCACTGTCTGACTGTAGTGTATGCAAGTTCCCCAACCTCTGTAAACGTCAGATTTCTCATCTCTAAAATGGGACTAACAGTAGTACATGCCTTTTAAGATTGTTGAGAAGATTAAATGAGATGGTTTATGTAACATGTTTATCACATGCATTGAATTCTTGATAAATACTGTCAATACAATGGAAATTCGAGCCGTGCCACTCATAACTAATGTAAACATTGGAAGGTAATTTGGTCAGAGTGTGTGCTAAGTCGCTTAGTTGTGTCTAACTCTTTGGGTCCCTATTGTAGCCCACCAGGCTCCTCTGTCCATGAGATTCTCCAGGCAAGAATACTGGAGTGGGTTGCCATGCCCTCCTCTAGGGAATCTTCCTGACCCAGGGATCGAACCTGACCCAGGGATCGAACCTATGTCTCTTACATCTCCTGCATTGGCAGGTGGGTTCTTTCCCACTAGTGCCACACGGGCTTTCCTTAACTGTGTATTGCTTTCCTAAACTGTGTACTGCTTTCCTTAGCTATGTAGCACGTCTGCCTTCCATCACCAAATTACCTCAATGTGTAACTGAAATAATGTCATGAGGTCAGTATTTTGGGAAAAAATTTTCTTCAGGCTTAATTTCTCTTACTGGTAATTCAAATTATTGATGTATCTATGTGATGAAAATTCCTGGCTCATATCTTTCAAAAATATATTTATCTTATTGAAGTATAGTTGATTGACATTGTTGGGTTAATTTATGCTATACAGCAAAATGACTCAGTTATATATATATATATATATATATATATATATATATATATATATATATGTATATGTATTATATATTCCTTTTCTTTCTTTTCCATTATGGTATATCACAGGATATTAAATATAATTTCCTCTGTTACATAGTAGGACCTTGTTGCTTATCCATTCAATATATAATAGTTTGCATCTACTAATCCCAGCCTCCCACTCCGTCATTCTCCTACCCTTCCTCCCCACTGGCAACCATAAGTCTGTTTTCTGTCTGTGAATCTGTTTCTGTTTTATAGATGAGTTCATTTGTGCTGTGTTTTAGATTCCACATATAAGTGATATCATATGGTATTTGTCTTTCTGACTTACTTCACTTAATATGATAAGTCCATCCATGTTACTGCAAATGGCATTATTTCATTCTTTTTATGGCTGAGTAGTATTCCACTCTACGCATGTACCTCATCTTCTTTATCCATTCATTTCTTGATAGACATGTAGGCTGTTTCCATGTCTTGGCTGTTGTAAATAGTGCTGCTACAGACACTGGGGAGTGTGTGTCTTTTCAATTTAGAGTTTTCTCTGGATATATGTCCAGGATTGTGGGATTGTAGGATCATATGGAAGTTCTGGAAAACTGTTTTTCCAGTAGTCACATATGGATGTGAGAGTTGGACTATAAGGAAAGCTGAGTGCTGAAGAATTTGTGCTTTTGAACTGTAGTGTTGGAGAAAACTCTTGAGAGTCCCTTGGAAAGCAGGGAGATCCAACCAGTCCATCCTAAAGGAGATCAGTCCTGAATATTCATTGGAAGGACTGATGCTAAAGCTGAAACTCCAATACTTTGGCCACCTGATGGGAAGAACTGACTCATTTGAAAAGACCCTGATGCTGGGAAATATGGAAGGTAGGAGGAGAAGGGGACAACAGAGGATGAGATGGTTGGATGGCATCACCAACTCAATGGACATAAGTTTGAGTAAACTCCTGGAGTTAGTGATGGACAGGGAAGCTTGGCATGCTGCAGTCCATGGAGCCACAAAGATTTGGACACGACTGAGTGACTGAACTGAACTGAACTGATGGCAGTTCTGTGTTTATTTTTTTTGAGGAATCTCCATACTGTTCACCATAGAGGCTGCACCAATTTGCATTCCCACCAACAGTGTAGGAGGGTTCCCTTTTCTCTATACCCTCTGTAGCATTTGTTATTTGTAGACTTTAATGATGGGCATTTTTACTGCTGTGAGATGGTACCTCATTATAGTTTTGATTTGCATTTCTCTAATAATTAGCAATATAGAGCATCTTCTCATGTGCCTGCATGTCTTCTTATGGAGAAATATATATATAGGTCTTCTGCTAATTTTTTAAAATTTATTTATTTTTAATTGAAGGATAGTTGCTTTACAGTATTGTGTCAGTTTCTACCAAGCATCAACTTGAATCAGCCATAAGTTTACCCATGTCCCTTTCCACTTGATCACCCCTCCCACCTCCCTCCCCATTCCACCCCTCTAGGTTGTTACTGAGCCCAGGTTTGAATTCCCTGAGTCATACAGCAAATTCCCATTCACTATCTGTTATACATATGGTAATGTACGTTGCCATGTTACTCTCTCCATACATCCTACACTTTCCTTCCTTCCCTCAATGCAGCCATGTCCATAACTCTGTTCTCAATGTCTGTGTCTCAATTGCTGCTCTGCAAATAATTTCATCAGTTCCAACTTTCTAGATTCCATATATATATATATATGCATTAGTATATGATATTTGTCTTTCTCTGACTTACTTCACTCTGTGTAGTAGGCTCATTTTTGATTGGGTTGTTTTTGTTGTTGTTGTTATTGAGCTGTATGAACTGTTTATCTATTTTGAAAATTAAGCTCTTGTCAGTTGCTTCATTTGTAAATGTTTTCTCCCATTCTATAGATTGTCTTTTTGTGTTGTTTATGGTTTCCTTTGCTATGCAAAAGCTTGTAAGTTTGATTAGGTCTCACTTGTTTGTTTTTGCTTTTATTTCTATTGCCTGGCCCATTTCATAAATAATTTCTATCAGTATGGGATATAAGAAGTCTGGGGAGTAATATATTTTTCCACTGTATCCCATGAAACAGGCATAAAAAGAGCAATGACATTGCAGTGTCAGTAATAAAAGCAGGCCATTGCTTTAAAGTTAGTAATGTGTAAGCAGTGATTTTAAATGCCTTTAGAGCCCAGACAGATGATAGAAAAGTTAAGTCAGCATTTAGGTGGGTAATGGGACTATGGCAAATATGAGAATAAATAGATCTTCAAAAATTACACAAACACTAACAAATCAAATTGAGCAATCTGTGGACTGAATTATTTGGCCCACACAGCAGAGTTTCAACCTCTTGGAAGTCTCAAAACTTATTTTCTTAGAGATTGTAATCTCTCTAAGAGGTTTATAACAACAGGAACAGTTTAGTAAGAGTACAAATACCATGACCTCCCTTTAGATGTGGGAGACAATTGGGATGAACAAAATACAACTTCTGAGTTTCAGTTTCCTCATCTGTCAGTTGTATGGACTACCTTCTTTACCAACTTTTAAAAAAGTTTCTTTTGTCACAGGTTTTCTGTGCATTACTGTACTTTCATACATTTCTTATCTAATCCCCACAAGAAGAAGATATATGTATAATTGTCACGTTAATGATAAATCTCAAATGAGAATAGTGATGTTAAGTTGCTTAAAGTTCAAAGCTTATAAGTCTTGACACCAGGCTTGTTTCTTAGTAAAAAATCCATGTGACAAAATACTGTTAGACTGTCTTCCTATGATTGGGGAAATAATCCAATTAGATAATACATTTAAAAGAGCTTTAAAGCCACAATATTCTAAGTGAGCTATCATAATCATTATATCAAAGAATAATTGTAGACACCAAAAATTCCAATAAATTTGATTGAAACTCAATCTAATATGAAAATATATGCATATGATTATACACTTTTGCTCATAATTATGTTGTAATCTTAAATGAATAGCCATAGAATTTTGCAGCATGAAACAATTAGATGATATTGGCATAAAGTAGAGAAAATTCTTTGATTATTCTACTAATGTTATTATTTTAATTGAACTTCCTTGGGAAAAAAAAGGAGAAAATGTTCCATGTTGGAATATTGCAGATAATTATAGACCTGATTACTTCCTTAGAATCTTGTAATTTTTAAATTAAAAAATTCCAAATTCATTTCTATTTTTGCATAGGTAATGTATGCATATCACTAAAATAAAATATATAGCATTTTTAAATGAAAACTGCATTCTCATTTTTCTCCCACTCTCATTTCCTTACATACCTTTCATGGCAGTCACACTGACCAGAAAGAGCACATTTAATCCCTTTTACATATTTTCTCTAGAACTTACCTCCATATTGCTAACTAATGTTTTTAAATTGCTGTTTCTTAATTTATCACACTGAGGTATTTCCGGCACTGTTTACTAACATTTAAGGTTTCCTAATGTCACTTCAACATCTTCTTTACTCATTTTTTTCCAACAAATATTTTCTGGGCACCTATTATGTGCTGAGTATTTTCTAGGCTCTGGGAACACAGAAACAAAAATAATGTCTTGTCATGACATTTCCATTCTAGTTGGGGAGATCCAGGGCTACAGATGATAGGAGAATGACAGATCATGGTATGATGGAAATGGAAAGTTTTTTCTCTTCATATTTTCTGAATATTATTAATTAAAATCTTTTCAACTTATTTGAAGTTGTGTATTTCAACATACTTCCTTTCTCGTATCACTTTCCTTTTTTCTTGACACCTATAATAGCCTTGTTATTACATTTGCTTGTTTTTCTGAATATCTGTCAGTATTCTCCAAAATGCTCCAACAGATCTTCTACAAGTCTATTCCTCTTTTTTCTCCAAGAGATCGAACAGTTCTCAATACTTTGATCAATTACATTTTATTTTCCCATATTCCTTCCTCCCTCAGTTGTCCATCCTTTCTCTTCAGGTTCAGCTATTACGCTCAAATGCTTGGGCTCCTTGTCATTCTAGGACATTATTTCACCATTGTCTTGAATCTCCTTTTTATTGATTGCCTGTTTCCCTCTTTTTCATTTTAATCCTCTTTTGCTAAAGCACATCTTCCAGCAAGTAGAGTATTTTAATCCTTGGAAGTCTGGCCATATCACTAATTTTCCTTTTCCAAATCTGCTCCCCACTACTTCATTAAAAGGCCATTCCATCCTTCTAATTGTTCATACACCCAGGACTCCCCTCTCTCAATGCTCCACATGCAATCCATCCATAAACACATCCTACTGATCTAGAGATCTAGAATCTGACCATTTCATGCCATCTCCACTGGTTAGCACTTTGGTGGAAGCCACCATTATCTTTCACCTTGATTATTCTAATCACCTTCAACTTGTTTCTGTCCTTATTCTGTTTCAGTTAATTCTAAAGAAAACAGTCAGGTCATCCTTTTAAAACCTAAACCATATATGTCTTTCTGTTCAGAAGTCTTCAGTGGTTTCCCATCTCACTCATAGTAAAAGTTACTCTGGCCTATAAGTGCCCTGAGGGATCTGCTCTAGGTCTCATCTCCTCCAACACTCTCCACTACTTAAGCCATGCTAGCTTCCTTGAACTTGATGGAGCATTCCTGACATCTTCCCACCTCGGGGTTCACTTCACTACCACTTCCTTCCAACCCTTGATTAAGTAGATTAAAAGTCTTTACAGAATGTCTTTCCTGAACAACAGATTTACATACTGAAATCCTGCAAACCCACTCCTCAAAGCACCCAATCTCAATTCCATGATTGATTTTTCTTTCTATTACCTGTCATCCTATGGTATTCTCTACAATTTACTTATGTATTTTGTTTACTGTCTATAGCATGCCCACTAAAATATAACCTTTATGAGAGTAGGCTTTTAAAATCATCTGTTTGCAGCTTTAGTATAAATAACTAGGTACTTATTATTTGTTAAATCAACTATAAAAATGATTTAATGTCTGGATTTGTATAAAATTCACAGTTAAAAATAAGTTTTTTTTTTTTCAATATTTTGATGACATTTCTTTATTAGGTGCTGTTCAAAACCCTGGTCCCAGTCTGACTCACATTCTTTTGGTTTTGTACTCTAAGATTTTTTTCTTTGTTTTCTTTCCTTTTATTTATTTATTTTAAAAATTTTTTGGTATTATGAAAGGTTTTCATTTATTATGCTGAACACTCAAAGAGTTCTTTAGTTTGAAAGATCATATCCTTCAGGAAGGAAGTACATTTCTCCCAGTTCTATCTCCATGGTATATCTGTTCAACAGGTATTGGACCACCTCCATTGATCCTCTGATTTTCTTAGCTTTCTTTCCCCCTCTTTTCCATGTCATGATATTTTTCTTTTGCCTTTTGGGAGATTACTTAACTTTACCTTCTAGCATGTTTCTATCGCTTAGGATTTCATTCTTCCATTCTCTTGCAAATAACTAAAATACTGTAGCTTAAAAAATATTTTTCTTTTTTTCTTTTCTGTCTCATGATATAAGAAATATGAGTCTATGTAGTCCACAACTGAAACAAGCTCAGTGATGTCATCAGTTGTAGATGCTTTTTTCCATATTTAGGGGTATATTTTTTAAATTTTATTTTTATTTGGAGGATTATTGCTCTACCTCATTGTATTGGTTTCTGTCATGCATCCTCATGAATCAGCCATAGGTATCCATATGTTCCCTCCCTCTTGAACCTACCTCTTACCTCTCACCTCCCACCCCATCCCACCTCTCTAGGTTATCACAGAGCATAGGGTTTGAGCTCCCTGCTTCAAAAAGCAAATTCTCACTGGCTGTCTGTTTTACATATAGTAATGTGTATGTTTCAGTGCTACTCTCTCAATTTATCCCACCTTCTCCTTCCCCGACTGTGTCCGCAAGTCTGTTCTTTATGTCTGTGTCTCCATTGCTGACCTGTAAATAGGTTCATCAGTCCATATATATGTGTAAATATACAATATTTGTTTCTCTCTATCTGACTAACTTCATTGTGTATAATAGGCTCTAGGTTCATCCACCTCATTAGAACTGACTTCAAATGCATTTATGGCTGAGTAATATTACATTGTATTTATGTACCACAGCTTCTTTATCCATTCATCAGTCCATGGACATCTAGGTTGCTTCCATGTCCTAGCTATTTTAAATAGTGCTGCAATGAACATTGGGGTACATGTGTCTTTTTCAATTATCGTTTTGTCAGGGTATATGCTCAGTAGTGGGACTGCTGGGTGGTATGGTACTTTTGGACTTCCTGGTGGTTCAGATAATAAAGAATCTGCCTGCAATGCAGGAGACCCAGATTCAATTTCTGGGTCAGGAAGATTCCCTGGAGAAGGAAATGGCAACCCACTTTAGTATTCTGGCCTGGAGAATTCCATAGACAGAGGAGCTTGGTGGCCTACAGTTCATGAGGTCACAATGAATCTGACCCAACTGAGCAACTAACACTTTCACTTTTCATGGTAGTTTTATTCTTAGTGTTTTAAGGAATCTCCATACTTTTTTCCACAGTGGCTGGATCAATTTATATTCCCACTAGCAGTGCAAGAGAATTCACTTTTCTCCACACCCTCTCCAGCATTTATTGTTTGTAGATTTTTTGGTGATGGCCATTCTGATCGGTGTGAGTTGATAACCTCATTGTAGTTTTGATTTGCATTTATCTAACAATGAGTGATGTTGAGCATTCTTTCATGTGTTTATTAGCTACCTGAATGTCTTTGGATAACTGTCTATTTAGATCTTCTGCCCACTTTTTGATTGGGTTGTTTGTTTTTCTGGTATTGAGCTGCATAAGCTGCTAGTATATTTTTGGAGATTAATTCCTTTGTCAGTTGCTTCATTTTTTTTAAATTCTAGTTCTGTGAAAAATACCATTGTTAGGGGTACAATTCTTGTTAAAAATATCTTTTAATTGAATAATAATTGCTTTACAGAATTTCATGGTTTTCTGTCATACATCAACAGGAATCAGCCATCAGTACACCCATATCCCCTCCCTTCCAGACCTCCCTCTCATCTCCCTCCCCATCCCACCCTTCAGCCCTGTTTGAGTTTCCTGAGTCATACAGAAAATTCCCATTGGCTATCTATTTTATGTATGGTACTGTAAATTTCTGTTACTCTCTCCATATATCTTCCCTTCTCCCTCCTCTCCTCCCACCGTGTCAATGGGTCTGGTTCTTTATGTCTGTTTCTCCATTGCTTCCCTGAAAATAAATTCATCAGTGCCATCTCTTTAGATTCCATATATATGTGTCAATATACAATATTTATATCTCTTTCTGACTTACTTTACTCTGTATAATAGGCTCTAGTTTTGTCTACCTCATTAGAACAGATTCAAATGCATTCCTTTTTATGGCTGAGTAGTATTCTGTTGTATGTATGTATGACAGCTTCTTTATTCATTCATCTGTTGATGTACAGCTTCTTTATTCATTCATCTGTTGATGTACATTACCTAGATGTAATTTATAATTTACAATATAATTTACAATTACATTGCAGCTATTGTAAATAGTGCTGCAATGAACATTGGGGTACATTTAGTTTTTTCAGTTTTGATTTCCTCAAGGGGTACAGTTCTTAATATAAGGATCCTGATTTGTGTTGTAGATAGGATAAAGGGAAAAGGTAGACAGAGAAGACCAGGAAATAAGAGTAAGAGGATGAGAACAAAGGAGTTTTCTTCCATGGAGGCAGTGCCTATATGTCAGCTGAAATAGCAAAAGAGAAAATATAATAAAGAGAGACTTCTGGAAAGAAAGTAATTTCTACCCCAAATTCTATTGTCTTACTTTACCTATCAGATAGAAACTTCTAGCTCTTTTCTTGTTTCCTGATACTCCTTTAGCTCAACTTCTGTTCTTATTTAACCCATGAAAGGCCACCACTCATTTTAGCATTTTGTTATATTGATAGCATTTTTATTTTTATTTTCTTTTTGTATCTCTTACATATCTTCTTTTTTCGGCACATTTTTCTTTGTTTTCATTGGGTAGTTCGTTTATAGTCTTCTGTATTAGAAAATTATCTCCAGTGTATAGTGTTGATCTCTTTATATTTAAGGCACCTTATCACAATATACATAGGAATTCTTGAAAGAGGTTTCCTGTAGAGCAGTTGGCAAACTTTTTCTGAGAATGGCCATAAATATTTTAGACCTCATGGGCAACATGTTCTCAGTTACAACCACTCCACTCTGCTGTTGTAGTATAAGAACAGCCACATTGTTTTTGTTGATCAGTTGTTAAGCCATGTCTGGCTCTTTTGCGATCCCATGGACTGTAACCTGCCATATTTCTCTGTCCATGGGATTTACCAGGCAAGAACACTGGAGTGGGTTGCTGTTTCCTTCTCCAGGGGATCTTTCCAACCCAAGATCGAACCCATGTCTCTGGAATTGGCAGACAAATTCTTAATATTGAGCCACCAGGGAAGCCCAAGAAGAGCCATGGACAGTTGCAAATGAATGGGTATGTTTGACTTCCAATAAAAGTTTCTACACAAAACAGGCTGGGGATCAGCTTTGGTTTTTTGGCCAGAGTTCTGGAGTAATTAAATGAGGAACTGTGTTTTCCTTACTGGTTGGCATCTTCTCTGTGGATACTCAAATTCTCCAGAAAAGAAAAGTCTAGTTTCCTATCTGATAGTATTTGGGTGGCATGTTGAGACACTGGTAGAAGCAGCTATATCTGTCAGTATTTAGTCTATAGACATCTCCCAGTTACAGGTTACATGTCTCTCTCATCCTCTAAGAACCTGGATTTTCTGATGTTTGTTTTCTCCACAGGAAAGTTTTTTTTCTAGTATCTGAAAGTGTTGTGGTTGGGATAGTCACCTGATGGCCTTACCTCAGTCCTCTGCCCTCCAGTATTCTGAAAATATACTTGTTACTCATCAGTGTCTCCCTCTGTAACACTTTAGCTTCCTTAGCTTCCCTTAATGAGGTAAAACTTCTTTCTGTCTTTCCTCTCTCATAAATCGGATGACATATGTTGTCCATTGTTAACTCCCCTCCCATTCTCACTTCCTTTCTGGGTTTATACTACTTTCAATTCCACTAAAATGACAGTGGCATTTCTGGAGGGAACACAGATCAATGCACGTACTTGGCCATATTTACCTAGAGGTGTGTAGGTTCTTTTTATCAAATAGCAAGGCTCACATAGTATTGGAAGTGAAGTGGAAAAATAGAAAACACCAAAGCTGTGCTAGCCAGAGGGACTATTCCACTGTGGTACCCCAGAAGTATCATAGCATTCACATTTCTGCCCATCAGTGCATCTGTTTTTAGCCAGGATTCAATCTGCAGTTGAAATGTTATCCCCCCTAATTTGAGTTTTGATAAAAACAATGTTATCAAATCATCTTGATTAGAATACACAAAACATATTACATAACCAGAGGAGGATTCAACACAGAGCATAGTAACTACATGGTAATATTTGTAGGGTGAATCCATTCCATGGTCATGGAGAACTAGAGGAAGGACTGTACAAAGCATATTGGAGAGAAGCAAAGCCTCATTAATAATATAATTGATGATCATTTTACTTTACAAGTCAACATGAAAAATTGTATTTGTAGAAAGTATAAGTTTTGCATATTTTAATATTCATGAAAATAAATAAATATCCCATTACAAAGCATTTCTGAAACTAGAGAAAAGGAACCACAGAACTGAGATAAGTAATGAGAAAAATAATTGGGAAGAACTGAAGAGACAGAGTTATCTTAGGCATACCTGTTTCAGGGATATTCAGTAATTTCTCATTTATTAATGATGTGGAGGCATATTTATTAAGCACTCAAGGTAGTCATAAAGATAAAACATGATATATTGGAAAAAGCAGTGACTGTAACAAAGCACAATGTGGAGTTCACATCTAAGGTTAAGGGTATACTATCCATTACATGGATAATTTATTTAAAAGTCACTCATCTTAATGTTTGTATTTTTTAAGACATTGGGAAAAAATACTTCTTTTAGTTGGTCATGGTAAAAATTAATGAAGTGAGCTATGGTATATGCCAGCAGTGTCATAAATCATAAAGGAACTGGTTGTAGTTTAGTTGGGTGTGGAGGTGCGTACACTCTGGGTCTGGACCCTTTAGACCCCACCTTGCTCATCGTGATTGTTAATCTGAAGCTCAAAAAAGCAAACTTGTTAAGTAGCCTCTTTAGCAGAATATTGCTTTATTATGACTCATTTCTGTTTGAATGTTCTACATGGTAGAAGTTATTAGTGCTTAGTATAGTGTTGGGTACATAATAAACACTTAAGAAATATTTGCTGATTGAATTGGATTTAACTTTTGTTCTTTCCTTCAATTCAATCACTCAGTCATGCCCAACTCTTTGTGATCCCGTGGACTGCAACATGCCAGGCTTCCCTGTCTATCACCAACTCCTGGAGTTTACTCAAACTCATGTCCATCTAGTCAGTGATGCTATCCAACCGTCTCATCCTCTGTGGTCCTCTTCTCCTCCCACCTTTAATCTTTCCCATATTCAGGGTCTTTTCCAATGAGTCAGTTCTATGCATCAGGTGGCCAAACTATTGGAGTTTCAGCTTCAGCATCAGTCCTTCCAATGAATATTCAGGACGGATTTCCTTTAGTTGGATCTCCTTGCAGTCCAAGGGATTCTCAAGAGTCTTCTCCAATACCACAGTTCAAAAGCATCAATTCTTCAGTGCTCAGCTTTCTTTATAGTCCAACTCTCACATGCATACATGACTACTGGAAAAACCATAGTTTTGACTAGACAGACCTTTGCTGGCAAAATAATGTCTCCACTTTTTAATATGCTGTCTAGGTTAGTCATAGCTTTTCTTCCAAGGAGCGAGCGTCTTTTAATTTCATGGCTGCAGTCACCATCTGCTGTGATTTTGGAGCCCAAGAAAAGAGTTTCTCACTGTTTCCATTGTTTCCCCATCTATTTCCCATGAGGTGATGGGACTGGATGCCATGATCTTAGTTTCCTGAATGTTGAGTTTTAAGCCAACTTTTTCACTCTCCTCTTTCACTTTCATCAAGAGGCTCTATAGTTCTTCTTTGCTTTCTGCCATAAATTAGTCTTTCCTTAGACTAATTTAGCAATGTCCCAGGAAAACACAGGAGTTCAGTTTGACCAAGTCATTTACGCTCTTTTCCATAAGTTCCTTTTGCGGTTTTTGCAACCTGATTTTGCTTTTAGCTTTTATAAAGGAATGAATTGAAACCATACTTTTCAATTATTTACAAGCACTAATGAATATAAGTCTCAGGGAAGAAGCATTTTATTCTCTCACAATTAGCTTGTCTAATATAATGTCCATTTGACTGAAGAGATGAGTTACAAGATTTATAAAAATATACACAAACCCTAATGACAAGATATAAAAATATCAAGACATACATAATACTTAGAGAGATGCAAAAATTAAAAAATCACTTTGAGGTACTTTGAGGCAGCATTGTAAACATTTCAACAGGTATGTTTTTTCCTATACATTTTCATTGACACTGTGGCCTCAGTATTGTCTGTTTCCAGGCAACACTGGTAATATCTTAAGTTTCTCCATACTTTCTATGTACACTTCCAAAAGCACTCCCTTTTCTATCTTAGGGTTCCTAGTGCTTGTCACTCCTTGATCTTCAAGACAAGATAGACAAGGGCTTGATCATGCATATGTCTTTCTTGTTGACCTCTTTACTTCTCACCTCACTAATTAAGTAAAAACATTGCTTCTAAAATGAATTTCTTAGTCTAACCTCATAACTCCTCTAATCAAAATTCTTAACTGAGCAGAACATTCTATCCAGTGTAATCAGATTAGACTTAAGTAGGTTCAACTGTTGCTTTTCCACAGTCCCAACCTGATAATGTCAATTTAATCAACAGGCCGTGGAATATGTTATTTGATAACCCTAGCTCATAAAAATGTCTCTTGTGCTTCTATTGGGATAAGCACAGCTTCATATGAATCCTTGTATTAATTTTTGGCATTTATATGTTAAAGTTGCATGTATTTTTTCTTATACGTGTTAATTATATATTCATATTTCATGCCGTGTTTTTTTCTTTATGTGTTCCCATTCAACACTGTGACCTGAATCATGACAGACGGGAAGATAGAATTATATAGAAAGAAAAATATTTTATTGTAATCCAGCTCTGCTATAATTAATTATTCAAAGCTCTCTGATTATGTGGATTTATATACTTTTCAGCATCTACTCATTCAGACTTTCTACCTCACTGACAATGCTCTAAGAACATTTTGAAATTTAATGATTAAAATATTTTTTTCCTAAATAATCCTTTATATTAACTGATGCATGAGTTTCTAATCTTGGATACTTGTATCCCTGGGTAAACTAAATGCAAAAATGGTGGTCCTTGTGTTATGCTTAGTTGTTTGAAAAGCCAAATGTAAATCTCAACATTTTCATAAGGTTTTCACGAGGCTTCAGTACACAAGTGAAACCTCACAGTCCTTTGCTTTATTTCCTGGAAGACTTTGTATGTTGCATGTTAAGTGGTTACCTCAGCTTACTTGAAACTGTGACTGTTCTATTTTACTGTAATAAAATTTGAGAAAGTGAATTATTATCAAACAATTTATTGGGAGTGAAAGCTTTCAGATCGTGAAGTCTGAGGATTGAAATAGGAAGAACCAAAGGTGTTAATGTTGGGAAAATCTGAGATAACATGTTTCAGAGTGTGCTCTTGATAAGGTCTAAATCTGATTTATGATACCCAGAGATAACTGAATAACTGATCCTCGATTTGGTTACATAGCATGTGAAATTCAGGCATGTTCTTGGACATGGCTGTAATTATTCTCAGGAGTTGAGGGGTAACAGAGATCTCTATCCCTGAGTGTTCTGTATTACACTGGTTTCTGAACTTCTTGTATATTATACAGCTAAGTTTGATGAGGAACTCCTGATCTAGATGATTTTATGTCTCTTATATATCCAGACACAACAACATTCAGATTTAATTCAGGTATGCATATAAAACTGTGCACTAAAAATGTGGCTTCCATAATGTCTGAAGGGACCCTCTGTCATTTATATATGCCCATCCTTAGTACATCTACCCTGTAAGGTTTTGGGGCTCAGGTAACTTGGTGATTTACTCTGACTGTACTGATTTCCTTTTGTAATTAATAAAACTTATTTGATTTATGCAGATCAGTGTCAGTGTGCAGTTGTTCCATCAGTACAAGCATATTGTTCACCCACGTCAGTGCAATTATCAAAGAAGTGTTAGGAATACTTAACCATAAAACTGATATTTTTTTAAAAAGATATTAAAGAAGCAAGCCAAAAAAGGCATCAGAAAGCACAAACTAGACTAAGGATAAAATCACTTGTAAACTGTAGGATAATTTGTTCAACTTTTTCTTATGTACATTTATTAGGCAAAGTTATAGTGATAACAGATCTCACTAAAAGAGATACACAGGTGGCAAACAAACATATGAATAGATATTCCCATAATATGTCATCAGGGAAATGCAAATTAAAATGAGATACCACTACACACTATAAGAATGGCTACAATCTAGAACACTGGCAACACCAAATGTTGGCAAGGATGTGGTGGTGGTTGTTCAGCTGTTAAGTCATGTCTGACTCTGCAACCCCATGGACATGCCAGGTTTCCCTGTCCTTCACTACCTCGTAGAGTTTGCATAAACTCACATCCATTACGTCAGTGATGCCATGCAACCACCTCATCCTCTGTCGTCCCCTTTTCCTTCTGTTCTCAGTTTTTTCCCCAGAATCAGGGTCTTTGAGTGAGTCAAATCTTTGCATCAGGTGGGCTAAGTATTGGAGCTTCAGCTTCAGTATCAGTCCTTCCAATGGATATTCAGGGTTGATTTCCTTTAGGATCAACTGGTTTGATCTCCTTGCTGCCCAAGGGTCTCTCAGGAGTCTTTTCCAGCTGTCGTAGAATAATTGACCATAAGTGTATGAGTTTACTTCTCATCTTTCTATACTGTTCCATTGATCCATGTGTCTGTTTTTGTGCTAGTACCATACTGTTTGGTTTATTGTACTTTGTCCTCCTACAGAGGACTTATATTCTGTCAATGGCCTGTGAGGCTTAACTTTTACATTTTCTTTCAGGTTAAATTGATGTTAGGTATTATACAAACTTTGCTATACAAAGTTTGGTTTTGTGGGGAGGTTATGGTATTTTTTATATTTGTTTGTTGTGTGTGTATGTTTTTGGTGACTTTTAAGTGAAAAGAGATCCTTATCATCTCAAGAATATGATGATGATACTATGGTTGAAACCATCCCACTATTACTGAAATTAGAAAAAGATGCTACAAAGAAAAAACATAAACTAATATTTTTCATAAATCTAGATGTGAAAATCCTTACCAAAATTTTAACGAATGAATTCTAGCAGTTTGTAAAGCAAATTCTACTATCTTGCTATTTATTAATCAGTCTAAAGACATTAACCATTCTTCTGATACGAATATACATGTGTGTATACACACACACACACACACATATACATATATATATATATATATATATATATATATATACACACATTACATAGTGGCTTCCTGGTTGGTGCAGTAGTAAAGAATCTGCCTGCCAGCGCAGGAGATGCAAGAGATAGTGATTTGATCCCTGGGTTGGAAAGATCCGCTGAAGTAAGAAATGGCAACCTGCTCCAGTATTTTTGCCTGGAAAATTCCATGGACAGAGGAGCCTGGCAGGCTACAGTCCATAGGGTCACAGAGAGTCGGACACGACTGAAGGTGCATGCGCATATACACAGACACACACACACACACACACACATAAAATACACATTACCTACATACAATTTTCTTCAGTGTCTGTTTAAATCTTTTAGCCATTTTGTAAAATTCATGTTCTATTTTATTTTAGATTTGCATGAAAGCTATAAATATAATAGATATTTCCTATATACCTCACTGCCCAGTGTTCCCTATAATTAACATCTTTCATTAATATGGTACATTTTTGTATCATATGCAAGATGTTTATCAATAAAAAATTAAGTTCACATACAGACTCATATGTAAATATTCAAGCTACTTTTGTGCAAAGCACACCCAAACTGGGAACAGCCCAATTGTCTATCAGTCCATCAATAGATAAACAGATAAACAAATTAAAATTAGTTAGTTTAGTCACTCAGTCGTGTCCAGCTCTTTGTGACCCCATGGACTGCAGGATGCCAGGCTTCCCTGTGCATCACGAACTCCCGGAGCTTACTCACACTCATGCCCATCGAGTTGGTGATGCCATCCAACCATCTCATCCTCTGTCATCCCCTTCTCCTGCCTTCAATCTTTCCCAGCAGCAGGGTCTTTTCCAGTGAGTTAATTCTTTGCATCAGGTGGCCAAAGTATTGGAGTTTCAGCTTCAGCATCAGTCCTTCCAATGAATACTCAGGACTGATTTCCTTTAGGATGGACTGGTTGGATCTCCTTGCCATCCGAGGGACTCTCAGAAGTCTTCTCCACCACCACAGTTCAAAAGCATCAATTCATTGGTGCTCAGCTTTCTTTATGGTCCAACTCTCACATTCACACATGACTACTGGAAAAACCATAGCTTCGTTTAGATGGACCTTTGTTGGCAAAGTAATGTCTCTGCTTTTTAATATATTGTCTAGGATGGTCATAGCTTTTCTTCCAAGGAGCAAATGTCTTTTAATTTCATGGCTGCTAACTATCTGCAGTGATATTGGAACCAAAAATATAAAGTCTGTCACTGTTTCGATTGTTTCCCCATATATTTGCCATGAAGTGATGGAACCAGATGCCGTGATCTTAGTTTTCTGAATATATTAAACAAGTTTGAATATATCCATACAAATGAATATCATTCAGAGGAAAAAAAGCATTGGTCCATTTAACAACATGAATGACACTCAGTAGCATGGTGCTAAGTGAAAGAATCCAGACACAAAAGCCTAGGTATTTTCTCATTCAACTTATATGAAATCTAGAAAAGGGAAAACATACTAGAAGAAAGATCAGTATTTACCAGGTGTTGGAAGTGAAGGAGGGGAGAAGAAGGCAATTGAATGCAAAGGGACCAGAGAAAATTTGGGGGAGGTGGATGTGAGCTATGTATTTATTGTGATGGTAGTCACATGACTGTCAGCATTTGTCAAACCTGTAACTGTATTGTCAGAACTATATGCTTAAAATGGGTGAATTTTAATATATGTAAATCATATCTCAATACAGCAAATTTTAAAATAACATGCTGAATTTTATGATGGAGGTCAGAGAACTGTGCTGAGTGGAGACACAGGGGAAATCCTACTCTCCCACCTAGCTATTCAAATAGGCATCTTTGGGAAGACAAAGTTTATTTTCTAAGCCTTGAAAGATAAGGATAGGTTGTTAACAATGAAAGACAGAGTGCTATTTCAGACAGAAGATCCCTGAAAATCACTAAAAATAAATAATGCACATATAGTTGAATGTAGTGACTTTTATGTCAGAAGAATGGCTAATGTCTTTAGGTTCTTGATAGAATAGGGAAGACTCAGACTCTTATCCTTGGGGAGTACCCTCTTACAGTAAGTAAATCTCTGTATAAATGTAGACCTTTTCTTGTCATTAAACAAACTTTTAACATAGCATGTAGTAATCATCAGTCCTGTTTCAGGTGTGAGTGTCAGAAATTCAATTTAAACCAGATTTTAGAGTGAGTTATTTATGTACACAGAACAGAAAAATCCAAGGGTAGACGTATTATCAGGGTATACCTGGATCAGGATGGTAAAATGATGCTCTCAAGAATCTGCTGGTTGCTTTTTTTTTTTTTTCTTTTTACCTCTCAGGCATGGTTTCTTACATTAAAAATTTATGTATGTTTCCTTCAAAGAATGAATTTACTATGTGATTTATTATCCAAACCAGTAAGTATACTGGAATCACAGTTGTAACCCAGGACTGTTCTGGATAATTGGGATGTGAGTGAAGTCACTCAGTTGTGTCTGACTCTTTGCAACCCCGTGGACTGTAGCCTACCAGGCTCCTCCGTCCATGGGATTTTTCAGGCAAGAGTACTGGAGTGGGTTGCCATTTAGGGTCCATAACAAATGAACACAAATCACTCCAGGCTTACATATTCCCACTTTGTAGCCTCAGTGGAAATTATTCTTTCCTGGTGTTCCATCCAAACTATGTAGTTGACTCTCTTTTTTGGTTATGAGAATTCCTGAACCAAAAGCTGTGACAGGGAATATGTAGGCCAGCCTAGATACTTGCTTGTCTCTAAAGCCAGTGTAAGCCCAACAAATTCCAGAAAGAGGTATGTGAGCAGATTTAGTTGTCTAAAGGAAAATGAAGATTATATTGTCCAAAGAAGGAGCAATGGATAATCAGTTAACAAACGAAGATGTCCATAGTATACTGTGTATTTCCCTACTTTTTCATTTATCATGTACCAATTTGATTACTTTTATCTTTTTTTTAAGGAAATGGTAGTTTCATCTTTATAATGTTGAAAAACTATCTCTCAATATGAATAGAATTAAAATAGAATTTACTGTATATTTCATCAGGCAAGTAAAAGCACATGGTTGAGGCTGTGGGCTCCACCAAAGAATGTATTCTGTATTGTTATTTCTCAAAAAGTTTTAATTTTTTTGGTTACTGATACACTTCTTTTATTTATAATATCACACATTCATCCTGTATTTGCTTCTGTTGCTTCATCTTTATTTCATGAACTTTCTATTAACTTAGCTTTGCTTTTCTGAAATGAATCTACTGAAATTATGGTTGTGTATTTTCTGGAGTGTTTGATTTCCCCTGTTAATCAAGAGTATAAGCATGGCTTGTAATATGGGCATGTAATGGTTTATCCAAGTTATTTCAGCCAGTTTATATTGTTTAAAATTGAGAGCCACAGGAAACTCTTCCTTTTTCCTTTGACTCATATCACTTTTTAGGTTCTTTTTCCTCTTTTCATTTAAAAAAGGGTATCCTCCAGTTTGGGTAACATTCATCTAAATCTGTATTGGAGAAGCAAAGCAATGTGAGTAAATTAAGAGAAGTAAAACCATGAAATTGATGCTTGTGGTTTTATTTCATCTTATTTCCTTCCAAAGGGTGCTGAAGCAAGTTAGTTCTATCCAAGGCTTATCTGTTTTCTTCTCTCTAGGTACTTCTCTTGGGTGATTTTAATCCACTTTGTGTGTTAAAATGATATTGATATTCTACAGTCTCCCAATTATCTTTCTGTCTCTAGTCAAAGTTTCTTTTCTGCATTCTCAATCCAATCTTAATTGGCCATCTTCAACTAGGTATTCTAATGACACTTCAAACATACCAAGTTCCACATTTAGCATAGTAACTCTGTATATCAGCCCTGATTGTGAAATATTGGGTTGGCTAGAAAGTTTATTGATATTTCCATAATATGGTGCCAGAAAACCCAGATGAACTTTCTGGCCAACCCCATATTATTCACTATAGTGAAAGACCCTAGCCTGTACCTCAGTGTTGCTTGCAAGAATCCTACAAGGCCCCCAAATACTTTCATTTCTCTTATACCAAACCCTGAAAATTATAAGGTCTAATCATTCATTCAGTAATGTTGATGAATTTTTCTAGCCCTGTTGCTTTTACTATAGCTCTGCTCATCACCAGTTCTCACCCAATTTGCTGCTTCTTACTCCAGGTTGGTCTTCTTCAAATCCATTTTCTACAGTTACACTAGGGAGATCTTTAATAATGCAGTATGAGCTTCCACTTTTATCTCTGATAGGGTAATTGTGGGAGGCCAACGTTGCCATTGGCAGAAAAAATTGAAAAATTCCTAAGAAATATTCATTAGAAAAGGTTAGTTGCTCAGTCATGTCTGACTCTTTGCAATCCCATGGACTGTAGCCCACCGTGCTCCTCTGTCCATGTGATTTCCCAGGCAAGAATACTGGAGTGGGTTGCTCATTAAGGTGCTAAAATCACTTAGTGAAGGGAAGTGCAGAGAGGTAAGCCAACATTTGATAAGCTCCTATCCCTCATTGGATGTGTGCCACTTCTTGGCACTGGATGAAAGGCTGAGAATTCTGTCAGAAGGCTATGATGAAGAAGCAGGGATATATATATACATACACACACACACAACATTGTTTGTCAATGATGCCTCAATAGACCTGGAAAAAAAATCAAAATCCTGAAGTTTGGGCTACAACCCCTCTCCCTACCCCACGCCCCCAAAAAGGAAGCAGAGAAGCCAACAAAGAGTCTGGAAACCTCTTAGGGCTTAAGAAACAAAGACTAAAGTTCGGGATTTATGAAGCAACCGGGATTTATGGGGCTGAGATCCTGGTGAAAAGGGAGCAGAACAGTGACCCCCAGCACTTGACATCATTCCATTTAGGTATTTGTTCAGATCTTGTAAGCAGCTAAAAACCTAAACAAAAGGTTGCATGTTTAAATGATCTGTTTCTGAGTAACAAAGTACCCCAAAAATCAAAGGCTTAAAACAATAGCAATATTGATTTACTCATGATGGTACTATTTAGGCAAGGCTTGGAAAAACAGATTGTCTCATTCCTATTCATTGCCACCTGAGGCTGGAATCGTATGTGACTTCACTTCCTCACCACTTACATGTCTGGCAGTTGATACTGGCTCTGGTCTGGGTCCCCTGAGGGAACTGTGACCCAAACACTTTCTATGTGACTTTTTGACTTCGTCACAACATGGCAGCTGTGTCCCAGGGAAGAATATCCCCAAAGGACCAGGTGAAAGGAAGCCATGTTGCCTTTGATGATTTAGTTATGAAAGTGACACAATATCACTTCTACCATAGAAGCAGACTCATCCAGATTCAAATAACATGACTGTTACCTCTTAATGTCAGCACTAAATTGCAAGAAAAACAAATGGGATGGGATGCATTGGTATGGTCATCTTTGAAAACGACATCATGTCTCACTGAAGAAAAGCAGTGCAAAATTTCTATCAGTTTCATAGTGCTGACTGGGCAGAATTGGAATTTAAGACAGAAAAACGGACCCTCCCCCAGTAAACCCACTGGCTTCTAAGTTGGGATCCCCAGTGGGCAACACTCCAAAAAAAAGCAGAGAGAGATGGAACCTCAGGAAAATTAGAAACTTACTGTGTTTCAGTAAGTTTGGCCTCTGATTAGATTAGAGTAATCTGCCTTTACTCTTTCTTCCTCTCTGAAAATATGGTTAACTCTTCTGAAAAAATACAGTATTTTCCAGGGGACCTTTACAATTTTTCATATACAAAGTCTGGCATAGTAAAAAAAAAATGATCAGGTCAACGTATTACAGAGGGTATAAATGGAATTATACTAGTGTAGCAAACACCCTCTTCCAACAACACAAGAGAAGACTCTACACATGGACATCACCAGATGGTCAACACCGAAATCAGATTGATTATATTCTCTGCAGCCAAAGATGGAGAAGCTCTATACAGTCAACAAAAACAAGACTAGGAGCTGACTGTGGCTCAGATCATGAACTCCCTATTACCAAATTCAGACTTATATTGAAGAAAGTAGGGAAAACTGATAGACCATTCAGGTATGACCTAAATCAAATCCCTTATGATTATACAGTGGAAATGAGAAATAGATTTAAGGGCCTAGATTTGATAGATAGAGTGCCTAATGAACTACGGAATGAGGTTCGTGACATTGTACAGGAGACAGGGATCAAGACCATCCCCATGGAAAAGAAATGCAAAAAAGCAAAATGACTGTCTGGGGAGACCTTACAAATAGCTGTGAAAAGGAGAGAGGCAAAAAGCAAAGGAGAAAAGGAAAGATATAGGCATCTGAATGCAGAGTTCCAAAGAATAGCAAGAAGAGATAAGAAAGCCTTCTTCAGCGATCAATGGAAAAAAATCGAGGAAAACAACAGAATGGGAAAGACTAGAGATCTCTTCAAGAAAATTAGAGATACCAAGGGAACATTTCATGCAAAGATGGGCTCGATAAAGGACAGAAATGGTATGGACCTAACAGAAGCAGAAGATATTAAGAAGAGGTGGCAAGAATACACGGAAGAACTGTACAAAAAAGATCTTCACGACCCAGATAATCATGATGATGTGATCACTAATCTAGAGCCAGACATCTTGGAATGTGAAGTCAAGTGGGCCTTAGAAAGCATCACTACAAACAAAGCTAGGTGATGGAATTCCAGTTGAGCTGTTTCAAATCCTGAAAGATGATGCTGTGAAAGTGCTGCACTCAATATGCCAGCAAATGTGGAAAACTCAGCAGTGGCCACAGGACTGGAAAAGGTCAGTTTTCATTCCAATTCCAAAAAAAGGCAACGCCAAAGAATGCTCAAACTACCGCACAATGGCACTCATCTCACATGCTAGTAAAGTAATGTTCAAAATTCTCCAAGCCAGGCTTCAGCAATATGTGAACCGTGAACTCCCTGATGTTCAAGCTGGTTTTAGAAAAGGCAGAGGAACCAGAGATCAAATTGCCAATATCCGCTGGATCATGGAAAAAGCAAGAGAGTTCCAGAAAAACCTCTATTTCTGCTTGATTGACTATGCCAAAGCCTTTGACTGTGTGGATCACAATAAACTGTGGAAAATTCTGAAAGAGTTGGGAATACCAGACCACCTAACCTGCCTCTTGAGAAATCTGTATGCAGGTCAGGAAGCAACAGTTAGAACTGGACATGAACAACAGACTGGTTCCAAATAGGAAAAGGAGTACATCAAGGCTGTATACTGTCACCCTGCTTATTTAACTTATATGCAGAGTACATCATGAGAAATGCTGGGCTGGAAGAAACACAAGGTGGAATCAAGATTGCCAGGAGAAATATCAATAACCTCAGATATGCAGATGACACCACCCTTATGGCAGAAAGTGAAGAGCTAAAAAGCCCTTGATGAAAGTGAAAGAGGAGAGTGAAAAAGTTGGCTTAAAGCTCAACATTCAGAAAACGAAGATCATGGCATCCGGTCCCATCACTCCATGGGAAATAGATGGAGAAACAGTGGAAACAGTGTCAGACTTTATTTTTTTGGGCTCCAAAATCACCGCAGATGGTGACTGCAGCCATGAAATTAAAAGACACTTACTCCTTGGAAGAAAAGTTATGACCAACCTAGATAGCATATTCAAAAGCAGAGACATTACTTTGCCGACTAAGGTCCGTCTAGTCAAGGCTATGGTTTTTCCTGTGGTCATGTATGGATGTGAGAGTTGGACCGTGAAGAAGGCTGAGCGCCGAAGTTTTGATGCTTTTGAACTGTGGTGTTGGAGAAGACTCTTGAGAGTCCCCTGGACCGCAAGGAGATCCAACCAGTCCATTCTGAAGGAGATCAACCCTGGGATTTCTTTGGAGGTAATGATGCTGAAGCTGAAACTCCAGTACTTTGGCCACCTCATGCGAAGAGTTGACTCATTGGAAAAGATTCTGATGCTGGGAGGGATTGAGGGCAGGAGGAGAAGGGGACGACCGAGGATGGGATGGCTGGATGGCATCACGGACTCGATGGACATGAGTCTGAGTGAACTCCGGGAGCTGGTGATGGACAGGGAGGCCTGGTGTGCTGCGATTCATGGGGTCGCAATGAGTCAGACATGACTGAGCGACTGAACTGAACTGAAGTTTTTTTTATAACTGTGAATTTAAAATAGTCTATGATAAGATAATTTTTTACTAAAGCAAGCATTTATGCATACCAATAGAGGGGACATGTGGCTCACTAAGAACATATTTGGTTATTCAAAAAAGAAAGGAAGACTCAATAGAGAGGACACAGAAAACAAATAGTAAAATGCTAGACTCTAAATTCAACTATATCAGTCACTTCATTAATTCTCAGTGGTCTAAAAACTCAAAAGATCAATTGGCAGACTGATTAAAAAATGAAGACAAAACTACATGATGTGTTTTCAAACAACACATTTTAAATTTGAAGACAGTTGCTGGTTGAAATCCAAGAATTGAAAAAAAGATACCACAGAATATTTAGGTATAAGAAAGACGTAGTTTTATTTGCAAACTAGATCCCACGAAAAGAAGGTTATCAAAGATTAAAGGTTCAATTTATAATGGTAAAAGGAACATTTCATCAACAAAGATACACCTAATAATAGAGCTTCAAAACACATGGAATAAACTTAACACAAGTAAAAGAAAAAATCAGTAAGGATGCAGATTTAAACAATACTGGTGGACACAAGGATTCAACACCCAAGTGTCCCTTGAAGGAAGAACTTGTTTCCTCAGGTGTTAGCTCCCTCAGATTTTACCTCAGCTACAGAGAGCCACAAGAGAATGCCTATTATTCAGGGTAACTCATATCCAAGTATTGATTATGGCAGGGTTCTGCATCTAAGGACTGATCAAGGCTTTTTAGCCCACTGGGCAACAATCCTAATGAGCCATGTACATTCCAGGCAGTGTTTTGGGATTGTCCAAGGCTTTGTTGGGACTGCAATATAATCCAACTTTTCCCTTTGCCTAATCTTAACCCATCTCCACCCCTGTTCACAGGTGTTGATAACTAATAAATACCTTACATGGAAAACCTCTCAGTATCTGCTTTTGGATATCCCGATTTGTGACAAACACTATCAACAAGCTTCTCCTAATATTTCTTATACATTACAGCCAACAACCATAAAACACATATTTTTAAAATTTAAGTGTAGTTGATTTAAAGTGTTCGTTTCAGATGTACAGCAACATTGTATCAAACATCAGACAATCTATGAAGTGTTGAAGAGTTGTGTGATCTGGAATCCATTTCGCTCAAGATTTTCTGTGTTCCTGCCCATGGTTAACTCTGGGATATTTCATGTGAATGATGGAAGTTGTATCAATATAAGTCAGGATCAAGTCAGAACACAGACATACACCAATTATTTTACAAGAAAGAATTTACACTTGATCTTAGCTGAAAGACAGAGAAACGATTTAAAGAAAGAATTTAAAGAATCTTTTTTTTTAATTTATTAGAGAGCTGAAAAGGCCAAAAGGGGACTCTGAGACATCAGAGAGGTAGGAAATACAGACAGTAGCCGCCTTCCTTATGGCTGGGGAACAAAAGAAAGAGGTTGTAATATTAAAACTTAGAGGCTTGAAGGTGGGTTCCCCCAGCACTGGCCCTTCCTCCTCCTCTAACCTACTCCCTTCCTTCCCCTTTGAGCCATGCAGTCTCCTGACAGCACTTGTTATTGGTAAAGTCTAACAGGAAGCAGCTAGAACAGTAGAAGTGCGCTCTGCAGTCTCCATACGAGAGCAGTGGACAGAGGGATAGGCTTGAGGTTGAGAGCCAACAGCTTAACCAGCACAGTGGGGATGATGGGGGGGTGGCAGTTATCTGAACTAAATTTCAGAAGCACAGCCCTTTTAATCTTTTCTAAAGGGACAAAGGGTCATTCCTTAAACTGCCCTCTTGAGTATTATTTTAGTCTTCAGAGAGACTCAGGAGCAAATGAAAGTTTTCTCCTAAATTCATAGAGGGCATGGCACTTACTGGACATCCCCAGGAGCAGACCTGGATAAAGGAGTGGGTTTTGATAGAAGGAGACATAGAAGGGATTTCACACACATAGGCTTAACTGAGTAGAATGGAGGGCCTCGTGACTTAGAGATCATCATGGTAACCATGGTGACTAAAATGTTTATGAGGCAGACTGTGGGACCCGTTATATTTTCTACTGCTGTTGAAAATATGTCTTCATTTACAGATACTATTTCATTTAATAATAGCTAGGAGATGTGAAGTAGTTCTTTTAAATGAGTAATTAGGTTTAATTTATCCTATCAACTTGAGCAGGACAAGAAAGTTTATCGTACAGTGGCATTTTCAGCTGCTTTTACTGGGAAATGCAATTCATACTCATCCCTTTGCAACTTTGATCAGTTTCAGCAAAATTCCAATAAAAAGCCTATTTCTAAGTTTCATAGAAAAATAAATCTTATCTAAAAAGCACAGTCTGCTTTTGCTATACTCTGACAGTGAGAGTATTAAAAAAAAACTTCACATTATTAAAAAATTCCACAATAAAAATAATTGTTTCAAATGGAAAAGTGGTTTACAGTCCAAAAAATTCCAAACTAGCAATAAGTAGTGATGGTATATTTGTGTCTGTGTCTCTGTGTTTGATATTATAAATATGATGAACCTGGCATATGCTCAAATTAAGTTTGGTTTCATAATAATGACTTTGATTTTTTAAAAAATCTCATTAACAGACATTTTTTTATACAGCAGTATCAACCTTGATCACCTATTTTCATGCTAAAGACCACAAAGTCCCTCAGTTTGAATTATGAATACTATGGTATCTTGGCAATACTTGAGTAATGAATTTGGATGGTACCTTGTGTTGGGGAGCAATTCTCTATGGGTCTTTGGTGTTTCTGTGTATCTTGCAAGTGAGACACCAACTACCCTTTTTTTGGACAATCTTTTCAAGGATGTTTGTAAAACAAACGACACTGAGATACAGAGATAGTGTGTCTCTCTGAAGCAAAGGACAGGCATGCTTGCTTTTCATTACAAATGATTCAGGCTTCCTAAACTCACGATTTCCCTACTGTAGGGCAATCCACTATGTGGGCAAGTATCCCCTAGCTTTCTCTGCATTGCTCTTTGGGAACTGGGGCTTGGGAAAACTGGCACCAAAGTGCTGAATCTCTGGCTACTGCTTGTATTCATTTTCTATTGCTGCTATTTAAAAAATTACCACAAAGTTAGTGACTTAGAGCAGCACAGATTTATTACCTTATGGTTCTAGAGGTCAGAAGACCAATGGAGATCTGACTGAGCTAACATCAAGGTGTCAGTTAGGGCTGTGTTCCTTCTGAACACTCCAGGGAAGAACTCATCGCCCTGCCTTTCTCAGCTTCTAAAGGCTGAACAGTTTCCCAGGCTTATGGTTCCCTTCCTCCATCTTCAAAGTTAGCAAGGTAGCATCTCACTGGCCCTGATTCCATCCCCACATCCTTTTCTCCAACCCCAGCCAAGAAAGTTGTTCCCATTGAAAGGATCCTTGTGATTAGGACAGGCCTACCAGGATAATCCAGAATAAACTCTCCGTCTCACAGTCTCTGCCCCAGCAGCTGCCTGTCTATCAGCATCCAAGAAATTGTTCAAGCAGAAGAAAATTTCAGACCTTTTCCAGTACCTGAAGCTGTGACCCCTAGTTTGGAAACTGAATTCAGTCATCTTAGCAAACATATCTAACTGCAAGTTAAATAAAGCTAAACATGAGTATCATTTTATGCACCCATGGCTGCTTTAATATTTTCATGTTTAGAAAGCAGATGTCCCTACTTCCCAAGCCATATGAACTAGATAAAACTATTAAATGAACTTGAAAAGTATTCTCCCAGTCAGTGGTTCTGAAGATTTAGCATGTGCCATAATGTCCTGAAACTCATCTGATAGTCACATTCCTATTACAGCTCCATCCACTTGATAATTTGTTCTGGATGTGATTGTTATTGTTCAGTCGCTAAATAGTGTCTGACTCTTTGTGACCTCTTGGACTGCAGCTTGCCAGGCTTCCCTGTCCTTCACTATTTCCATGAGTTTGCTCAAACTCATGTCCACTGGGTCAGTAATGCCATCCAACCATCTCATCCTCTGTCGCCCCCTTCTCTTCTTGCCCTCAATCTTTCTTTTCAGCATCAGGGTCTTTTACCAATGAGTTGGCTCTGCAGAGGTCTAAATTTTTAACCAATACCCCAAGTGATCCTTGCTTTGAGATCCAGTTTTTAATGACCAGTTACCTTTGTTGCTTTACTAATTAAAATTTTCTCTTCTTGTATTGAAATATATATACTTTAAATAAAATTCTAGAGTCATCATAGCAGTCATCATTTATTCACTGTTTCACTCAGTTGTGTTGTAGCCGTATTTTTACTTCTCTCCATCGTCACCAAATATAGACCAGTTGAGGCCACTACATTCTAAGAGCTTCCCATGTCAAGTTGTTCTAACAGGCATTGTGTTTGTGAATAAAATAACTTCAGTTCAGTTCATTCTCATTTCAAGTGTTTACATTACATTTCACAGTTTTGGAAAAGATCATGAGGATTTATTTGGGGAAGATTTAAACATTTATAGACATAATTATTGGATACAAACTAATATACTACTAAATATTTTTAAAAAGACATATTCATATCTATGCTAATAGCATGAACTTGGACTTATCAAAGGAGCAAGAAATCATAGCCAAAACAAGATACCAAAATTGGAAAACCTCCTGCACAGATAGAAATGATTAAGTTTTCAGTCACTTCACCTAGGTTTATTGTTTGTAAGATTACACATGGACATTTGTCACTTTGTCCTCATTTCTATTTTGCATCTGTTAAAGGGGACTTGAAATTCATTAGGGGAAAATATATTTTGTGTTACCTTCATAGCCTGCATAGTGTGGGAATAACATGGTGGCTATACTGTCAAAGTATATATAACAATTAAAATTACTTTGTAGATATATTTCAGGGAGATCAAATTCTATTAACATATAAATTTTGTTCCCCAGGCTTTCTGTTCCTCCTAGTAAATGAATCCCTAGTTTGCTAACTTAACTATATGACAAGTTCTAGTTTGTAACATCATACATCTCATAGGAAACTGGAATCCACTTATTTTCAGACTAGAATTTTTTTAATGAGGTGTTCTTTTTTTAAATTTTAAAATTAATTAATTTTAATTGGAGAATTATTGCTTTACAGTATCATGATGGTTTTTGCCATACATCAGCATGAATTGGCCACAGGTACCACTTCAGTAAGTAATCAACACACACTTTCAAAGCCCTCTCTTATAGTCTAAGATTAAAATAAAAATCCATTTTATTTATTATACAGTGCCATTGTCCTTGCCATGTACTCTTACGTGTGTCACAAGCTGGCATATTTATTTGACATCTGACAACAAATCATAAGCAGTAAAAATATTTTCATTAATTTAATAAACATTGATGAGGTCCAGGGCCACCATAAATGCTTGTGAGGTTGTGCACTCTATGACTTCAGAGGTGCCATTCGCATCATATTTATGAGTCTGGTGCCCCCAGAGTTGTGCACTATACAACCTGCACTATATAAGGTGGCCCCACCTCACATGAAGTCAGACACTACGATATGTGCCCTGCATGAATATAAGCATAATGACATCAAAGTAGCTTTTCTTTTAGAACTTACAGTTCAGTGAGGGGAACTGATAATTAAAGGAACCAATGGTAAGTCCTATGACAGGAAAAGTATAAGACCTTCCTGTCAATATAGCCATCCAGTTAAAATAGAAGAACAAATAAAGGTGAGCAGTTAAGGCTAGAACTTGTCCTGGGAACATTTCAAAGCATGAGATCCCAAGCCAGATTTTCTTTTTCTCTAGCTGCTCAGTAGTAACACAAAATTCAGTCACAAATATTGCACTTGTGTAGACGAGCTAGGTGGGCTTTATAGCAACCCACTTCTCATGGTAAGGCCATAGCTATTAAATAAAACACAGTTTTGCTATGTTTTCTGTTTTCTCCCAGGCTCTGATCTGGCTTTGCCTCCTGATCTCACTAGTCCCATTTTGTGTGTCTTTACTGTGTACATATTCAGCTTTTGATCTTGTTCTTATTGGGTAATACATCTCTTAGCACTTAATGCTTCTGAGATCCTAGAGGTTTCTCAAGTCAAACTCAATGAACTTGGTCCTCTTTTTCTATACCATGCAGCTATGGCCCAGCTCCACCTACTTTTACTTTTTTTTTTTTAATTTTTATTTTTACTTTATTTTGCTTTACAATACCATATTGGTTTTGCCATACACTGACATGAATCAGCCATGGGTGTACATGAGTTCCCAATCCTGAACCCCCCTCCCACCTCCCACCCCATATCATCTCTTTGGATCATCCCCGTGCACCAGCCCCAAGCATCCTGTATCCTGTATCGAACATAGACTGGTGATTCATTTCTTACCTGATAGTATACATGTTTCAATGCCATTCTCCCAAATCATCCCACCCTCTCCCTCTCCCACAGAGTCTAAAAGTCCGTTCTATACACCTGTGTCTCTTTTGCTGTCTCGCATAGAGGGTTATCATTACCACCTTTCTAAATTCCATATTTATGTGTTAGTGTACTGTATTGGTGTTTTTCTTTCTGGCTTACTTCACTCTGTATAATAGGCTCCAGTTTCATCCACCTCATTAGAACTGATTCAAATGTACTCTTTTTAGTGGCTGAGTAATACTCCATTGTGTATATGTACCACAGCTTTCTTATCCATTCATCTGCTGATGGACATCTAGGTTGCTTCCATGTCCTGGCTATTATAAACAGTGCTGTGATGAATATTGGGGTACATGTGTCTCTTTCAATTCTGGTTTCCTCGGTATGTATGCCCAGCAGTGGGATTGTTGGGTCATATGGCAGTTCTATTTCCAGTTTTTTTAAGGAATCTCCACACTGTTCTCCATAGTGGCTGTACTAGTTTGCATTCCCACCAACAGTGTAAGAGGTTTCCCTTTTCTCCACACCCTCTCCAGCATTTATTGCTTGTAGACTTTTGGATCACTGCCATTCTGACTGGTGTGAAATGGTACCTCATTATGGTTTTGATTTGCATTTCTCTGATAATGAGTGATGTTGAGCATCTTTTCATGTGTTTGTTAGCCATCCGTATGTCTTCTTTGGAGAAATGTCTATTTAGTTCTTTGGCCCGTTTTTTGATTAGGTTGTTTATTTTTCTGGAATTGAGCTGCATAAGTTGCTTGTATATTTTTGAGATTAGTTGTTTGTCAGTTGCTTCATTTGCTATTATTTTCTCCCATTCAAAAAGCTGTCTTTTCACCTTGCTTATAGTTTCCTTTGTTGTGCAGAAGCTTTTAATTTTAATTAGATCCCATTTGTTTGTTTTTGCTTTTATTTCCATTACTCTAGGAGGTGGGTCATAGAGGATCCTTCTGTGATTTATGTCGGAGAGTGTTTTGCCTATGTTCTCCTCTAGGAGTTTTATAGTTTCTGGTCTTACATTTAGATCTTTAATCCATTTTGAGTTTATTTTTGTGTATGGTGTTAGAAAGTGATCTAATTTCATTCTTTTACAAGTGGTTGACCGGTTTTCCCAGCACCACATGTTAAAGAGATTGTCTTTAATCCATTGTATATTCCTACCTCCTTTGTTGAAGAAAAGGTGTCCATAGATGTGTGGATTTATCTCTGGGCTTTCTATTTTGTTCCATTGATCTATGTTTCTGTCTTTGTGCCAGTACCATACTGTCTTGATGACTGTAGCTTTGTAGTAGAGCCTGAAGTCAGGCAGGTTGATTCCTCCAGTTCCATTCTTCTTTCTCAAGATTGCTTTGGCTATTCGAGGTTTCTTGTATTTCCATACAAATTGTGAAATTGTTTGTTCTAGTTCTGTGAAAAATACAGTTGGTAGCTTGATAGGGATTGCGTTGAATCTGTAGATTTCCACCTACTTTTAAAAACTGATTTTTGAACCTCAGCCCTGGAATCCACTGCTGCTTCCAATATGAGCTTGAACTTTTTTTTTCCTTAAGGCCAAATCTAGATACAGAATTTTGTTCTGATAAATAGAAGCTTCATGAGGGCAGGAATTTTGATTTTTTTTCTTCAGGCACACCTTCAGTGCCTAGACCTGTGCTTATTAAGTATTTGCTAAGTAATTAAATGTGTGTGAGACAATACATAAGGATTCCAGTGGCCTTTGGCTGGGACCTGCCTTCTGTTTATCTGGAGGTGCAGCTTGCTTAGTTTCCAGTAATGCTCCCTGAGCTCCCAACAGGGAAATTCTTAGGGCCACACTGCAGCTGAGCAACTCTGCAGTCTCAGAATCCAGACAAAATCCCCTTCCATCTCACCATGGCAGGAAACTGCTCATGGAAATATCAACAGTGACTTAGGGTCTCAATCCTTCTTCCCTACCAGATGTACTTACATAAGAGGAGGTCCTCAGTGCAACCAGTATACTTGTCTTCAGGGTTTCTTGAAGAACAGACAGAACAGATTACAGTACAACTCTGGGAAGGATTCTGGAAGAATAAAAACAGTATTTTGAGGCATTTCCCTGGAAGTCCATCCAGTAGTTAAGACTCCACACTTCCAGCGCAAGGGGCATAGTTCTATCCCTGGTCTGGAAACTAAGATCCCACCTGCCATACAGCCTGTCCAAAAACAAAAAAGTTCTTTGGGTAGTTTTCCTCTCTCCTTGCTGTTTTCACTCCAACTTTATTAAGTTTTTTTTTATTTTTTTTTTTTTTAATGCAGACCAGTTTTAAAATCTTTATTGAATTTGTTACAATATTGCTCCTTTTTTTTTCTTGTTTTGGTTTTTGGGCCATGAGGTATATTGGACCTTAGCTTGTGGCAGAGGCCTGTGAGTCCATTAAACTGATGCACTTCCTGTTCTGAACTTGAAGCCTGAGCCGCTTTCAAGCACAATTACATTACAGTAGGAAATCCCTGGGATCATCTTCCAGAACTTTGTATATGTGATAGATCTAATGTCACACGTTCCCCCAAAGAAAGGCTTGATTGGACTATAGAATAAACATCTGAAGACCTCTTTTTATATCCAAGACATAAAGTCTGAAGTTCATCCCTACCCAGCCTAGATCCTTACCTTCAAGACTGATGACCACAGCTGAGCCTCTTTGACCTCGGTGGTGCCAGCCCCTCAGCTCTCTGTCCTGTGTCTATTCCTTTCACTTGCTGGTCCCAGGAACTAGTACTTACCTGCTTGGGATGAGAATTCCTGTGCCTCACAGCCATTTTAAAAGCTTGCTAATATCACCATGAATGTCTGTGGAATATGGATTTTTTTTTAATATTTAGTTTTAAGCTGGTTCTTTCACTCTCCTCCTTCACCCTCATCAAGAGGCTCTTAAGCTCCTCTTTGGTTTCTGCTCTCAGAGTGGCATCATCCACATATCTGAGGTTGCTGATGCTTCTCCCACCTATTTTGATTCCAGCTTGTAACTCATCCAGCCTGGCATTTCTCACAATGTGCTCAGCGTATAGGTTAAACAAACAGGGTGACAGCAGACAGTCCTGTTGTACTCCTTCCTCAATCCTGAACCACAGGGTCTAACTTGTTGCTTCTTGATCCGCATACAGGTTTCTTAGGAGATAGGTAAGATGGTCTGGTATTCCCATCTCGTTAAGAGCTTTCCACAGTTTGTTATGATCCATGTAGTCAAAAGCTTTAGCACAGTCAATGTAACAGAGGTAGATGTTTTTCTGGAATTCCTAGGCTTTCTCCATGATCCAGCGACTGTTGGCAATTTGATATCTGGTTCCTCTTCCTTTTCTAAACCCAGCTTTGGACATCTGGGAGTTCTTGGTTTCCTCTTCCCTAACCTTTGGCAAAAACAAATCTTACTGTCTCCATAGTTTTACCTTTTCCAGAATGTTTTATAGTTGGAATAATATAGTATGTACCCTTTTCAGATGTGTTTTCATTTAGTAATATATATTAAGTTTTCTTCCATATCTTTTCATGACTTCCATAGGTCATTTCTTTTATTCCATTGTCTGGATGGATCACAATTTGTTGATTTACTCACCAACTGAAGAACATCTTGGTTGTTTCTAAGTTCTTGGAATTTATATATAGAGCTGCTGTAAATATCCATGTGCAGATTTTTACATGGATACAAGTTTTCAATACATTTGAGTAAATACCAAGGAGCATGATCACTTAATTGTATAGTAATAATATGTCTAATTTTGTAAGAAACTACGAAACTATCTTTCAAAGTGGCTGTACCATTTGTATTCCCACCAACAATGAATGAAAATTCATGTTATTCCACATCCTTGCCAACATTTGGTATTGTCAGTGTTCTAAATTGTGGCCATTCCAATAGGTGAGTAGTAGTATCTCATTTTAATTTGCTTTCCCTGATGAATTCTCCCAGCCAGGCTTCAGCAATATGTGAACCGTGAACTTCCTGATGTTCAAGCTGGTTTTAGAAAAGGCAGAGGAACCAGAGATCAAATTGCCAACATCTGCTGGATCATGGAAAAAGCAAGAGAGTTCCAGAAAAACATCTATTTCTGCTTTATTGACTATGCCAAAGCCTTTGACTGTGTGGATCACAATACTGTGGAAAAGTCTGAAAGAGATGGGAATACCAGACCACCTGACCTGCCTCTTGAGAAACCTATATGCAGGTCAGGAAGCAACAGTTGGAACTGGACATGAAACAACAGACTGGTTCCAAATAGGAAAAGGAGTACGTCAAGGCTGTATATTGTCACCCTGCTTATTTAACTTCTATGCAGAGTACATCATGAGGAACGCTAGGCTGGAAGAAGCACAAGCTGGAATCAAGATTGCTGGGAGAAATATCAATTACCTCAGATATGCAGATGACACCACCCTTATGGCAGAAAATGAAGAGGAACTAAAAAGCCTCTTGAAAGTGAAAGAGGAGAGTCAAAAAGTTGGCTTAAAGCTCAACATTCAGAAAACAAAAATCATGACATCTGGTCCCATCACTTCATGGCAGATAGATGGGGAAACAGTGGAAATGGTGGCTGACTTTATTTTTCTGGGCTCCAAAATCACTGCAGATGGTGACTGCAGCCATGAAATTAAAAGACTCTTACTCCTTGGAAGGAAAGTTATGACCAACCTAGATAGCATATTCAAAAGCAGAAACATTACTTTGCCAACAAGGGTCCGTCTAGTCAAGGCTGTGGTTTTTCTAGTGGTCATGTATGCATGTGAAATTTGGACTGTGAAGAAAGCTGAGTGCCGAAGAATTGATGCTTTTGAACTGTGGTGTTGGAGAAGACTCTTCAGAGTCCCTGGGACTGCAAGGAGATCCAACCAGTCCATTCTAAAGGAGATCAGCCCTGGGTGTTCTTTGGAAGGACTGATGCTAAAGCTGAAACTTCAATACTTTGGCCACCTCATGCGAAGAATTGACTCATCGGAAAAGACTCTGATGCTGGGAGGGATTGGGGGCAGGAGGAGAAGGGGACGACAGAGGATGAGATGGCTGGATGGCATCACTGACTTGATGGACATAAGTTTGGGTGAACTCCGAGAGTTGGTGATGGACAGGGAGGCCTGTCATGCTGCAACTCATGGGGTTGCAGAGTCGGACATGAGTGAGCGACTGAACTGAAGTGAACTGATGACATATTATGTGAAACATCTATTCATATGCTCGTTTGCCACCTGTGTATCTCTTTTAGAAAGGGGATCTGTTAAGATCTTTGGCCTATTTTTTAGATCAAGTGGTTTGTTTTCTTACTGTTGAGTTTTTAAAATTCTTTTTATATTTTGGATAAAAGTCCTTCATCAGATGATGTTTGCAAATATTTTCTCCCAGTCTGTGGACTGCCATTTCATTCTCTTGACATTGTCTTCCAGAGAGCAGAACTTAGTAATTACCATAAAATGCAGTTCGTCAGTTCTTTCTTGCATGGATCATGCTTTTGGTGCTGTATCTAAAAAGTCCTTGACATATTCAGTGTTATCTAGGTGTTCTCCTGTGTTATCTTCTAGGAGTTTTATAGTTTTACATTTTATATTTAGGTTTGTGATCTATTTGGACTTAATTTTTATAAACAGTGGAAGATCTGTGTTAAGACTATGTCCAGATTCTAAAGATACATATAGATTAAAAGTTGCCTCCTGAATCTGCCCATTTCTGAAGGAGGAATGTTGAAGTCTCTAACTGTAACAGTGGCTTAATCTATTTCTCCATGCAGTTCTATCAGTTTTGCCTCATTTATTTTGATTGTATACTTTTAGGGGCATACATGTTAAGATTATGTCTTGTAGGAGCATACATGTTAGGGGCATACATGTTAAGATTATGTCTTGTTTATCATTACAAAATATTCCTCCTTCCTTACTCTGTATACTATGAAATTAAGATACTTACTCCTGCTTTCTATTGATTTGTGTTAGCATGGTATATTTTTCTCCATCTGTTTACTCTTAATCTATATGTATCTTTATAGTTAAAGTGGGTTTCTAACACACAATACATAATCTTTCTTTTATCCTCTCTGACAATCTCTTTAAATTGGTGTATTTAGACCACTGATACCCAAAGTGATTATTGATATATTTGGATTAGTATCTAGCATATTTGTTACTGTTTTCTATTTTGGGGGCTTGTTTTTTGTTCCTAATTTTGTCTTTCATTATTTTTCTGCCTTTTGTGGTTTTAACTGAGCATATTATGGGATTCCCTTTTCTCTTAGTATAGCATATCAGTTATATTTTGTTTTGGCTTTTTAACCTTGCTGTTCTAGAATTTGTAATATATGTTTATATATAATGTGATTCACTTTTCATGTAACAATATACAGTTTCATGGGTAGTGCAAATACCTTATCATAACAAAATAATTCTACTTCTCTCCTGTCCCTTTAACCATTATCATCATTCATTTTGCTTACACATAAGCATACATAAGCATCTAATTTTTTTCTGGATTGTCAGATTCTCACATCAGAAGGGCCTTGGACTTTGTCTTTTCCTGTTGCCCTATGAGATTAACCAAGCTGCAGCTTAGTTTTTCAGATATTTCTCCTAGATTAGAAAATGTCATCAAGGCAAAATTAGCTTTGGAAACTTAGTTAACCTTTCTGGGCTTTCACTTTTTCCTTTATTCTCTTGACTATCATGCTGTCTTTTTCATGTTTTTGAAAAGCTATTTTAAAACTATTTTAATTATTTTCTAGGGGAGAATGGGTGTTTGTTAATCTACCTTGCCATTTCAAGAAGTGAAACTCTCACAGCATTAGTTTTTAAATTATATTTTCAGTGAGAACTTCTTTGCAATACAAACACAATTTCATGGTTAGCACTCACCACAGATTTTTGGGGCACTGTCAGGGGTCATGTTTCAGAGAGCTGGCTTCGTTTTCTTTTCATGGATTTACAAGGAAGAAGAACATGTTTTGTTAATCATCCTCTCAAATTACGGCATAAAAATACTGGCACTGAAAGAGAATCCAAGGGAGAGGGAGAGATATTTTTCATAGCATGTTAGAGCCTCAACTTTTCAAACCATTTTAGGTCCTGATGTCTACTGGCATATGAACAGTACAGATTTAAGTGATTTTTCTGAAACCAACTTGGTTGTAGCAGAGAATATAAATGGTTTGAGTGGGAGACCTCTTTCCTTATGCATGGCTTAGGGCATACTCTTGTGATTTTCCCCAGAAACTTAGAGAAAGAAAATTAACCTGGACCTTTCTCAGTCAAATCAATTCTTTCATTTGGGCTTAGGCTGGTCACTTCTTTATTTGGTAGGAAGTAGTCCTGCTTACATGGTTTTTCAGCAAAGGTTTGTTTTATTTTAACCCTCATCCTTTTAAAACCTAGAAATTTGAAGAATGTTAGAAAATATCACATGAAATTACTGAAATTGAACCCAGAAGATTTTCAGTGACCTATATAATAAGCAATCAGAAATAAACAGGATTTTAATTTCTTCTAGATGTTCAAGCATGTAATTTTTAAATGCCGTTTTAGAAACCTAAGCTATTTGATAGCAATTGAGTTCTAATTGCTCAAAAGTATGTTCCAACACAGTTATTAAAGAAATCGGTGATTGCTGGAGGTAGATAGATGTAATTTAAATCTACACAAATTAGTTATCATTGATCCAGTTGACATTCCATACATTTTTGTTTTAATTCTCCTTGTTTATTAGCCAAAGGCAGTTTGCATAGATTTATAATCATGACTCATGATACGCACCAATTGCTTTTTATTTAAACAAATGGAATTGATTAATATTGTCTAAAAATCATTGCTGTTTTACATTCATATATGTGAATGTACTGATATTTTTAAGGCAAAAATTTGACGGCTAATCTTTATAAAGAAGTTGCTCAAAACCTAAACTTTGTATTCAGTATAAGATATGATTTTGTGAAGAAAAGTGCCTATCAAGTGACACAATTGAATTTTTTGTTGTTCAATTTAAATTTCTTTATTCATTCAAGAAGGTGCTTTTCTATTTGTAATTTATTTGTCATATCCTTATCACAAGTGCATCTTGAAAAGTAGTTAAATCAAGGTTTTCAATTGAGAGTAATTGAAGAGGTGATGAAGCATGGTTTCTGGAGATTGCATACATATAATTTTCTAACTTTTTTCCTTGAGTCTGGTATAAAACGCTGCCAACAATATAATATTGATCCATTATTGAAACTTTGAATAGCTCCTAATGACTGCTAGATTCACTGATTGTGAATATTAAGGAACTTACTAAGCAAAACTAAGTCCTCCCTCTTTCTGGGGCAAGAGTACTTAGCACAAGGACCAGGTGGCATATGGAATGATGAGTACAACATGACTCTGGAGTTGGAGAGAGTTGTTTCATATAACAGCCCTGTTCTTAACAGCTAGAGGAAAGTAGCCTTGCTTCTGTAATCTATAGTTTTGGATTTCAACTGCTTCTGCCTCACAGGATCTTGTGAAGATTGAGACAAAATGTAATGGCTGAAACTTTTCATATGATTGGAAAAATAGGCATATGAACTAGTAACTATAGTGAAATCAGTAAAAAATAGAACTAAAACCAATGTGCTATAGAATAGGTTTATGGGAATGATCAATTTCTACACATAGTTAATTTTTTTCTTTTAATTTTATTGTGATAAGAATACAACATAGTATCTGCCCTGTTAATTTTTTTTGCATCCTCAATACAGTGTTTTTGACTATAGTCAATATGTTATATAGTGGGCTATAGTAAAGTTTATTGATCTTGCTAAAATTTGTACCCATTGATAACTGACTTCTCATTATACCCACTCTTCAGCCCCTGGAAACCAACATTTCACAATTTGAGTCTATGAATTTGAATATTTTTGATACCTCATAGAAGTGGAATCATGTAATATTTGCCTTCTGTAACAGATCTGTTTCATTTAGCACAATGTTCACAAGTTTCACTTATATCATGTGTCAATTTCTTCCTTTTTAAGGCTCAGTAATATTCCATTGTATGTATATACCACATGTTTTTAAATTTATTCATCTGTCCCGATTGGCTCTTATGAATAGTACCACAATGAACATGGGGATGCTAATACCTCATTGAGATCCTGACTTCAGTTATTTTGGATAAATACCCTAAAGTGGGATGGTTGAATGATACAATTGATTTTTAAGAAGTTGGAAAATGAATGAGATGAGAGGTGATATTTCACTGGTTGGACTTGGTTATTTCTGATAATCCCAAATTCAGTATAACTGTGCCTTGATTTGAATTTAATCTAAGGTGGTTGGTCAGTGTGGGAGTCAGGAATGTTTGTTTGTTGTGATTTTGATGTGATTTTCACTTGTTTTAGCACCTTTTTTCTGTACATTCAAGATACCATGTTAATATTACTGACACAAAACTAACTTTTCTCCCTGATGAAGGCCTTAAGGTCATTCTAAGCCTTAAATTTGTCAAGGGCTTTTAATCATCTTTTTCTTTATAAAAACATTAACTAGAATTTTGATATAAGGGAAATTAAATGTATTTGATGAACTTAACTTCCATTTGTCCAGTCACAAATGTTATAACAATCCTCTGCTAAGAATCAGCATATAAGAATTCCATGTTGCTTCCTTTCATCATTATTTTTTTTTTGTCTCTAATGTTCTGGAAAGGCATATAACATTTACACTTTGCTGATAGCTAAAATAGTTTTTAAAATATAGGTATAGAGACAAGATTGGACACTATTTGAAATTAAAAGGAATATAAAGAAGGCATTTGAAGCTATGGTATTTAAGAAAGGAATTAGGGAAAAAAGAAATGAGTTAGGATGAGAAGTAATACAAATTAGTCATCATAACTAGATCAGGGTGACACTCAAAATATTTTAATTTTAATCCTGCTTATTTATTAGCCAAAGGCAATTTCCCTACAATTATAACCATGACTCATGATATACAATTGGATTTTTTAAAATGACATTGATTAATAGTGTTTAACAATTGTTTCTCTTTCACAATGTCTATATTAGCATTTTTAAGACAAAGCAGAATTTTGAATGTTATTTTTTATAAATAAATTGCTTCAAAAATTCAAACTTTATATTTTGCCATATGCTTAATATATGTTTTAGTAGCACTGTTGGGTATGAATAAGATAGAGGGCTGGATTGCAGGGTCATTAAAGCTATCACATAATTTTAAAAATACATCTTGTAAATAATAACCATTTCAATTTGCAAATTGATTGTTTGAAGATAAGTTTCCATAATTCTCAGTGTCATTTCCCCCCCCCCCTTAGGCACAACAGAGGATTTATTTTTATTTTTTATTTTTATTTTTTGAAGGGGAAACAAGCTTTTACTATATAGGAAGGTGTTTACATTACATATATCTATTGCTACAATTTCGATCTTTGTCTGAAAAAAAAAACTAAAGCTTTCACAGGCTAATCATCTTCCTTATCTTCTTATTCTGACTAATTAGTAATTATAAATCCCCTATTTATTTATTTATTTATTATTATTTTTAATTTTAAAATCTTTAATTCTTGCATGCATTCCCAAACATGAACCCCCCTCCCACCTCCCTCCCCATAACATCTCTCTGGGTCATCCCCATGCACCAGCTCCAAGCATGCTGTATCCTGCATCAGACATAGACTGGCGATTCAATTCTTACATGATAGTATACATATTAGAATGTCATTCTCCCAAATCATCCCACCCTCTCCCTCCCAGTGAGTCCAAAAGTCCATTATACACATCTGTGTCTCTTTCCCTGTCTTGCATACAGGGTCATCATTGCCATCTTCCTAAAGTCCATATATATGTGTTAGTATACTGTATTGGTGTTTTTCTTTCTGGCTTACTTCACTCTGTATAATCGGCTCCAGTTTCATCCATCTCATCAGAACTGATTCAAATGAATTCTTTTTTACGGCTGAGTAATACTCCATTGTGTATATGTACCACAGCTTTCTTATCCATTCATCTGCTGATGGACATCTAGGTTGTTTCCATGTCCTAGCTATTATAAACAGTGCTGCGATGAACATTGGGGTACATGTGTCTCTTTCAATTCTGGTTTCCTCGGTGTGTATGCCCAGCAGTGGGATTGCTGGGTCATAAGGTAGTTCTATTTGCAATTTTTTAAGGAATCTCCACACTGTTCTCCATAGTGGCTGTACTAGTTTGCATTCCCACCAACAGTGTAGGAGGGTTCCCTTTTCTCCACACCCTCTCCAGCATTTATTGCTTGCAGATTTTTGGATCGCAGCCATTCTGACTGGTGTGAAGTGGTACCTCATTGTGGTTTTGATTTGCATTTCTCTAATAATGAGTGATGTTGAGCATCTTTTCATGTGTTTGTTAGCCATCCGTATGTCTTCTTTGGAGAAATGTCTATTTAGTTCTTTGGCCCATTTTTTGATTGGGTCGTTTATTTTTCTGGAATTGAGCTGCATAAGTTGCTTGTATATTTTTGAGATTAGTTGTTTGTCAGTTGCTTCATTTGCTATTATTTTCTCCCATTCTGAAGGCTGTCTTTTCACCTTGCTTATATTTTCCTTTGTTGTACAGAAGCTTTTAATTTTAATTAGATCCCATTTGTTTATTTTTGCTTTTATTTCCAGAATTCTGGGAGGTGGATCATAGAGGATCCTGCTGTGATTTATGTCTGAGAGTGTTTTGCCTCAGTGTCATTTTTGTATTTGTGTAATAGGTTTCATAGGGCTTCCCTGGTGGTGCTCATGGTAAAGACCCCACCTGCCAATGCAGAAGCCATAAGAGAAGCAGGTTCAATCCCTGTGTCGGGAAGATCCCCTAGAGGAGGGCATGGCAACCCATGCCTGTATGCTTGCCTGGAGAACCCCATGGACAGAGGAGCCTGGTGGGCTCCAGGCTTCTTTGCTTCTTGCAAAGAATCAGACACGACTGAAGCTACTTAGCATGCACACATGCAATAGGTTTAATACTGTGAAGTTTTTGTGAAGAGTAAAGGAGGTAACACAGGAAAAAGTGAGGTGAGAGAGAAAGCACATGTAGGGTCAGCATGACAGCATTGAGGACCTAAGACGAAAATATAGATAGTGGAAGTTTTGCAGAGACGACCACCTTGACCTCCATAATCTCCTGCCTGGACTGCTTCAGTTGCCTCTCCTCAGCTTTTATCAAAATGCATTGATTCTTTACACAATATGAACCAGATTCTTTCTCTTTTGCTTAAGTTCCCATTGTGCTTAGAGTTAATCTAAGCTCTCTGTTCTAATTTCTAAAGTTCCAAATTATCTGGCTTTACTTAACCCTTTGACTTCAGCCACAATTTTCTCTCCTGTTCACTCTGCTTTAGCAGAGCTGGCCTTTTGTCTCCTTTTGTTCCTACAAAATACCAAGCTCATTACAACCATTCAGCTTTTGCATTAATGTGTACCTCTTGGAATGCTTTCCCCTGGTTTGTATGTGGCTGATTTCTTTTTGTCGTTTAGAGCTCTTGTGTTTTTAGAGGGGCTTCCCATGACCATCTCTTCTGAAAGAGCCACCTAGTAACTATGAAATCTGCTCATTGAATTGGATGAGCAGAAAATATAACTAACTGATAGTTCTTTGATTTTTTTTGTTTGTTTATTGATAGATTATTCTCCTTTGTCCACTAAAATGTAAACTCCATGAGAGGAGCACCTTTTTCTGTCTTGCTCACCGATGTGACCCCAGCACCCAGAAGAGTACTTGACATCTACGAAATACTCAGTGAATACTTATTAAATGAATGAATATTGGATGGATGAGAATATTGCTCTAAAGATGTATCTTCTGGATCAGCCAAATTTAGAGAGTAGGACTATTAATCCTAAAGGTTACTGGAGTAATTCTAGTATAAGGTGGTAGGAATCCACAATATTGGTTCTTAATCATTTAAGAAACGAATAAAAACAAATGGCCTTTCTTTATAAATTTGCATAAGTATATGTTTAGTTGCCCAAAAGGTTTTGGCCAACCCAATAAAAAATTATACACACTGTCTGTGGGTTCACAGATTCTCTGTTACTTCCCCACAACCCCTTGGATCCTTCTATAAAAATCCCTAGTCTACATACTCTAATCCATGAAATGGACATGGAAAATACAAGAGACATTTTAAGGAAAAAAATTAGCATTCAGATTACTAACTTGAGGAATAATGCCAAGAATGATGCCATTAAAATATTGAATTGAGAAGTATAGATGATGTTAAGGTGACGGTTTTGGATTTTGTGATACATTGGCAATAAGAATTAGAGAACCATAATTCTGGTAGAAATCTGGACTTTGGAGGCAGAATAAGGTAGTAAGTAGAAAGAGAATTAATGGAATCATGATGTTTTCACTTTTCAAAGGAGCTGGAATATAGGAAACATTTAGGGGGATGAGAAATGAAAGAAGCACAATTAAAAGAGAAAAATAGAACTGAAAAGTAAGGTGAGATTAGGACAATGATATTATAACAAAGGTGAAAGACTAGGGAACTTGAACACTGTAAACCCTTGTGTCATGTCACATATGGAGTGAACTGCATGCGTTGGCTTCATGGATCAGCAGGCAATGTCCCAGAAGGGCTAAGAAGGAAAAGAGGGGATGGAGGAAGAATGAGAGACAAAATGGTTCCAAGGAGTTTGTGGGTAACCTAGGGAAGGATAAAACAGGATCCAAGCTGAGGGCCCATGCAAATGCACATAATGTGAGATCATTTTGACAAATAAAATTCCAACAAGAGTCAGGCGCAGAGAAACACAACTGATCCAGAAAACAGAAATATAGACAGAAGTCTGATGCTAGTCAACTTTTAAGTTTTTTAAACTTTTAATTTTGTATTGGAGTATGGCCTATTAACAATGTTGTGATAGTTTCAGGTGGATAGCAAGGTGACTCAGCTATGCATAAACATGTATTTATTCTCCCCTAATCTCCCCTCCCATCCAGGTTGCCACATAACATTGAGCAGGGTTCCCTATGCTATACAGTAGGTCTTTGTTGGCCATCCATTTTAAATAGAGCTCCACTTATTTTTGTTTTAGCTTCTTTTCTCCTTTTAGTTGTTCTGTGTGTGTATGTGTGTGTACTTAGTCACTTCTGTCGTGACTGACTCTTTGTGACCCTGTGGACTGTAGCCCACCAGGCTCCTCTGTCCATAGAATTCTCCAGGCAAGAAGACTAGAGTGGGTGGTCATTCCCTTCTCCAGAATATCTTCCCAACCCAGGGATCAAACCGGGGTTTTCTGCATTGCAGGCAGACTCTTGACCATCTAGCCAGCAGTGTTCTTAGAGGGTATCAAACAGTGAATAAGAATTCAAAGTCTGGAAGCTCCATGATACTGAGTACAGAAAAAAGGAGCTTCAAAGTGTGAAAAACAGGAATGGCCTTTGAGGAGGTATGTTTAGTGTTAGAAGATGGGAACGCTTTATAGAGCTATTTATGTATAACAAGTAAAACAAGAGTCTAGAATGGTAGACCAGGTAATTAAAATGAATCTGCCAACTGAAAATAAATAATACAGGGCAAAAATACTAAAAGTATCTTCGTGAGGACCCAAAATACTTGATTGAAGTGAAGGACAAAGACCCCAAGACGTGAATATTTGGTGTCTTTTATTCCCCCTTGTTGTTATTGTTCAATTGCTCAGTCATGTCTGACTCTTTGCAACTCCATGGACTGCAGCACGCCAGGCTTCCCTGTCCTTCACTATCTCCTGGAGTATTCTCCCTTGGACAGCAACAATTAGAATATAATTTTAATTAGAAAACAAATGGCAAAAAAAGTTATGAAAAGTTATTTCCAAATGGTCAATGAAAACAGCCTGGAATTCAAACTCAATCATCAGTGAAATGCAAGTTAAAAATATGAGATATTGATGCAACTTTGAAATAGCTAATATTAAAATTGCTGGCTATACAAAATGTTAGTAAAATGATAAAAAATGGAAATTCTCATACCCTCGTCTTTGTCACTTGAAAATATTTTAGCATTATTACCCAACAATTCCTCTCTAGAAATATACCTTGCAGAAATATATGTACATGCCTACCAGTACCCGTGAACACAAATGTTCATATATGTTATCCATTATATCAACACTGGAAACAACAGAAATAATAATCCATAGTAGAATGGATAAAACCCAAATTTTTGCATGTTTATTCAGTGGAATACTACAAAGTAATGAAAGGAGAATTACAGATGAAACATAGATATCATATTGAATGAAAGAACACAGATATAAAAATGTCATGATGTGTAATGGCTCTAAACTCTGAAGCATAAAAAATGCTAGGGATAGATTTTTATTTGATAGAAGGTAAAGAAAATGAGTACTTTTCCTGAAAATCAGGAGAGTGATTATTTATGAGCAACATAGAATGACACATGGACCTGGAGGGGGCATCTGGATAATGTTCAAAATTTGCACTGGAAAGTGGTTTCATGGATGCTTGCTTCATTATAAACAATTGAGCTGTACATTTTGTGTAGTTTTTTGCATATGTGTTAAATTTGTGTCACATTTTTTTAAAAGCAAAGCTAGATAAAAATGTATCATCAGATGTAACAAAAACGAAGAAAAGTTATCTTGAAGGACCAACATCTTTTCATCTCTTATATTTTGTGAAAGCTTAATCTACTTCCAGAATTAGCAAATAGAACTTAAGAAAAAGTGAAAGCCATAGAGATTATGAGTATCTCTGTTTTACAGGTGAGAAAATGAAGTCTAACAGGTTTGAATATAAACAATATCACACAACAAGTTGGAAATGAGAATCAGTTCTGTTATCTATGAGTATGGATTTTTTTTATTACAACCTGATATTTCTTGCTGAATTCCCCCTTTGACATGTTAATTGAAACTTAGATATTATAAAAATTTTTAATATTTAAATAAACTTCCCCATTCTTGGAAAAATATTTATATCTCAAATCTGTTTTCGGTAATAGACTGCTATCTTGAAATGGAAGGGCTTCCTGGGTGGTGCAGTGGTAAAGAATCTGCCTACCAATGCAGGAGACACAAGAGATGAGGGTTCCATCCCCTGGAGGAGAATATGCAACCCACTCCAATATTCTTGGCCTGGGAAATCCCATGGACAAAGGAGCCTGGGCTAACAGTGCTCATGACTGAGCACGTGTGCACACACGCACATACACACACACACACACACACACATATTTGAAATGGACTTAAAGATATATTTTTGAGGTAATTTTTCTCTGGAAATTTTCTCCATTAGAAGTCAATGAACATCATGAAATATAATCATCTAGTAAATCTCTTCAGAATTAATGGATAACTGGCAAATGATGCATATGAGTTCAATATAGGATGTTAAGAAAGTGGGTGAGTTACGATTTCTTTTCACATGAAAGGACAAGATTTCACACCCAGTATTCATGAATGTGGAGAAGGCAATGGCACCCCACTCCAATACTCTTGCCTGGAAAATCCCATGGATGGAGGAGCCTGGTAGTCTGCAGTCCATGGGGTCGCTGAGGGTCGGACACGACTGAGCGACTTCACTTTCACTTTTCACTTTCATGCATTGGAGAAGGAAATGGCAACCCACTCCAGTGTTCTTGCCTGGAGAGTCCCAGGGACGGGGGAGCCTGGTGGGCTGCCATCTATGGGGTCGCACAGAGTCGGACACGACTGAAGTGACTTAGCAACTAGCAATTCATGAATCTTGCTTATTTCTTACATTTACTTGAATTGATTTATTATTCTAAAATATAATGGAAAGGTGTGTACATGGCATGCATGTATATATGACATTTACCTTATAATTAAAAAAAGGATTTCTTACGGTACACATTGAAAAGCACATGAGTTAGAGATGGTACAGCACAATTATATATCCTTGTTCACATGTGAAACCAACAGCAAAGAGTGAAGCTATTAATATGTCTGATTCATTCAACAAATATTTATCTAGTGTCCAGTAAGACAAGTTTAAAAGTGTTGTATTAGCAATGTTTACCAGTTAATGATGTGATATTTGCATTCCAGACATAAAGGTTATTATATTGCCTGTTTGTGATTTAATCCTGGTTCTCTGCATGAATCTGTTTCTTATTATTCCAGAGTCACCTTTATTACCTGTGAATTCATCTGTTAAATATAATCAATTAGTGATGAAAGTCAAAGCCTGCAGTGGGGATACGGGAGAAATACACATCCAGTGTGGTATTAATGTTGTTGTTGTTTTAGTCACTCAGTTGTGTCTGACTCTTTTTGACCCCATGGACTGTAGCCCACCAGGCTCCTCTGTCCATGGGATTTCCCAGGCAAGAATAGAAAGAATACTGGTATTAATACTGTTGATTTAAAGGACTGTTTTCATGTGCCAAGTTTTGATTGTTCTGAGTATTTGGATGTATTGCTGCCTTTCATCACACCAGAAAATGTGGAATTCATTTCTTTGTTTTCCTTGGCTTTCACAACAGCCATTGAGATTCATTGTCAATCTGACTGCCATCTTTTATATATTATGGCACCTGGAATTAAGCCTAATGCTTTCAGAGTAATATGTTTATTCAGTTCAGAATTTCACTTCATTCTAAATGGAGAGCTCATAATTACATTGTTCAATAGTTTGTCACAATGCTCAGAGGAATACTTTAGCAAATTAAAGGGAAGACAAAAAAACTATTTCATTATTTAATGACACACTTCCTACAAATTCTTTCTTGTTTTAAAATACAGAAAATTTTTTTTTCTTTTCTTCTGAGATTTGTGATCGAAATCAGATGAACAGATATTGAACAGTTACTCTTGCAAGAAAAAGTAGAAAGTACAGAGAGGTACAAGATACACTGTTTGCCTTCAACTGATTTATAATTCAGTTAGACAAAGGAGAAAATTAAATACCATAATGATATGATACAATATTTAAATAAGAATTCATATTTATTATAAAAAGTTTATAAAAGTGTCATATTTCAGTATTAGTATTAAATGTCAATACTTAGATTTCATATGCAATCCAAAATTACAAATAAATACCAATATGAATACACAGGAAGCAAGCCAATTTTCATGATTTTTAGTACCATTGGACTGTCAGTTACTAAAATTTTATGTAGTTGGTTACTGCTATGAAATATAGAAACTGACATTTTCAATTTTTGTTTCTTCTTAGGGCCTTTCTGATTTATACGAAGATTAAAGATTATTTTCACTTTGGGTTTGAAAGAACTGCATGTTTATCTGACATCTAATTTATAATTAGAATTTAGGAAAGAAATGTTCATCTATTTTAAGAGGTAGAAATCATTTACTTTTTATTGATGGCATATTCAAATTTGTGATGATACACTGAATTTCATGCTCATATAAACTAGAGATAAGATATATCATTTGTTTTAAAATATAAATATTTCTAAGATATTTATAAACCCATATTAAACTAATTTACATGAGTATGTATTTATGAACAAAATAAAGCTCATTTCAAATTCCATAAAGCAACAAATTTTAAGATACCAGTTGTCGAAAACATTAATTTCTAGAGCTCGCACTCATTAATACTTTAAAATTAGACATTCTAAAAGCAAAAAAAAAGTTGTAAATTTAAGGCTCTAATTTGTTGCAATTGACATTTCTTTCTAGGTAGAGCATTTGATTCCATAATTTTCACACTATAGACATGGAAAAGAGTTTTAATATATGTGCATTATAATGTACAAATAGATCTCAAGGAAACAGAGTAGTCAGTTCTCTAATTAGGTTTGAAATGAATTTGAATGTTTTAGTTATTCTCAGATCAGTATGTCAGAAATATTTTTTTAAGCAATAAATATATAAAGTGGATTTATTTTATTTTTCAATAAGAATGGCATCAGAATAAAGGAAAAAAATGATGAAGAATGTACTTTTCTATTGCACATGCACCTACAAATGGAGAATATCTTTTATATATTATAGAAAGGACATAGCATCAGTTTCTCCTCTCTCAGGCAATTGAACAGGAATGCTAAGCAAAGCTACCTCCTTGCAATCATTCAAAAAATAGTACTGATGGCCGGCCATGCACACAGCACCTGGTTTTGAGGCAGTAGAGGACACTTAGAAATATAATACCCAGTCCTTTTCCATAAGAAGTGTCAATCTAGACTAGGCATAAGCCATGACAATGGATGATAAATCACTGTACAAGAACGAATACAGAAACTAGACAGCAATATAAAGAATGGCAGCAAACACTATGTGATAAGTGGTACAGGAGGTATGTACTCTGAAACGCTAAGAAAGAAAATACCATTCTAGGCTGGTTATGCAGTAAGATATTATACCAGTCAATTCTGGAACATTGACCATAGATTTATTATAGAGAGTTATCCAAAACCATGCCTGTCTTTAATTCTTTGTAGACATAGAAGAGTTTGATTAAAAATAAAAATATTTGGTTTGATGTAGTAGATCAAACCTCTATAAACCTCTATTCTCGGTGTTTTGGCAAGTAATTGGGCATTCATTAAATGTGTAAAGGCTACCCTTCTTATTCATATTGGTAAAATACAGGAAAATTATGTTTCTTACTCTTAACTAGACTACCTTGTTTGGATTACTTGATCATCTCAAATTCTAGAAATGCCATTTTATGTTAATGATATCAGTATCTCTTTATTTTGCTACTAGATTTAAAATGTATTTAAATGGGAGTTGAGATAAACTCAATGAGGTGGAGAAATTCACATGGTGTTAGATTTCTAAATAATGTGATTCTCATATTTGGAGGTGTCTCTAATAGAAAGGTAGATTCTAAACTGCATATTAGACTGGTGATTCGATTCTTACATGATAGTATACATGTTTCAATGTCATTCTCCCAAATCATCCCACCCTCTCCCATGCTTGGGGCTGGTGCACGGGGATGACCCAGAGGGATGTTGTGGGGAGGGAGGTGGGAGGGGGGTTCATGTTTGGGATTGCATGTACACCTGTGGTGGATTCATGTCAATGTATGGCAAAACCAATACAGTATTATAAAGTAAAATAAAGTAAAAATTAAAAGTTAAAAATAAATAAATAAATAAATTGCATATTAATCTTCACTTTCTTTTACATCCAAACTCCAGTTTTTCTTCTTTGGAAAACCCAATGTTATATATCTACAGATATGATTTTTGTTCTTAATTGATTCCAAATGATGTTAATACTCACTATCCATATCCTAGAGTAGAAATATCTAGATTTCCTTGTACATTTATTCTAAACCTTCTACAGAAGTTTAATCTCTTAACCAAAGCTGGAAAGGATTCCTGCTTATTTATTGTAAGAATAATTTCCATAAAAATTACTAAACTATTTGTTGAAAATGAGAAACACTGAAGAAATGCACATTATCAATATTTTCAGGACATGTAAGTTTTAGAATTTTAAAAATCTCTTTGAAAACTCATGTCATTATTCAATTGTTTGTATATTAGAGCATGCTGGCCTTGAGCTCATGATCAGACATAGATTAATAAAGCCTCTGTCAGACTTAGGGAATTATATAATATATATTTAGAAATAGTACTGCTTGTAATAGACAAGTGGCTTCTGCATGTCAGGGAAATTAAAGCCAAATTGTACAGCCTTCACAAGTATAGACTAAAGGGATGTATAACATTCCTGCAGAGAGTATCAATCCTGAGCTGGAAGAAGGATACACAGAAGATTGTTGTTCATTTATGATCTAGACATAGTTGATAATGCTCAGGCTCAATCCTACCGCCCCATGTTTACCATTTACATGATTCAACACCAGTTTATCTAACCTGCCTTGGCCCCCTTTTTTTTTTTTCACTTGTGTGAAATGAGACTAGATTTTTCAAAACTCAGGGCTTATTGAGAGGATTACATTTGTATCTTAAAGAAAAGTAATCCCTTTTGTTCATTTATTAAACAGATGTTTGAGGGATGCTTAATGGAGATATCATCATAACAAAATCAGACTTGGCTTTAGTCATCAAGGCTAAGACTGTTAGATGAAGAAGTAAATGTCAGTTGACATGATGAATGGATAAAGAAAATGTGGTATACACATATAATGGAGTATTACTAAGCCTTTAAAAAGAAGGAAATTCTGCCATATGGTACAGCATGGATGAACCTGGAGGACATTAAGCTAAATGAAAGAACAAACATGTCATAGAAACAGAGAGCTGAACTGTGGTTTCCAGGGTCTGTGGGGAAGAGGAACTAGGGAGTTGCCATTCAATGAGTAGTAAGTTCTAAGGATCTGCTCTACAACATTATGCTTACAGATAACAATGCTGTATTGTGTATATCCAAACTCATCAAATTGTATATGTTAAACATGTCCAGTTTTAATGTATCAATTACACTGCAATAAATCTGTTAAAAAATGAAAGAAAAGATAGATGAGGATGTTGTCTGCTAGACAGAATAAGGATACAGAAGAAGGGAATTCCTTCTAGGTATCCAAATATTTGGATTCCCTGATGGCTCAATAGTAAAGAATTTGGCTGCCAATGCAAGAGACGTAGGAGATGCAGGTTTGATCCCTGGGTTGGGAAGATCCCCTGGAGGAGGAAGTGTCAATCCACTCCAGTATTTTTGCTTGGAAAATCCCATAGACAGAGGAGCTTGGTGGGCTACAGTCTATGGGGTCACAAAGAGTCAAATGCAACTGAGCACCCCAGTATTTAATTATAGGTGCTACAGAGGCAGAGAGAAATATAGGTTACTTCCATATTCATTAACAGCTATATTGAAATATAATGTACATACCATAAAATCCACCCATTTTAACTGTACAATTCAATGAATTTTAATATTGGGTTGGCTAAAAAGTTTATTTGAGTTTTTCTGCAACATCTTATGGAAAAATCCAAACAAACATTTTGGCCAACCCAGCGCATTAACAGAGTCATGTAATCACCACCATAATCTAATTTTAGAACATTTCCATCACCCTCAAAAGAAACCTTGTGCCCATTTACATTCATTCCCATTCCTACCCTCGGTCCCAGGCAACCACTGATCTACTTTCTATGTCTATAGATTTTACTTCTAAGGATTTTTCATGTAAGTGGACCTATATAATATGTTATCTTGTGTCTGACTTCTTTCACTTAGCATAGTGTTTCTGAGGTTCATCCATGTCATGGTACATCAGTACTTTATTCCTTTTTATTGCCAAATTGCATTCCATTGTCTGGGTCCCCATTTTTTAATGTACCTTAGATATTTTTAAAAATAAAATAGCAAAAATGATTTGAAAAACTATACTGCAATTTAAATTCTTAATTATAACAAATTAATATCTTAACATAGAGAGATGAAAATAAATATCTATATGAATGAATGTACTTTGTTTTCCTTCACAGCTCTAGACTTGAAGCCTAACCCTAAAGTTCCTTGCACACACACATTATTATCCTTGACTAACATTTAGTCAGTGATTATTAAATGCCTATAACTGGCATGCATGTTTTACAGAGTTCATATCATTTAATCTTCACAGCAACCCTATAAAATAGGTTGACTCTGAAATCAGACTGGCTCAGCATCAATGCAGGCCACTGATCAAGTGTGTGATCTTGGGCAAGGCACTTTAGAACCAGACCTTCAGTATCTGTTATTAAAAAATAAGAATAAAAATAGAATCTACGAATGGATTTATTGTGAAGGTCAAATTATACATGCATAAGAATTCTTGGCATATAGAAAGAACAATTTTAGTGTCAGCTACTATTAACAGAAGAGCAAATTGAAACTCAGAGTATTAAATAACATTTTCCTGGATAACATTGCAAGTAAATACAGTGACCAGTTCAAAAACAGGCAAGACTTCAGACATCAAAACATCCCATATGATGGCAGAAAGAGCCCAGATCGTGGATGTAGGATTTATAAATCCATGACTTCTTTTTCTTTGGTCTAGAAAATGAGCCTTTTGAAAATATTGAATATGCACAGTATAAATGGGCAATGAGTCCAAGGGATTACTACCAAAATAAATATCACATAAGCTTAAACTTCACAGGGTCTGGGTGAACAATATAGGATTTTGGTGATAGAGATTATTTAAAGTTGTTATATACTGAGAAAATTTGAATCTGAAAATAAGGTAACAGATTTTTGCTTAAGAAATAATAAATAATGGAATACCTAATTATCCAGAATACTTCTGCACTAGATTTTTTTGTGTGCACCTTTAAGTGATTGCATACACACACACACACGCACGCGCATATAATTGAAGTAACATTGTTTCATATATACAACATTATAATTCAACTTCTGTATATATTATAGCATATTCACCACCAAAAGTTTAGTTTCTATCCACCACCATACAGCTGACCCTCTGCCTACTCATTTTGCCCTTCTCCCACCCCTTCTTTCTGGTAATTTCCATCTGTTCTCTCTATGTGGTTTTCATTTGTTCCTTTATTTAGGTTTTACATATGAATGAAATCATAATTGATATTTGTCTTTGTTGTTCTGACTTATTTCACATAGTGTAATACCCTCAATGTCTGTCCATGTGAAAATGGGAAGGTTTCATCTTTTTATGGCTGAGTAGTATTCTACTCTATACACATACGATTTCTTCTTTATCCATTCATCTGTCAATGGGCATTAGGTCATTTCTATATCCTGGCTAAGCAATGCCACAGTGGATATACTGGTGCAGATGTCTTTCCAGATTAGTGCTTTGTTCATTACAAATACCTTTTATGACCATTGTAGTTTGCTCAGGATCCTCAAGAGTAATTTGGTATAATTATTATTAGGAAATATCTTACGAATGAGCATATCTTTATTAATCTGTGCATACCTAGCAAAGAAGGCTCATTTCTACTATAGTAATCCCTGTTCTAAGGAAAAGTACTCATGTATGTATAGATCAGTGAAGGAGTTATTAAATTGCTTTTCCCTATTGCTTTTCTTGCAAAGCAGATAATGTGATTATTTTAAAGATGCTTATTGTTCTAATTTTAGTGGGGATATTTGGCATGATAAGACCAGTCACTGATTTATTATTTTTAAAAAATTCTTACATTTCTGCAATATGTTTTATTAACTGTCTCTGAAACTGATAAAATGTGGTATATATGTTCTAAACTATTTTTTTAATGTGATTACATTAGTTGACTTCTTGTGACTTTGCTGCATACATTTCTGAATTTTAAAAGAAGTTTCATTATTTGTGACCAACATTATTATTTCAGGATACTGAATTGGTAATGCTTACACCCTTAGTTGACTCCTACTTCAATTTACCCACATTAATTCAAAACCTGAATTAAACTAGAGTATGCTATATCTTTATATTGAAGTTCAAGTTTCAGTTCATATTCTGCTAAAAGTTGTATCATCATAGTAGAAGGTTCTTTGGATTTGTTTTTAATTTTGCAAAAGGATCTTGAATTCATCTCTTGAAAAGGAAGGCTTGAAATTTATGGCTTTTGGAAGAGAGAGTTTAACCTTTTATTCACTATATAAAAAGACATCCTTCACTTGTTCAGTAAGAAATATTAAAGCAAAAAAGTACTCTCTTATTTTGGTTTCTACACTATTTTTTGCTTGAAAGGATATTCTCTTTTAGGACTTTTTGATCAAACTGCCATGTTAATTGAGTGAAATGACTAAGTTAGTGTTTAAATGCTTTGTTGTGTTTAAAGAAGAAAATTCAGCAAAACATGAAAAATGTATATTAATCATGGGTAAACCAATATTTGCTAAAAATATGATATCTAAGAAAAATTCTAGAACAATTAAAAAAAGTTTTAGACGTAATTGTTACATTAAGTGGAGAACCAAAGAGAATAAATGTGTGCTAATATATTTTGTCTTTTATGGAAACAATAGAGATACCAATATGGTTTAAAATATTAATGGAGCAAAACAAATATATTGTTGTTCAGTCACTGAGTTGTGTCTGACTCTGTGACCCCACGGGCTGCAGCACTCCAGGCTTCCCTGTCCTTCACTATCTCCCGGAGTTTGCTCAGACTCATGCCATCCAATCATTTCATCGTCTGTTGCCCCCTTCTCCCCTTGTCCTCAGTTTTTCCCAGCATCAGTGTCTTTTCCAATTAGTTGGCTCTTCGCATCAGATGGGCAAAGTATTGGAGCTTCAGCTTCAGCATCAGTCCTTCCAATGAATATTCAGGGTTAATTTCCTTTAGGATTGACTGGTTTGATCTCCTTGCTGTCCAAGAGACTCTCAAGTCTTCTCCAACACCACAGTGCAAAAGCATCAGTTCTTTGGTGCTCAGCCTTCTTTATGGTCCAACAGAAACATGTTACTGGAAAAACCATAACTTTGACTAGACGGACCTCTGTCAACAAAGTGATGTCTCTGCTTTTGAATATGCTCTGTAGGTTTGTTATATCTTTTCTTCCAAGGAGCAAGTGTCTTTTAATTTCATGGCTGCAGTCACTGTCCACAGTGATTTTGGAGCCCAAGAAAAAAAAAAATTTGTCACTGTCTCCATTTTTTCCCCATCTATTTGCCATGAAGTGATGGGACCAGATGCCATGATCTTAGTGTTGGTATATCGAGTTTTAAGCCAGCTTTTTCACTCTCCTCTTTCACCTTCATCAAGAGTCTCTAGTTCTTTGCTTGCTAGGGTGGTGCCATCTGCATATCTGAGGTGATTGATATTTCTCCTGGCAACCTTGATTCTACCTTGTGCTTCATTTAGCTCAGCATTTCATGTGATGTCCTCTGCATATAGGTTAAATAATGATAATTTATGTGATAATATACAGCCTTGGCATTCTCCTTTCCCAATCTGGAACCAGTTCATTGTTCCATGTCCAGTTCTAACTGTTGCCTCTTGACCTACATACAGGTTTCTCAGGAGGTGGGTAAGGTGTTCTGGAATTCCCAACTCTTTAAGAATTTTCATTTCTTTTTTTTTTTTTTAGATTTTATGCTTATTTTTATTTTTTTAATTTAAATTTATTTATTTTAATTGGAGGCTAATTACTTTACAATATTGTATTGGTTTTGCGATACATCGACATGAATCCACCACGGCTGTACATGTGTTCCCCATCCTGAACCCCCCTCCCACCTCCCTCCCCGTACCATCCCTCTGGGTCGTCTCAGTGCATCAGCCCCAAGCATCCTGTATCCTGCATCGAACCTGGACTGGCGATTCGTTTCTTATATGATATTATACATGTTTCAATGCCATTCTCCCAAATCATCCCACCCTCGCCCTCTCCCACAGAGTCCAAAGTCTGTTCTATACATCTGTGTCTCTTTTGCTGTCTCACATAGAGGGTTATCGTTACCATCTTTCTAAATTCCGTATATATGCGTTAGTATACTGTATTGGTGTTTTTCTTTCTGGCTTACTTTACTCTGTATAATAGGCTCCAGTGTCATTCACCTCATTAGAACTGATTCAAATGTACTCTTTTTAATGGCTGAGTAATACTCCATTGTGTATATGGAGTATTACTCAGCTTTCTTATCCATTCATCTGCTGATGGACATCTAGATTGCTTCCATGTCCTGGCTATTATAAACAGTGCTGCAATGAACATTGGGGTACACATGTCTCTTTCAATTCTGGTTTCCTTGGTGTGTATGCCCAGCAGTGGGATTGCTGGGTCATAAGGCAGTTCTATTTCCAGTTTTTTAAGGAATCTCCACCCTGTTCTCCATAGTGGCTGTACTAGTTTGCATTCCCACCAACAGTGTAAGAGAGTTCAAAGGCTTTGGTGTAGCCAATGAAGCAGAAGTAGATATTTTTCTGGAATTATCTTGCTTTTTCTATGATCCTATGGATGGTGGCAATTTGATCTCTGGTTCCTCTGCCTTTACTAAATCCCACTTGTACATTGGATTGCAAGTTCTTGGTTCATGTACTGTTGAAGTCTAGCCTGAAGGATTTTGAACATGACCTTGCTAGCATGTGACATGAATACAATTGTGTGGTAGTTTAAACATTCTTTGGTATTGCCCTTCTTTGGAATAGAAAACTGGCATTTTCTAATCCTGTGGCCACTGCTGTTTTCCAAATTTGCTGGCATGTTGAGTACAGCACTTTTACAGCATCATCTTTTAGGATTTGAAATAGCTCAGCTGGAATTCCATCACCTCCACTAGCTTTGTTTGTAGTGATGCTTCCTAAGGCCCACTTGACTTCACACTCCAGGATGTCTGGCTCTAGATGAATGACCACACCATCATGGTGATCCGGGTCATTAAGACCATTTTCTGTACAGCTCTTCTGTGTATTCTTGCCACCCCTTCTTGATCTCTTCTGTTCTTCCATACAAATGTATCTTCATTAAAAGGCAATGTAAAGAAAAAATAGAATGTTAAAATTTTGTCTTTTAACTTTTATATATTTTTCAAAATTTTATTGGGTATATTTGCTTTAAATGTTGTGTTACTTTACTTTCTGCTGTACAGCAAAGTGAATCAGCTATATACTTATATACCCTCTTTTTTGGATTTCCTTCCCAATAGGTCACCACAGAGCACTGAGTAGAGTTCCCTTTGCTATTGAGTAGGTTCTCATTAGTTACCTATTTTATAGTAGTGTGTATATGTTAATCCCAATCCCAACTTCCCAATTCATCCCACCCTCCCTTCCCTCCTTGGTGCCCATACATTTGTTCTTTACATCTGTGTCTGCATTTCTGTTTTGCAAGTAAGTTCATCTGTACCATTTTTCTACATTCCACAGATATGCATTAATATACTATATGTAATTAAAACATTTGACATTTCACTTCAGTTCAGTTTAGTAGCTCAGTTGTGTCAGACTCTTTGTGACCTCATGGACTGCAACATGCCAGGCTTCCTCATCCATCACCAACTCCCGGAGCCTACTCAAACTCATGTCCATCGCATTGGTGATACCATCCAACCATCTCATCCCTTGTCTTCCTGCCTTCAATCTTTCCCAGCATCAGGGTCTTTTCCAATGAGTCAGTTCTTTGCATCAGGTGGCCAAAATATTGGAGTTTCAGCTTCAGCATCAGTCCTTCCAATGAATATTCAGGACTGATTTCCTTTAGGATGGACTGGTTGGATCTCCTTGCAGTCCAAGGGACTCTCAAGAGTCTTCTCCAACAACACAGTTCAAAAGCATCAATTCTTCAGTGCTCAGCTTTCTTTATAGTCCAACTTTCACATCCATACATGACTACTGGAAAAACCATAGCCTTGATTAGATGGACCTTTGTTGGTAAAGTAATGTCTCTGCTTTTTAATGTGCTATCCAGGTTGGTCATAGCTTTTCTTCCAAGGAGCAAGCGTCTTTTAATTTCATGGCTGCAGTCACCATCTGCAGTGATTTGGAGCCTCCCAAAATAAAATCTCTCACTGTTTCCCCATCTATTTGCCATGAAGTGATGAGACCAGATGCCATGATCTTAGTTTTCTGAATATTGAGTTTTAAGCCAACTTTTTCACATTCCTGTTTCACTTTCATCAAGAGGTTCTTTAGTTCTTCTTTGCTTTGTGCCATGAGGGTGGTGTTATCTGCATATCTGAGGTTATTAATATTTCTCCCAGCAATCTTGATTCCAGCTTGTGCTTCATCCAGCCTGGCATTTCTCATGATGTACTGTGCAAGGCAATGGCACCCCACTCCAGTACTCTTGGCTGGAAAATCCCATGGATGGAGGAGCCTGGTAGGCTGCAGTCTATGGGGTCGCTAAGAGTCGGACACGACTTTGCTTTCACTTTTCACTTTCAAGCATTGGAGAAGGAAATGGCAACCCACTCCAGTGTTCTTGCCTGGAGAATCCCAGGGACAGGGGAGCCTGGTGGGCTGCCGTCTATGGGGTCGCACAGAGTTGGACACGACTGAAGTGACTTAGCAGCAGCAGCAGCAACTGTGCATAGAAGTTAAACAGGGTGACAATACTCAGCCTTGATATACTCCTTTCCCATTTTGGAACCAGTCTGTTGTTCCATGTCCAGTTCTAACTGTTGCTTCCTGACCTGCATACAGATTTCTCAGGAGTCAGGTAAGGTGGTCTGGTATCCCCATCTCTTGAAGAATTTTCCACAGGTTGTTGTGATCCACACAGGCAAAGGCTTTGGCATAGTCAATAAAGCAGAAGTAGATGTTTTCTTGGAAGTCTCTTGCTTTCTCAGTGATCCAGCGGATGTTGGTAATTTGATCTCTTATTCCTCTGACTTTTCTAAAACCAGCTTGAACATCTGGAAGTTCACGGTTCTCGTACTGTTGAAGCTGGTCTTGGAGAATTTTGAGTATTATTTTGCTCGCATGTGAGATGAGTGCAATTGTGCAGTAGTTTGAACATTCTTTGGCATTGCCTTTCTTTGGGATTGGAATGAAAACTGACCTTCATACCTAGGAGATGTGGCAGGTTCATTTCCAGACCACCATATAAAAAACTGAATATGAAACAGAGCAAGTCACAGGAATTTTTTTTCTTTTCCCTATGCATATGAAAGTTATTTTTACACTATAATGTAGTGTATTAAATGTGCAATAGAATTGTCTTTAAAAATGTACATAACTTAATTTTCAAATGCTTTGTTGCTAAAAAAACTGCTTATCATCATTTGAGCCTTCATCAAGTTGTAATATTTTTGCAATTGGTAATATCAAAGATCACTGATCATAGATCACTGTAACAAATACAATAATAATGAAAAAGTTTGAAATATTGTGAGAATTATCAAAAATGTGATACAGAGACCTGAAGTGAGAAAGTGCTGTTGAAAAAAAATGGCATCAATAGACTTGCTGTAGGAAAGTTACCACAAACTTTCAATTTAGAAAAAAACAGTTACCTATGAAGCACAGTAGACAAAGCTCAGTAAAACAAGGTATGCTCGCATATACTTAAATCACATGGATATAACATGCTCTGCACATCTGTATCTTTCATTTCTCTGTTAGTAAAACAACTTCTATTGCTTATTACCATATACAATTTTTATGGTGCAATAGCATTCCATTGTAGAGATTTGCCTTATTTTATTTACCAGGCATGTAGTATGGACATTGAAATTGTTCGCTTTTTTGTTTTCTTGATTTTACTAACAATGCAAAAATAAACATTCTTTTACATACACATTTACAAAATATGCAAGTACATCAGAAAGTTAAATGCTTAGACTTGGAATTGCTGAGGTAAATTGTCAAAGTTTTCTTTAAAAAGCTTCATTAATTTTCAGTCCCAGGTGTGAAAATATCTATTGTACCACTGTACAGTATTTTTTAAATTTTGATGTGAAAGACAAAACAGATCTTGATATTATTTCAATCATATTTTCATAACTATTACATACATTGAATAATTATTACAAACTAATTCCTCAATGATTATTTTTATGATTTGATTTTTCATGTTTAAATATTTGATGCAATTTATTTTTTATATAATAAGAAGATGGTGATTAAGTTTATTTATTCCAAATGGTGAATTCATTGCCACAAATATCATTTGCTTACTAATTCATCATTTTTCCACTGAATGAATGGTAATTCCACATTTCATAAACTTAATCCCCATATAGGCTTGGATCTGTTTCTGAACTCTCTTTTCCAGTGGTCTGTTTGTTTATATACAGTACCAGTACCAGGTTGTTTTAATCACTGTAACTTTATCATATGTTTTACTATTTGGTATACTGTCCTCTATACAAATAGCTGTGAAAAGAAGAGAAGTGAAAAGAAAGGAGAAAAGGAAAGATATAACCATCTGAATGCAGAGTTCCAAAGAATAGCAAGGAGAGATAAGAAAGCCTTCCTCAGTGATCAATGCAAAGAAATAGAGGAAAACAACAGAATGGGAAGACTAGAGATCTTTTCAAAAATTAGAGATACCAAGGGAACATTTCATGCAAAGATGGGCTCGATAAAGGACAGAAATGGTATGGACCTAACAGAAGCAGAAGATATTAAGAAGAGGTGGCAAGAATACACAGAAGAACTGTACAAAAAAGATCTTCATGACCCAGATAATCACGATGGTGTGATCACTCACCTAGAGCCAGACATCCTGGAATGTGAAGTCAAGTGGGCCTTAGAAAGCATCACTACGAACAAAGCTAGTGGAGGTGATGGAATTCCAGTTGAGCTATTTCAAATCCTGAAAGATGATGCTGTGAAAGTGCTGCACTCAATATGCCAGCAAATTTGGAAAACTCAGCAGTGGCCACAGGACTGGAAAAGGTCAGTTTTCATTCCAATCCCAAAGAAAGGCAATGCCAAAGAATGCTCAAACTACTGCACAATTGCACTCATCTCACATGCTAGTAAAGTAATGCTCAAAATTCTCCAAGCCAGGCTTCAGCAATACGTGAACCATGAACTTCCAGATGTTCAAGCTGGTTTTAGAAAAGGCAGAGGAACCAGAGATCAAATTGCCAACATCCGCTGGATCATGGAAAAAGCAAGAGAGTTCCAGAAAAAATCTATTTCTGCTTTATTGACTATGCCAAAGCCTTTGACTGTGTGGATCACAATAAACTGTGGAAAATTCTGAAAGAGATGGAAATACCAGACCACCTGACCTGCCTCTTGAGAAACCTGTATGCAGGTCAGGAAGCAACAGTTAGAACTGGACATGGAACAACAGACTGGTTCCAAATAGGAAAAGGAGTATGTCAAGGCTGTATATTGTCACCCTGCTTATTTAACTTCTATGCAGAGTACATCATGAGAAACGCTGGACTGGAAGAAACACAAGCTGAAATCAAGATTGCCGGAGAAATATCAATAACCTCAGATATGCAGATGACACCACCCTTATGGCAGAAAGTGAAGAGGAACTAAAAAGCCTCTTGATGAAAGTGAAAGAGGAGAGTGAAAAAGTTGGCTTAAAGCTCAACATTCAGAAAACGAAGATCATGGCATCTGGTCCCATCACTTCATGGGAAATAGATGGGAAACAGTGTCAGACTTTATTTTGGGGGGCTCCAAAATCACTGCAGATGGTGACTGCAGCCATGAAATTAAAAGACGCTTACTCCTTGGAAGAAAAGTTATGACCAACCTAGATAGCATATTCAAAAGCAGAGACATTACTTTGCCAACAAAGGTCCGTCTAGTCAAGGCTATGGTTTTTCCAGTGGTCATGTATGGATGTGAGAGTTGGACTGTGAAGAAAGGCTGAGCGCTGAAGAATTGATGCTTTTGAACTGTGGTGTTGGAGAAGACTCTTGAGAGTCCCTTGGACTGCAAGGAGATCCAACCAGTCCATTCTGAAGGAGATCATACCTGTGGATTTCTTTGGAAAGGACATGCATGCTAAGCTGAAACTCCAGTACTTTGGCCACCTCATGCGAAGAGTTGACTCATTGGAAAAGACTCTGATGCTGGGAGGGATTGGGGCAGGAGGAGAAGGGGACGACAGAGGATGAGATGGCTGGATGGCATCAACTTGATGGACGTGAGTTTAGTGAACTCCGGGAGTGGTGATGGACAGGGAGGCCTGGCGTGCTGCATTCATGGGGTCGCAAAGAGTCAGACACGACTGAGCGACTGGACTGAACTGAATTGATACTGTCCTCTCATGATTCTTCTTTACAGATTTGTTCTGGCTATCCTCAAATACATATTTTTCATCTGAAATTTGGAATACTCTTGTCTAAAAGAAAAATCATTTTGATTTTCATTGCATGATTATTCAAATTACAGATTAATTTAGAAATAACATTTTTATCACATCAGGTCCTTATAAGCAAGAACATGATTGTTGTTGTTATTCAGTCACTAAGCCATGATCCACTCTTTGTATCCCTATGGACTGCAGCACACTTGGGTTTTCTGTCCTTCACTATCTCCCAGAGTTTGCTCAAACTCATGTCCATTGAGTCAGTGATGCCATCTAACCATCTTATCCTCTGTCATCCCCTTTTCCTCCTGCCTTCAATCTTTCTCAGCATCAGGGTCTTTTCCAATGAGTCGGGTCTTTGCATCTGGTGGTCAAAGTATGGGAGCTTCAGTTTTAGCATCAGTCCTTCAGTGAATATTCATCATTGATTTCCTTTAGGATTGACTGGTTACATCTTTTTTTTTGTCCAAGGGTCTCTCAGGAATCTTCTTCAATACCATACTTTGAAAGCATCAGTTCTATGGTGCTCAGCCATTCTATGGTCCAACTCTCACATCCATACATGACTACTGGAAAACCATAGCTTTGACTAGATGGACTTTTGTCAGCAGAGTAATATCTCTGCTTTTTAATATGCTGTCTAAGTTTGTCATAGCTTTTCTTCCAAGGAGCACGCATCTTTTAATTTCACGCTGCAGTCACTGTCCACAGTGATTTTGGAGCCCAAGAAAATAAGATCTGTCACTGCTTTCATTTTTCCCCTTCTGTTGGCCATGAAGTGATGGGACAATGCCATGATAGTCAGAGATTTGGGAATAGAAATCCTCACCATTGCTTCTGTTTTTTTGTTTTTTTTTTATTTATTTATTTATTTTTTAAATTTAAATCTTTAATTCTTACAATCGCGTTCCCAAACATGAACCCCCCTCCACCTCCCTCCCCATAACATCTCTCTGGTCATCCCCATGCACCAGCCCAAGCATGCTGTATCCTGCATCAGACATAGACTGGCGATTCAATTCTTACATGATAGTATACATGTTAGAATGTCATTCTCCCAAATCATCCCACCCTCTCCCTCTCCCTCTGAGTCCAAAAGTCCATTATACACATCTGTGTCTCTTTTCCTGTCTTGCATACAGGGTCATCATTGCCATCTTCCTAAATTCCATATATATGTGTTAGTATACTGTATTGGTGTTTTTCTTTCTGGCTTACTTCACTCTGTATAATCGGCTCCAGTTTCATCCATCTCATCAGAACTGATTCAAATGAATTCTTTTTTACGGCTGAGTAATACTCCATTGTGTATATGTACCACAGCTTTCTTATCCATTCATCTGCTGATGGACATCTAGGTTGTTTCCATGTCCTAGCTATTATAAACAGTGCTGCGATGAACATTGGGGTACATGTGTCTCTTTCAATTCTGGTTTCCTCGGTGTGTATGCCCAGCAGTGGGGATTGCTGGGTCATAAGGTAGTTCTATTTGCAATTTTTTAAGGAATCTCCACACTGTTCTCCATAGTGGCTGTACTAGTTTGCATTCCCACCAACAGTGTAGGAGGGTTCCCTTTTCTCCACACCCTCTCCAGCATTTATTGCTTGCAGATTTTTGGATCGCAGCCATTCTGACTGGTGTGAAGTGGTACCTCATTGTGGTTTTGATTTGCATTTCTCTAATAATGAGTGATGTTGAGCATCTTTTCATGTGTTTGTTAGCCATCCGTATGTCTTCTTTGGAGAAATGTCTATTTAGTTCTTTGGCCCATTTTTTTGATTGGGTCATTTATTTTTCTGGAATTGAGCTGCAGAAGTTGTTTGTTTATTTTTGAGATTAGTTGTTTGTCAGTTGCTTCATTTGCTATTATTTTCTCCCATTCAGAAGGCTGTCTTTTCACCTTGCTTATATTTTCCTTTGTTGTGCAGAAGCTTTTAATTTTAATTAGATCCCATTTGTTTATTTTTGCTTTTATTTCCAGAATTCTGGGAGGTGGATCATAGAGGATCCTGCTGTGATTTATGTCTGAGAGTGTTTTGCCTATGTTCTCCTCTAGGAGTTTTATAGTTTCTGGTCTTACATTGCTTCTGAAACTGTAGACCAGTGCAGCCATTCGGGAGAGAAACCTGTACTAGTTAGTAAAATTAAATATATGCATACCTGGGTTTTCACAGTTTTGCAAGTGCATTTGTATTCCAGGGCATTTTTCATAAAGGCACATAAGGCTATGTGTACAGGATGTTTATTGATGTGTTGACTGTATGCCTAGAAAATGCAGGTAATCTCCATGTCTATCCTTGGGAGATGGTTGAGGTAAAATGTGGAAGATGCGCAACTTAATGTACTGTGAATAGCTAGAAGCAACAGTTTGATGTACAAAGAACAACTCGATAGATCTTAAACACATCAGTGGAAGTTGGAGACAAAGATTAATAATCAGCAACAGAAATAAAACGTACTACTTTTATATGCATTAAAAATGTGTACATTTTGCAAGAACATATATAAAAATATAATTTCAATGGAGACCTAAGGCAAGAGGAGAAAAGTGAGAGTAGGGTATGCAGAAAAGTGGGTATTGTTCAAACATTCATTTAGTAAAGACGAAACTGGGTCCTTGTGTGGGATAATGTTGAGGCTTCCCTGGTGGCTCAGATGGTAAAGAACCTGCCTGGAAATGTAGGAGACCGAGGTTTGATCCCTCAGTCGGGAAGATCCCCTGGAGAAAGGGAAGGCAAATCCACTCCAGTGGAATAACGTACCAGAAACTGAGTGAAACGATTAGCTCCACTGAGTATAGGCCAGGTTTCACTCCCGCCGTTTGTTTCTCTCCCTGTGTATGTATCGTTGTAACTATAATTGGAACTTTTAAGCAACAACAAAAATAATCAGGTTAGTTGTATAATTTGTATGATTTGAGAACTAGTGAAACAATCCAAGCCTCTATTAAAGAGAAAGTAGAGTGCTGCCTAAATGACTAAGTTAATTACTCTCTGAATGACTGTTCCTGGGGTTCCAGTGCCTTTTGCCTTAAGAATTCTAGAGCAATTTTAAATTATAATAGAGAGTATTAGCTAGCTTCATCTGGACTCTGCAGTGATAGGAAACTCAGTTCTTACATATGCAGTCTCTCTGCCAGCTGTCTGCACGTTTGCCCTCAGACACATTCTCAGCCCTTCCTTCCTCTGTTTCTCAGGGGCCTGACCTTGGCATGCTGTTTGGATACATCTCCTAGGCAACCTTGCTTCTGATGAGGTTTAGCCAGGTGGGTAGCACTGATGAGACCCTGGACGACAGGGCTAGAGGAGAAAGCTCATCCTCTGCTTAGGGTGGTGGTTCCAGTAGAGCCTTCATATCTTCTCTTGTTGCAGCTTCTGCTGGGCATGTTCTTTCTTCTGGTTCCGATTCTCCCTGGACCCTCCCCTCCATGGTAGCCACCTTCCCCCGGTCTCCAGTTCTTGCTTGTATAGCCTCTCAGACATCACCTATGCCCAGCTGCCAACCTCTCTTGCCAACCCTATTTTCTGAGATAAACTGATTTCTCCTTTTAATTCCTGCAGTTTTAGAGTCGCAGGAGTTTTTATAGTTTTTATTCTCTGGGTTCCTCACGTCGCCTAATACCTCTGTGCCTAGTTCCCTGTGTGAAATTACTTCTATTGAAATACTTGTTTTCCTAACTAGAATCTGACTGATACAACCTGGCTGCAAGAGAGTTAGATGTTGCAAGAGAGTAGAGTTGTAGATGTTAAATGAGATAGTAAAAATAATTTTCATAAAATAGCTAATAATAATGTTATTATTAAAGAGGTATAATATGGTTACTATGTGCCAAGTATTATGCTGAGCATTTGGCATGCATTTTATTACTTATTTTCTGTTATAACCCTTTAAGAGCCCTCTTTAAATCATTTTATATGATCATTTTACTAAATCCAAAGAATGACTTGCCCAATATATAGATATTCAATGATTCCTCAATGCACCAACCACATAACCATGTGGAGTTTAGTGGCCCCTATCATGATTCCTAAAAATATCTCTGGCATTGAAAAACAGAATCCATGAAATTAGGCACTTAAGGCAAACATTGAATTTGACACAACATTATTAGCACTTTTAAGGGATGCTAAATTTACTGTTATATTTTTTTCTCCCGTGAAGGAAGTATGACTGCTTTTAGAATAAAGCACACAAAAAATTTGCTCAAAATAGACCTAAATGTAAAATAAAACTATGAAACTCTTAGAATAAAAGATAGGAGTGAATATTCATGACCTTAGGTTTGGTCATGGTTTCTCAGCTATGATACCAAAACACAAATGACAAAAAAAAAAAAAGATAAATTGTACTACATTAAAAAAAATCATTTTTGCTTCAAAGGACATCATAAAGGAAGTGAAAAGAAAATCCACTGAATGGGAGAAAATGTTTGTAATTCATTTATCTGATAAGGATCTGGTATCTGGAATATCATAAATCATTCTTACAACTCATTAGAAAGACAAATAACCCAAATTAGAAAATGAGAAAAGTATTTCAGTAGGTATTTTTCCAAAGAAGAAGTTGTGGTTGTTGTTTAGTTGCTAAGTTGTATTCAACTCTTTGAGACCCCATGGACTGTAGCCTGCCAGGTTCCTCTGTCCATGAGATTTCCCAGGCAAAAATACAATACTGGAGTGGGTTGCCCTTTCCTTCTCCAGTGGATCTACCCACATCAGGGATCGAACCCATGTCTCCTGCATTGGCAGGTGAATTCTTTACTGCTGAACCACCAGGGAAGCCCTAAAGAAGATGTACACATGGCCAATAAGTACATGAAAAGATGCTCAACATCCTTAGTCACTAGGGAAATGAAAGTCAAAACCACAAATGAGATACCACTTTACTCCTATGTGCTCACTGTAATAAAAAGACAGTAACAAGGATTGGCATGGATGTATAGAAATTAGCACCCTAGTACATTGCTAGTGGGAATGTAAAATTGTGCCACAATATTTGGAAAAAATTTTGGCAGTTTCTCAACTAGTTAAACATAGAGTTACCCTATGACTCAGCAGCATATCCTAGATATATACTCAAGAAAAATGAAGACTTAGATCCATACTCAAATTTGTACATAAATGTTCAGAGAAGCATTATCTATAAAAGCCAAAAGTGGAAACAACCCAAAGACCATCAGTTAATTGATGGATGAGCAGTGTGTTATATCCATACAATAGAATATTATTTATCTAGAAAAAGGAATAAAGTACCAATACATGTTACAACAAGGATGAGTATTGAAAACATTATGTTAAGTAAAACACTCAGCATTTACATTAAATGTCCAGAATAGCCAAATTTATAGAGATGGCAAGTAGTTTAGTACTGCTTAGGACTGGGGTTGAAGGGGAAGGATTTGGATTGACTACTTATGGGTACAAGGTCTCTTTTAGGGTTTAATAATATGCTTTAAATCAGTGATCCCCAACTTTTTGGCACCAAGGACCAGTTTCATGAAATATAATTTTTCCCATGGACTAGGTAGAGGGGGATGGTTTGGGGATGATTCAAGTACATTACATTTATTTCTATTATTATTACATCAGCTCCATCTCAGATCATCAGGCATTAGATCCCAGAGGTTGGGGACCCCTGCTTTAAATAAATTTTATGGTATGTGACTTAAACTTCAATAATGCTATAGAAAAGAAAAAAAAAAAAAAACCAACCAGTATGGGTTAAATAAAGCTGTTTCAGGATGTCAACCAGTGAGTCTAACTTGTTCACTAATGTCTGTTTTGGAAATTTTGACTTTGTAGGTGCCAGAAAAGTGACACAATGTGAGATTTATTTGGAGCTGTAAGAGGAAAAATTTAAAGGGGGAAATGAGAAAGGGCTTTTTTGTTTAAGTAACTAAATGAAAATAGTAATGAGGTAGGTGTTACGTGACATAATAACATAGAAATGAGCACTACACTCTGCTCTAAAGTTACTAGGTCATTGGTGATAGTAGTATTGAGAAAACCAATGCTGGAGGGAGAAATTTTTAATTCGTTTCCTGGTTGGTTGGTTAGTTATTATATCACATTCTAATTAGGTTTTCAAGAGTCCATGACAACACAGTGAGGAGAATGTCTCTGGTAGACTTGAATAGCTTAGGTGGATTCAGATGACATTGTGGGAAGATATTTCTAGCAGATGAAACTGGGTTACATACAGCTGCTTCAGCCTATTGATTTATCCAGAATTAATTTAGCTCATTTGGCTGGCCAGGTGGGTGGCCCTTCCTATATTTACCCCTCATCTTGTTTTCTTTCTGAAGTTTCATGCTTCATTTAAGAAGATGACTTCCTTAAGTGGTTTTGATAAGCATATATCTGAATCTGACTTCTAGGTAGAACTTCCAAAAACTTCTGAAGGTCATTTTAAAGGAGAATTTAAGCTAGCATATGTCATTAATCATTTCCCAGGTGGATAAGTGGTAAAGAATCTGCCTGCCAATGCAGGAGACATGAGTTCGATCCCTGTGTCCGAAATACCCCCTGGAGAAGGAAATGGCAACCCACTTCAGTATTCATACCTGTAGAATCCCATGGACAGAGGAGCCTGGTGGAATGCAGTCTCTGGGGTTGCAAAAGAGTCAGACATGAGTGAGCACACATGAGAAGTCAGTAATAACAAGGACTTCTTTATTACCCCCCAAATGGGATTATTCATTAAATCTCAATGAGAGTCTCACATTTTAAGCTTGGGGTACCGAGTGTTTAACAAACAATCTAAAAATTAGAGTAAGGGACCATAGGTTACAGAGCTCTGATTTCAGCAATAGACTGGAGTGGTCTTCAAAACATCATTAATAACTGAGGATCTCTAGTAAAAGTGTGAACATAAATCACATTTTACAGTGAACATAATGAACATACTGTACATGTTTTAACTATTTCTTCTTTGAGATAATGCAAGTTATAACAGTGAAGAGTGGTAGTATCAGTGGACCTGAATTCTGTGCAATAATTATATAAAAGAAATAAGTGGGAAATTGGGCCCTTGAATTTTTAATAGGAAGGCTTTCTTCAAGACCTAAGAAATGATGCTGCACCCTGTGATTCGTTCATAATTTGGCTAAAATGAAACATTTCATTTCAGAAATGGAATGACGGTGCTGCATTTCTAAGCTTGAGGACATGAATATGGATTAGGCTCATCAATCAGGATAGATCCTAAGTTAATGTTTCTCAATTCAGTTGAACCTAACAATCTCTTTTAATAATAAATATTTTAATGCATCATTTAATATCCTGAAATAAAATTTATAGATAATAGAACTTAATGACAAACATAAATTTTTTAAAAGCACTCTAATACTCTAACTTTAATACAGAGGAGACATAAATGCCAAGCACTTTATTATTTTTTTAACAAGGTATCTCAGTATGTAAATACTGAGGCATGACCATCCTAGAAGACCTAACGCTTATACCTCTCCATAGAATCACTGGACTTGTGACAGATGTGAATACAGATGGATACAGCTATATAGTGCGGGCTACTCAAACCTGTGAGTGGCACTGATGTAACTGTCTGAAAGAGTGAGCAACTCTTGATAACATTCTGAAGAGAGTAAAGAACAACTATCCTCAGTCTACATGGAAGTTGCATCTTTAGAAAAGTCAGGTTATTTTTAAACTTTACACATATGCTTTGTGATTCTATGTAAAATAGAAAGAGGCTGTCTGTCCTCATAGATGAGGTTTTACATGTTCATGAACATTCACTGGGGATGTTTGAAAGTCATGGAGCTGAGTAAAATATTTCTTTACATTTGGGACAATCTGGAGCATATCTGAACCTCTGCCTACTAGATTTTAGTAACTTCCAACCCCATCACTCCGGTAACCTAAAATGTTCCCCTGGAGTGAACGATAACAACCCCCTTAGAAAATTATTGATTTAAAAAACTATGTCAGCAAGAGATCTCCTTGAGACTTCTTAAATTTATTGTCCATATATATTTTTAAAATAACCTAAACTTATGTGAATGAGTAATTTTTAGTTTTGGAGTTCCCTGGTGTTGACCTAAGAGAGATAGGTGAAGATTAACATAGGACCACTCTTAAAGCTCAACTTTCATGGCTCAGATGTTAAAGCATCTGCCTGGAATGCAGGAGACCTGGGTTCGATCCCTGGGTTGGAAAGATCCCCTGGAGAAGGAAATGGCAACCCACTTCAGTATTCTTGCCTGGAAAATCCCATGGATGGAGGAGCCTGGTGGGCTATAGTACATGGGGTCGCAAAGAGTTGGACACAACTGAGCGATTTCACTTTCACTTTCAGAAAACTAAGGTCATGGCATCTGGTCCCATCACTTCATGGGAAATAGATGGGGAAACAGTGAAAACAGTGTCAGACTTTATTTTGGGGGGCTCCAAAATCACTGCAGATGGTGATTGCAGCCGTGAAATTAAAAGATGCTTACTCCTTGGAAGAAAAGTTATGACCAACCTAGATAGCATATTGAAAAGCAGAGACATTACTTTGCTAACAAAGGTCTGTCTAGTCAAGGCTATGGTTTTTCCAGTGGTCATGTATGGATGTGAGAGTTGGACTGTGAAGAAAGCTGAGCACTGAAGAATTGATGCTTTTGAACTGTGGTGTTGGAGAAGACTCTTGAGAGTCCCTTGGACTGCAAGGAGATCCAACCAGTCCATTCTAAAGGAGTATTCATTGGAAGGACTGATGCTGAAGCTGAAACTCCAATACTTTGGCCACCTCATGCGAAGAGTTGACTCATTGGAAAAGACCTTGATGCTGGAAGGGATTGTGGAGCAGGAGGAGAAGGGGACGACAGAGGATGAAATGGCTGGATGGCATCACCGACTCGATGGGCATGAGTTTGGGTAAACTCCAGGAGTTGGTGATAGACAGGCGGGCCTCGCGTGCTGCAATTCACGGGGTCACAAAGAGTTGGACACGACTGAGTAACTTAACTGAACTGACTGACTCTGCTTTAAATTAAGTTAATTGTCATTCACCAGTGGGTATTAGCATTTCTCTAATTCTGCCCCTTAAATTCATAGTCAGCAACTTGTAGAAGCATGTACCACTCTGAAAGATGATATTCTCAGTGGGGTGTGATAAAAATCAATTTATTCTTGAGAAGTTAAATCATTTTTAAAGGGTATCATCTGACACCATAAACCAGAGTCCTCAGTGATTTGTTTGTTTGGAAAGCAAATTGGGTTTTTTTTTGTTTCTTTGTGTTTTTTAGGTAGTTGCCATCGTTTAAAAATTATTGTATTTGAAACAAAAGTCTGATATATATATATATTTTTTTTAAGATTTAAAATGTTTTATTTTTTTTTAATTTTAAAATCTTTAATTCTTACATGTTAAAACTTTTAAGCTGTGGCCTACTGGACCCACAGCCACCACCATTTAAAGATGCAGTACACATTTTCCAGTTCACCATGGTTTTTACCATTTCTTACTGACCTTCCAACTTGACCAACTTCAAGTGTGTATTGTATTCACCTGCTTTCAAATCAAAGGGCAAGTAGCCTTGGAGGTAAATGCAATCTACTATTAACTTAAAGGGAGTATTGATGCTTTTATCACAGAATGTGGCTTTTTTTCCTTCTGTTTAACATAAGTAATACAATTTTTTATAGAAGACTTTGAAAATAGAGACTAATACCAAGGAAAAAAATATGAATGTCACCCTGAGATAACAACTGTTAGCATGTTAGTGTGTATGTGCGCTAAGTCACTCAGTCGTGTCTGACTCTTTGCCACCCTATGGACTGTAGCCCACTAGGCCCCTCTGTCCATGGGATTCTCCAGACAAGAATACTGGAGTGGGTTGCCATGCCCTCCTGCAGCAGATCTTCCAGACCCAGGGATCGAACCCAGATCTCTTATGTCTCCTGCTTTGGCCAGCTGGTTATTTACCACTAGCGCCACCTGGGAGGCATTTTAGTGTATGTGCATCTAATTTAACAAAAGGGCTTTGTGGTTTTTTGGTATCTAAATTCCAGTGGGATCTTTTTTAAAAAATATTGATTTATTTGGCTGTGCTGTGTCTTATTTGTGGCACACAGAATCTTCAATCTGTTGTGGCATGCAAGATTTTTAGTTATTGCATGTGAACCCTGAAGTTGCAGCATGTGAGATCTAGTTCTGTGACCAGGGATTGAAGCTGGGCCCCCTGCATTGGGAGTGCAGTCTCAGCCACTGGACCACTAGGGAAGTCCCTCAGTGGGATCTTAATTATGGAAAAATGTAAAGTAACAGAAAATAAGGTGAAAACCAACCATTCCAGTATTCTCCACTGTATTAATCAGGGTTCTCCAAAGAAACAGAACCAATAGGATGTTAATCTATATATCTCTTTGGATACATAGATATCTATGTCCACCTGTTTATATATTTATCTGACTATGTCTGTCTAGAGAGAAATTAAGGAAATTAGCTCATACAACTGTAGAGGAGGGTAAGTCCAAAACTTGCAGGTTGGGCCAGCATGCAAGAGACCCAAAGAAGAACTAATGATGCACTTCAAGTCTAAAGGCAGTCTGCTGGCAGAATTTCTTCTTCCTAGAGGAAGGTCAGGTTTTTTCTATTAAGGCCTTCAACTGATTAGATGAGGCCCACCCACATTATGGTGGATAATATGCTTTCTTCAAAGTTGGCTAGTTTAAATATTAATATAGCACAAAACTACTTTCACAGAAACATTTAGAGTAATGTTTGCTCAAATATCTGAATACCATGGCCTAGTCAATTCCATGCATAAAATTAACCATCACACCCACCAAATATTAATAAAACTCGTGTGAGATATCACATAGCTTGTATGTGTGAAAATACTATGGGCTGCCCATAAGAAAAAATTTAATTTTATCTTGGGTGTGAGGGTGATGAGTTAGAAGCTGATAGAGCTTGAGTAGGAAGGTTGTAATTGATCAAAGAATTAAAGACTGAGGGACCAAAGTAAGCAAGATATACTAGGTATGAAGGTGTAGAAGATATAAGATGTTTAGAAACTGTGATGGAATAAAGAAAAGTGTGTGCTGTGGTTGAGGCTGAAATGGTGCTAGGCCTGAAGTCTACCTGAGTTGTATTTTAGAAAAGCATTGGTAAAAACTTGTAAAAACTGTAAAGATTTCTACTAAATAAGAAATTACCATGTATTTGGAGTGTTTCAACAGAACTTGTCTGTTCTTGAATTTTTATTATTTGCTTTAGTTGGTGGTCTTTTAATGGCCCTTATCAACCAAGTGTTAAGACAACCAGATCTCTGCTTTTCAAAATAAGTGCAGTCAAGTGTTTTGCACTCTGTAGCATATTGTGAAATGAAATATTTCCCCCAAGAAATAAGGTGGAAGTATTTAAAATTCTCTTTTATCTGTACTCACATTATTTGAGGAATCAATTTCACAGTGAACAAATATGAGGATGACTTTGAGAACAGATTTTCCTCCTCAAGGGGGAATTAGTGGAAATCCATTTATTCTTACCATATTTGGTTCAGTTTAGTCGCTCAGGCGTGTCCAACTCTTTGCAACCCCATGGACTGCAGCATGCCAGGCCAGGCCTCCCTCTCCATCGCCAACTCCCAGAGTTTATTCAAACTCATGCCCATTGAGTCGTTGATGCCATCCAACCATCTCATCCTCTGTTGTCCCCTTCTCCTCCCACCTTCAATCTTTCCCAGCATCAGAGTCTTTTCAAATGAGTCAGTTCTTCACATCAGGTGGCCAAAATATTGGAGTTTCAGCTTCAGCATCAGTCCTTCCAATGAATATTCAGGACTTATTTGCTTTATGATTGATTGGTTGGATCTCCAAGATATCCAAGGGACTCTCAAGAGTCTTCTCCACCACCACAGTTCTAAAGCATCAGTTCTTTGGTGCTCAGCTTTCTTTATAGTCCAACTTTCACATCCATACATAACTACTGGAAAAACCATAGCTTTGACTAGATGGACCTTTGCTGGCAAAGTAATGTCTCTGCTTTTTAATATGCTGCCTAGGCTTGTCATAGCTTTACTTCCAGGGAGCAAGCATCTTTTAATTTCATGGCTGCAGTCACCATCTGCAGTGACTTTGGAGCTCCTCCAAAATAAGTCTACAAAGAAAGCTGAGCACCAAAGAATTGATGCTTTTGAACTATGGTGTTGAAGAAGACTCTTGAGAGTCACTTGGACTGCATGGAGATCCAACTAGTCCATCCTAAAGGAGATCAGTCCTGGCTGTTCATTGGAAAGACTGATGTTGAAGCTGAAACTCCAATACTTTGGCCACCTGATGCAAAGAGCTGACTTATTTGAAAAGACTCTGATGCTGGGAAAGATTGAGGGCAGGAAGAGAAGAGGATGACAGAGGATGAGATGGTTGGATGTCATCATCGACTTGATGGACATGGGTTTGGGTGGATGCTGGGAGTTGGTGATGGTCAGGGAGGCCTGGTGTGCTGTGGTTCATAGGGTTGCAAAGAGTTGGACACGACTGAGAAACTGTACTGAACTGAACTGAAAATAAGCCTTTCACTGTTTCCACTGTTTCCCCATCTATTTCCCATGAAGTGATGGGACCAGATGCCATGATCTTAGTTTTTTGAATGTTGAGTTTTAAGCCAACTTTTTCACTCTCCTCTATCACTTTCATCAAGAGTCTCTTTAGTTCTTCTTCACTTTCTGCCATAAGGGTGGTGTCATCTGCATATCTGAGGTTATTGATATTTCTCCTGGCAGTCTTGATTCCAGCTTGTGTTTCATCCAGTCCGGCATTTTGCATGATGTACTCTGCATATAAGTTAAACATGCATGTTGGCAATATACAGCCTTGACATACTCCTTTCCTGATTTGGAACTAGTCTGTTCTATGTCCAGTTCTTACCACATATGATAATATACAAGCTCCTTGTTTACCAATAATTGTATGTTATGATTTAGAATGTTTAATTTGACCAAATATTCTATATTTCTTTCAAAAAATGGTCTGTCAGAAACTCTCAGTACATAGAGCTC